>NC_137822.1:19321925-19756925 GCF_963921795.1 Nannobrachium achirus
AACCCATCTTATGACTATGACAGTTTTCTTTTACAGTATATGTAAGAGAGAGAGAAGGTTGAATATTGGTTGGTAAACTTTCAAATGTTCAGTGTTGAGCTTTATAGTTATTTTATAGTGTTTAAAACTCTGATAAGTTTTGAATGAGTCAGGAACAATTTATACCCTACCTCAGTCACTTACAGCACCTTATGTCTTACCTCAGGTATATGTGTAAATATGTAGATAATTTGTTTGTTATTTATTGATCTCTCTTCCCCCTTGCACCCCCTTCTTCCCTTTCTCTTATGGAAATAACAAAAATGGATGGAGTTGGGGAAAAACGAATTTCACCCAGGGTTTTACACAACCTGTGATGTGACGAAGTTGATTCCAATTCTGAACAATGACAGAAGACAACTAGTTGTAGGTAAAGCCTGTGACATGGCAAGTATCAATGATGTCAACAGTTTAGAGGGGTTGGGGTCTAAAAGGGTCCCAGGTCAATAAGGTCATTGGTCTGACAACTCTTTATTCCGGAGCACCCTTTTATTCTAACTCTAACCCTAATCTTATCATGCATTATCACTAAGCCTAACCTTTTAACCTCACACTACCCTAACATCTTTCTGAGTATTGGGTTTTCTGAATGGGCTGCCCCTCTAAAAGGCAGGTGGAGGTTTGAAAGACCATTATTAACTTGTAGAAGCATTCTCCAAGTGGAATTCAGACCAATTCAGAATAGAAGATCTGAAATATGTATTTTTAATTTATATATTGAAAAATTCCAAACCAGCAAATACTGAGAACTAAATCAGCTGACAGTAGTTATTTGTATCATACATCATACTGTAACTGCAAAGACTGAAACTATTTTGTATTGTTTTTTAATTCCAACATGTCTGCATACTGTGGTGATAGTTCCAGGCCTACAGTTTTTGAAGGCTTTATTAGCTCATGTTAAATCTCTCTCTCTCTCTCTCTACTCTCTCCCCCCACACACACGCACGCACACACACGCACACGCACACGCACACACACACACACACACACACACACACACACACACACACACACACACACACACACAGTATGTTGGTCCATAGAGGGCATATAGCATCCCTGGGGCTATAGACGATTTACAAGATCACAACATGTAGCGTTGGGACACTTTGTGAGCTTGTAGATCGGCTATTTTGACAAAGACATTTAACAAAGAGTGACAACAGGAGGCAGCCTAGAATCGAGCCCTGGGGAATCTACTCAACTAGGATTTTAAGGGTTTAAGGCAAGCTATTGATTGATATTGAAAAGATTGATTTACACAACACACTTCAACTAGCCCACAGGAACTGAATGCACGGCAAATATGTGCGGCAATCTCTTATTCAAGAACTAACAGGAAATGAAATGTTTTAAAGAATGGATGGACCGTTGAAATATGAATGGATGCATGCACTCTCACCTAACACATTATAATAATCAATAATTTATTATATCATATCTCTGTTGAACTTGTCACGGTAATTGCGTAGTAGCACTATCTGTGAATACAGTGCTGTTTATAATTTGCATAGAATTCAAATATAGGCTCTAGAGGATGACAGATGAAAAGATGGATGTGCACTCAGCCTATGCTACACATTCTATCATATAAGCAGCTATGCAGGACCATTGGCTAAGGGAACGAAAATATATATATTTTTTATGGATCAAAATGACCCTTGTGCCTGTCTAGCATATCAAAACCAAATTAACCCACCCATATAGCGTCCTTATATGTTCTAATCTAGAGTGAACATTCTGCAAAAATAGTAGCTCTAGCTTGTAGATCAGTTATTTTTTTAGCGAAGAGAGAGGTTTGGTGTTTGGTGGAAAAAAGAAGTGGACCCCAGTCCACTACGTTACGGTAACTATAAGATTTAAGGTTTTGCTATAAAGTTGTATATATGCCATCTGAATGGGTAACAGCTATTCAATGACTGATCATTTTAATGTATTTAATCCTTTGAGTCTAATGAGT
Source organism: Nannobrachium achirus (assembly GCF_963921795.1). Classification (NCBI taxonomy): domain Eukaryota; kingdom Metazoa; phylum Chordata; class Actinopteri; order Myctophiformes; family Myctophidae; genus Nannobrachium; species Nannobrachium achirus. The sequence goes on from NC_137822.1 coordinate 19,323,928, forward strand.
CAAATATAACAGTAATGCTAAAGAATATCACTGCTCACAGTGAAAAAGATAACAATCTCAACATTATATAATCCGCACATTACAACAGAGGCCAAGTCTACCCCACAAACTTTCTTAATACTTTACAATCAACTGAATAAAAGGAATTTAACAGTCTTTGTCTGATAGCTTGCTCAGTTCATGTAATATTTACAACAACACTTGAATTACTATTTCAAGTCATTACAAAGATCAAACACAACTTTATTCAAGGTGCAGAAGCTCGATCATTTGGGGGAACTGTATTTCCCTTCCCTTGAATTTAATTCAGAATATGTCTATAAAACATATTTTGACAACATTCTGTTGCCCTTGTGAAAAGTGACACAATTAATTAAATGAATCTCTTACAGACACATAAATACTGAACTGCAGGAAGAAATCAGTTAAAGTAATGCAACAACGCTCCGACACAAGGTCATATTAACATTGAGTTTTGTACTGGAATAGTTCAAGGAAGCTGACAGCCTTCCTGTCAATCCTGTTAAACGCTGTAGAAAACTCTGAAAACACTCTTGTCAAATGAAAACTAAACTATTCAAAAATGAAAAGGGAAATATTTGTGTGGTTCAAACGATAACTCAACCAACACAGCCTTAATGTGTCACTGTAAAACAATGGAGAAACATAGCCTATTGCATAGATTATGGGATGCCAATTGTGGTTGTTTGAATGCATATTCATATAATTATAAGAGGTTGTCATTAAACCAAAGGAAGACTACAACACAAAGATATTTCTTCATTTTAAGTCAATGTGTAATGAATCTGCCTATAGTATACAACTTGGCGATGTATACAAAGTATATATCATTTTAAAAGAATTAAGTAAATTATAGTAAGGTCAGTAAGACAATAGAACACAACAGGTCTAACCAACAAGTATTCCTGAAAACAGACGTTTCCACTCAGTTAGGATAACATTACAAAGTATAGAGAGTAGATAAATGGTGAAAATGTATCATAACATACATAGATTATCCATTAAGCGTAAGCATACATTTGTTTTCTGTTATAAAGTATGTATGCAGACAGACAGACAGACAGACAGACAGACAGACAGACAGACAGACAGTATTCAACTCTTTATCAGTATCATCAGCATTAACAAGGAAAATAAATAGAATGAGCCATTACCTGTATCTCTCTTGCGTGGTATATGATGATCAGACCAAGTAGAATGATTGTTGAGAGGCTTATCAGGCATTTTAGAGCTAAAGAATACAGGGACTCCTGGGAAAAGAAGAAGCACACTATAGCCATATACACCAAGACACACAGATAATAAAACAAATCCATATGCGTCAGGGGATTCAAATATTGTTTATGTAATGACTTATAATGTGGATATCTGTATTATATTTCTATTTCGACGAATTCTGCAAATTGACACATTTCTGTAGGGGTACCTATTCCTATTTGGGCCTGTGGGGCCTTCACGTGTTAGGATGGTTTCACATGGGACACTTAACTCCGTCAGCCCGACTTCCATGACAGCATGCTTCCTTACCACGCATTCTCAACCGACAATAGGCTATGTTGCATGCTTCAGACTTTATTTCTAATCTATCTAGCGGTAGGCTACGTACAGTTATTATTACCTTACAGTAGGCCTACTGTAAATGGAACATTTCCACTCTTAACAACCACCACTTTTACGAGAAGTTGTGGCTATTCGCTCATTGTCACATGCCATGCAAATTATTAATTCTGACCTAGATGGAACTGCACACAGCTCTCTAGATTGAGTTACGCACCTTTCCATAGGCTCCCCAGGAGAGTTCGGTCTCTATAACCATAACAACGATCCCAAACATTCCAAAGATCAGCGCGTAGTCGCTGAGCCTCTTCCTTTTCTCAAACAAAGCCCTTCTATGTCCGAGCTTTTCCCCAATGTTCTGGTTTTTCTTCTTTTCCTTCTTGCCGCTGCTATTGTGGCCGTGTCCACCCCCTCCGTCTCCCGATGCGTAAGGCATCAGTGTGGTCGAATTATTCTCGGGCTTAGAGACCAGGGTGTCCGACGCATCGGCGGCTGAGGCGGGCTGTAGCGGCTGGGACTCAGAATCAAACTCGTGTATGTTTCTGCGGGACGAGCTCAAGTTGCTCAGCGGCCGCATCACGCCGCCGTTGTATCTGCAGCTGCTCATGGCTATTTCATTATAGGAGTTACTCTCCTTGTGGCTGCTGCCGCCCAGGCTGCCCCGCTGCTGCCGATTGTTGTGGCACTGCTGCTGAGGATGCTGATGCTGTTGCCTGGTTGAACTACCATGACTAGAAGGCGTGAACTCATAGACGCTGTACTGACAACCTTGCCGGGAAGACGTGACGGATGGCGTCCTCAAAGTTCCGACGGTGGTCGGCGACGTCCCGCGGAAGACGAGGCTTTTCCTGGCAGCATCGCAGGTGGAGTTATTGCAGGTGCAGCACTGGTCGTGTTGCTGCTTAGCGAAGCGTTCCTCCTGTGGTCCGCAGTAGTGCTGGGGTAGCTGGTACTTACAGTGCTGCTGGAACTGCTGCTCGTGGAAGAAATCGTTCTGCAACTGCAATGGGGTTTCCATGTCAGTGCTGCCGTTTAAAGCAGCAGCAGCAGTAGGGTACCACAAAGCACCCACCGAAGGGCGTTATGGTAGTTACCGGAGGATAGACTCGGTGCATGGATAGACCCATTTCGGCTCCGGTAGGAATGTAAAGCGATACCTCCCGATTGGGCAAGCGGGGTCCAAAACAACTGGCTTGACGTCACGACGAGCAGGTTGCAACCACAGAATGTGACGCCAAACCTTCCTTTAAAAAATAGATGAATCCAAATCACTGCTTAGGCTATCTTTGTCCAACTGTATAGGCCCAAGCATGCACATTCTGACACTTTAATGCAACTTATATCAACTCCCAACATAGGCCTACATGATAATTAACAATTTGCCATTAAACACAAACAGAAAATGAATGTGGAAGTAATAAAATGTAATAAAGATTCTTTCAAACTAGTTTTACATTTTCATTGGAGACATTCCTTATCCTACAATTCAGTTTTTTCACCCAGCTACGGGGCATGATCAATTCATGACTTCTTTACAGTTTTGCAGCTTATTGATTGAATACAGGAAACACACGTAGCAGGCTGTCATTACTGATTTACACGATGCTTATTTCATTCAGCACTTCATATGCGCTCAGGGCAACATTCATTGGCCACTGACCATGTGACTATAGGCCTATAGTGCATAGTCTGTATACATGGGCCCGAGTCTGCAGCCACAGACTGATGTGAATGCTGGTGACTGTGTTATAGCCTAAATGGAGTAGAGGAGTTATATCACCCGGAGGAAATATGGGCAACTGCTCGAAATTGAGCATCGGGGGAGCCATAAAACAACCCGAAACCAATCATCCACTAGTCTTGGTGGTGCGGCAACGACATATTTAATCTTAGAGCTATTAACATATAATATAGGCTACTGACAACATGGCTTTGTCGCAGTTTTCTTAATTTTTTATGGCATTAAAATATAGTTTTCAGCATGGCTTGCCAGAGCTCATTTTGTTATATTGTAATCTTAACTGTGCGAATGTGGTAAGGAAGAAACACACAATTCATCCTAAGTCATCAAGTAGATGTAGGCCTATATGAAATAGAAAACACATGCCTTTGCCGTGGCGAGGTTCATACTATGCGAGTGGAGCTATCCATGGTGCTGAAAGTTACTTCATTCATCATCACCTCCCCTTTAAAAAAATATCCTGCACAGGATCGCAATGCGCACTTGACTCTGATAGGCGAAAGCCACCCACCACGTGGTGCTTCCAACGTTTGTAAGCGGAAGTTTCTGCGTTTTAATTATTATTATTTATTACTGTTCTAATAACGCCATGCCAAGCAGTTAAATGCTCGTAGCTCCGAGCACGAGAAGCGCGCTGGAAATCATGTGTTTAAGTGTCCTTATATTGCGAGACGGAGGCTTTTGGCCTATTTAGTATCGGCTAGAAGCTCCCAAAGCAGGAATAAAGCCTTCTATATAGAAGACAGCTCGCTGAAAATATCGCAGAAGATAGCCTACCCATTTTAGCCTCGCACGCAACGCAACTCTTTCGAGCTTGTAGATCGGCTCAATGCTGAAGAAAATACTTAGCCCATCATTGTACAATGTATTCACCAAATTACTACTCGGCTATGAACAGTATCCTAAAGTAGTCTATTTCTTATGTTCCAGAAGCCTACCTTAACCATAGGAAATATTATTTCTGAATGAGCAGTTCAGTACCAAAAAATTGAGTTGGAAAGCGGTTGCATGCATGAATAGATTGGGGTTTGTGATGAAGTGGAAAGATATTTAAAAATTAAAATATAAGTAGACCTATATAAATTGACAAATTGCATATTATGTTTAGAACTGCGGCAAACTGGTTCACTTGTGGTTATAACAAACAAAAATGCATCCGTTTTTAGCCTTATTGATTCCGATATGTTGTCCTGTGGTAGTAGCCTACAACTCAATCCACCAGCTCTCACATAAATTACGTTTCAGCAGCAACCCATCCAGTGAAATGACACAAGTTTGAAGCTCCAAACCAGTAGAATGCATAGCTACACTACACATAAGCATATAGCCGACTTACATTTCCCATAATCCCATTATAGCCTAAGCAAGATTGATACAAAAGGCTGCCAGGTAACCTCAAAGCTAATAAAGTTACACAATCATCACATTTATTTTATTTTTATTTTATTTATTTTTTACTTTTTCAACCTGACAGTAATCGTTTAGTTGGCTACCAGAAAGTTAAGCGTGAACTATAGTCTATTCTGGGGCCAACACTTGGCGAAGAGATTAGAGGGTAAAAAAGGTGTAACACTGACCAAATATAAGCCTTGGTAGTTGGTGCATGGACACCGCCGGTCAATTAGGGGTTTAAATTGTTAACTGTATACTTTTGATAATTGGCTATATGTAGTTTATACTTTATGGCTGGAATTTGTGGACAATAGTGCTTTGAGTGTACATGTCACGCAGGCCTGTCAACTCTCCTGGATTTCCCAGGAGTCTCCTGGATTTTGAACCCCTCTCTTGGGAGTCTCCTGGATTGGCAAATCTCCTGGATTTCTCCTGGATTTTGTATCAAACTCCCAAAATTCACCAGAACACAGGAAATGACATCTACTATGTTAAAAGTTTTATGGGGGAGGACCCCCAGACCCCCCGCTTTAGGGGTGGGGGCAATGCATGCAAGAAAGATCATACAGATATTCACTTAAGTAATGACTTAAAGATGAGAAATCATTATTAAAGATGTCCTTTTGCTTCAGTCATCAAATCTGTACACCAACATTTGGCATTTTAAGGCTGAAATTGTACCCATGCTTGATGCTAGTAAAGCAAGCCTGATAAAAGTATCAAACATGCACAAAATTCACCAGAACACAGGAGATTAAATCTACTATGTTAAAAATGTTCTGGGGGAGGACCCGCTTTAGGGGTGGGGGCAATGCATGCAAGATCATATAGATATTCACTTAAATAATGACTTACAGATGAGACGTCATTATTAAAGATGTCTTACTTTGCATCTGTCATCAGATCTGTACACCTACATTTGGCATATTAGGCTGAAATTGTACACATGCTAGTAAAGTAAGCCTGATAAATGTATCAAACATGCACAAAATTCAACAGAACACAGGAAAATATATCTATTAATAAGTTTTGGGGAGAGGACCCCCCAGATCCCGGTTGGGGAGTTCCGCGCACCCCCCAAAAATAAATCTCCTGGATTCTGACAGTCCAATGTTGACAACCCTGGTCACGTGTCCCAGGCCAGGAGATCTTATTGTAAGAGGAATGCATCATGTGCATAATTTCCAGATAGATGATAGACATTTATATGGCCATACATTTGGATACATCACAGCTTATTGCTCCCTCTAGAGGTTAAAAATGAACGTGACGTATTTTGAGGTTCTGCTAGTATACTGTATAATGTAATATGCATTTTCAAAATCTATTTCAACTATTAAACCCAAATGGAACCATGCAGTGCCCTTCTTCTCCTACATCCATTGTGCACATGCACTTGCTAAACTATGCACATCCTATTTTACCAAGGCAGGAACAACAATATGGGGAACCAGACAAAAAACAGAACTGGTCGTCAAGGGAGATAAAAGCGTCTTAAATAGTATGTGGTGCTACCAGGATTAGTGGGAAAAACACTGTTATAAAAGCACGAGGGGATCCGAGCACTCAGAATAAAGAGGAGCTCCTCTCCTCTTTTTTCTGAGTGCTCGGATCCCTTTTTTATCAATATGGGGAACTAATTTATAACACAGTGGTTTGCAAACTGGGGTCTGGGGACCCACAGAGGCCCTTAAGGAGGTCCCAGGGGGTCCACAGAAAAAAGAAAAAACTAAAACAGTTTAACCACCTTATTTTACACTTCTCATAACAACGTGTTGCAATATGACGTGAGCTATTTTCAAAACATTTTTAAAAATCTTGAATGGTAACTTTTAGAATGCCAATCTGTTCAAAATGATTTCTGTTCTATTTAATTTAATCATGAACCATGCATAGCTCTTTGACTGCAGCTGTCAATCCAACAGCTGACTCCTCCCATGGACTGGACTCCCATACACTCTCTGCCAGCAGAATCAGTTTTAGTGTTTCCATACGTTCTTGACCAGTCAGCATAATCTTTCTTGTGGAGTCTATTATCTTTATTTCAGAATATTCAGAATCAGAATAGCATCTGCGGGTCTAATGTTGAAGACGAGGCCTCAGGAGACCTGTCAGTCTGTAATGCTGTTGCACTGCTCAAAATATTCTTCAATAAATTGAAGAATATTTTTTACACACTTCACTGGATTTTTATATTTTCCACAATAACACGTTTTGAACAATTTTGAACATTTTGATTAACACAAATATTCTCTTATGACACAATATATTTTCTGATTTGTTTAGGTCCTTGACATGACAATGTTGAGAACCCATGGTAAACACATCATCAGTGGCAATTCCGGCAGTATTGATACTTTTACTAAGTAAAATATGTGAGTACCTTTTCCACCACTGCACAGTACCATCCCATTAAGGTCAGGACAATCCTTGACCTCAGCATCCTCCTCCTGAGAGGTCACACACTACTTCATCATTCCTCCTAATACGGAGCCTGCCCTCAATTACCACTCTCTTCCTTTAAAGAGAGCATGGTCTATAAACCATGCCACAGTCACCATTGATTATATGAATTACTAAGTCCTAAATTAGTACCATTACCATATTATACGTAACATATTATATCTACAGTAATATAGGCTATCTCAAGATGTACTGGCTGCAACACTTAATCAAACAAATTGATTTAATCGATTATAAGAAAAATACAAATAAAAAGAAATTGTGAAAATAGCAGATCTCCAATTTATTCAATTCATCGAAAAAGTAATGGTCAGAAAACTGCTACACTGTAGCAATGGAAATACTTGTCCTTCTCCAGTTTGCCCAAATGTCTACAAATTCCTAAAGAAAGTCTATACTGTCCATACTATATCTTCTTAAACGGTGCCTTTGCATATGAAGAACCTACTGTATTGACACCGTCCCTACAGGTCAATTTCCCACTGAGTTAAATTAACTATATGGATTTTGCTGGGTAAACTGTGTGGGCCACATGTCTTTGAGTTTGTATTGTGTAGACAGACCAGTGGTTCCCAAACAGTGTGCCGTGAGACACGTCCAAATGTGCCTTGGGATTTTGTGACCACCACACATTTTATTTAATTGATTTACTATCTCAGGACTTTGTGCGCGCTAATTTCCCAATACAGAGGCAAGTTAACATATATATATTCTAACCACTTTAAACCTGGTGTCCCTATTTTGGGCTTGTCATTATAGGCAAATGCATGGCAGTATGTTGTCATTCTTGAGGGTAAAATGTGTCCGTTTTAAATACACAGGGAAGGCATGTCTGCCAACGTTTCCTATACTGAGCTAACATGTTAGGATACTTTCTCTCGACTTCCAGCCACACAAACTGTCTACTATCTGTCAGGAATTCTGACAATTAGCAGCATCAGAGGTTGATGTCAGCAGCACACATTTTATTTGGGAGGAATATGGCATGATGGCGATGATGAATGCAGAACTACCAGAGTCTACCAGCAGGGTTCTCACATACAGGTACTATATGCAGTCTGAGTAATTTCAGCAATTTCCAGGACAGTTGAAGATTCATGATGAATGCATTATCCACTAAGTGATTTGCTCTGTGGACAAAACTGTAGGTGACCTTTCATTGCACTCTACTATTAGTGCAGTACACTCAAAGAGTTTTATTGTGAATGATGGGGCTTGACTTCATTGAAATATGTCAATGTGACCTTATCCTTCCTGGAAAGAGGAGTGATAGGTGATGTTTTGTGGTAAAAGTTGTCTACTTTAGTTGTGGACAGACAATGTTTAAAGTTATGCCGTGAGCACCAGGGCAAGCTGGCTGGTACAATGTTAATTTAATTTACACTGTAGAATTGTGTCGCTCTGATTTTTTGAATGAATGAACACAGATACGGTATGATGAGGTATAAATGAGCCATAAGATTTCCACACAAGCCGAGATCTGTCAGACTGTGTAGCTTTCCTGATGTTTTGCAGTTTCACCCATTAAGTGTCCATTAATTGAATACCAAGGACTTCCGGCGTAAACAAGACCGTAAAAGGTCTTATTTTAGATGCTCCTTTTAGGCAGGGTGTTTAACTGTACTTTTTTTTTTATTGTATTCACTATACTTGTACTGTTCTCCATTTATGTCTAATAAAATACTCAGACCTGGAATTATTTTATGCTTAAGCTATTGATAAATAGCAGATATACAAGCTCACAGCCGTGCTGCAAGCTTGTAGATCTGCTATTTTTGAAAAATCATGAAAATCTTTGCAAATCTTCCAATATATATTTTTTAAAGTTGCTTCTGGGGGGTCCCTGACACATAATATTTCGAGATGGGGTCGGCGGCCAAATACATATGATTCTAGGGGTCCTTGACATGAAAAGGTTTGAGAACCACTGGCATAGAAACATGTGTTTTTCTAAAACCTTAGAAGGATTTAGAAGACATTTATTCAAGGGTTGCATTTGTAGTCCTACACCGGCCCTGTTGAGGACCAACACAGGTATTCTGATTGGCGTAGAACATTAGTTTTATGCCAGTCAGACAAATTGAAACACCTGTGTTGGTCCTCATGGCTGTTTAGGACTACAAATGCAATCCATGAATAGAATAGGGTCAACAATATTCAAATGTCCATGATTTTTCAGAAATAGCAGACCTACAAGCTCACAGCGTGGCACTCAGTGCCATGCTGTGAGCTTGTATATCTGCTATTGTAAGCCTAAAATGATGGTTAAAGTAATACAAAAAAGAGAGAGAGAGAGAACTGCACACCATTTCTGATGAGAATTGGAACCAGAACATGAACAGAAACCATTCCCCGGTTTACAATTAGGCTACCAATTTATAAATCACTCATGAATAATGAGGTGCACGGCTAGCGTCCAGTGAACAACATTTACATTTACAGCAGATGCATTTTCGCCCTCCACAATGCTTCCTAAAACACAAGATTTATCCTGTACTGTGATTTGACAACAAAGGTGACTTTGCCGTGTTGCTGGACAGGCATTAGTCATCTCTCTTGTAACACTGCTCCTTGATGTTCCTTGAGTTTATGTGCCATATACGTAAATCATGCACATATAAAATGAAAAGGGCCTAAATTAATCACTCTGCGTCAATGATAAATCATAAAAGATGTTGATCAATAGTAAGTAAATGTATTTATTACTAGTTAATGTTGCTATCGTGGGTCTGTGTGAGGGGCCTACATTAAAGACCATGCAATGCTAAGATGACTCACCAAAAGCCAAAAGCTTTATCACACCAAAGCAAACATATCTCCCAAAGCCCCGAGGTATCTGCCGTCTTGGAATTAGATGGTTCACGGTTTGATCCTGGGCTCCTCTTGCCTGCATGAGCGGGTTGCTCCTCCTCAGCTGTTGGTGTGCAAAATTGATGAACGTAATGCACATTGTAAAGCACTTTGAAGAAAGGTGCTATATAAATGCACCGTTTACCATTTTACATTTTCAGGAAATCAAGAGGAAATAGTAAGGCGTGGAAATAGATACAGTACCAGGGTGAGACACATTCTCTCTTTAGAACACCTTTGAGCTCAAGTTATATTAATAATAATAATGATATCTCTGAAACACTAATTAATACTGACATTGGAATTCGTTTTTGGCCAAATGTGAGAGAGGTTATGTCTTATGACAAAAGTTGTGAAGCCTATATCACAATGTTGGAAATGTGTGATAGAGGGACATTTCACTTTCAAAAAGACTTTGGGTCATTTTATTGTCTAATCAGGCTTTTGTACTCAGGCTTTTTTTATTTTATAACTTAGCTATGTCTACTGCCTCCTCTTTTTCATCACGATGCAGCACTGGTCCTAACTGTGCCTGGCTGGTGGTATGACATACAGTAAATGAAAACACTGGATGTTTGGCTGCTTCACTCTTGACATGTGAGCCATTTGTACTGAGATGGAGATTTACTGAAGCAATCTGGCTTAAGAACCTCGCTCAAGGGCACGGGAACAGCTCCCCACCTGTGATTTTGACCTCCAGGTTACCAGTTTATTTCCCTGACCAGAATGATGTACTGCTATTCTGCTGTTCATTTGTTACTTGTCATCTATAATACTGAAAAGGCTTGTATGGGAGGAGTTCATTCTCTATCTTGGTTCTGTCTGGCTTTGTATTTCATGCATGCGTATCTTTCCTGGTCTGTCAGACAGAGGATGAGTATTCCAGTGCCTAGTTTGAAGAGCCAGCAGATGGTTTGGAGACCTGCTGAAGTAGTTTTCCATTTTCATCAAGCAGGGGAGGATGTTTCTTAGGAGTCGGACTATCATCAAACTGTACCAAGATGCCCTCTCAGTGTGGCTAACAATATAGTCGGACGTTGATGGGTTACCCCAGATGCATTGTTATACTACTGTCATTGTTAATGTTAATTGTTTCGCAATATTTTTCTTATTAAATGAATGAGCATGTCTTATGACAATGGATAAAATTCCATTGAACATTCATTCTGAAAGTAATGATTCAGGCATTTAAGGCTAAAGCAAGTACTTGTCTGTTTCTTATGGAAAAGATAAGAACTTGTGTTTTGTAATTGTCAGTAAACAAAATGTTCACTATTTTATTTGGTGATGACTGTCTTATAATGGCTATAGAGCTATGTAGACCTAGAAAGATGCGATTGGAAATTGCAAGTGTTGTTACCGAGATGGTATACAGTATATGAGAGATTCAATTCCTCATATACTGTGCACACCCCGGACAAGGTACTAGTAGTGATTAACATAGTCAACATCATATTCAGCAGCATAGTCAGCAACATGGTGAGCACCATATAGTCAGCACCATAGGCAGCACGATAATCAGCACCATAGTCCGCAGTCTTGCACCACATACACAATCATTCTCTTCTGGTGGCCTCTGGCACAAAATAAAGAGTATAAATGGGGCTCTGTAGCCAAATAATGGAATACATTATGAATTTGATGGGCCTTGACATGAAAATGTTTGAGGACCACTGCAATAGTCAACACAGTTTCAGATATCACCCACCTACATTCATTACTATGCGTACATGAGCAGTGAGTGCTTCCGGAGATCCCAGCAGAAATAAAGGGGAGCTTGAAAAAGCCTCCAGGGGCGTCACACCAAATTCTGGGCCCTGGGTACAAGGATTCACTGCGGGCCCCCCATGATTGTTAACTATTGAAAAATAGCAGATATACAAGCTCACAGCGCGCTGCAAGCTTGTAGATCTATTTTTGAAAAATCTTGAAAATGTGTGCAAAGAAACCTATGTTTCCATGTCAGTGATGCTCAAACTTTTTCATGTGAAGGACCCCCCATCTCAAAATATTTAGTTCCAGGGAACCCCCAGAAGCAAAATTTGAGTTACAAATGTTCACTTAAAAAATACATATATTCAAAGATTTGCGCACATTTTCATGACTTTTCAAAAATAGCAGATCTACAAGCTCGCAGCGCGGCACTCGGTGCCGCATAAAGTTATTAGGGCCCCTCCACCTTGGGCCCCAGTAACTCAGTCCCACTTTCCTACCCCTTGTGACGCCCCTGAAAGCCTCTCAGCCTTTTAAGTTACACTGCCTGGCCTCCCAATTCACACCCCAATAACAAGAAGATATTCTGCGTTTGACTCAGCCTGAAAAGGTCCTTGTAAAGTGAACCTGTGAGTCATCCATTATTCATGGTAATCAAGTGTTGCCATGCCTCACATGTCGACTAGAGGACCTTATGTACTTGGCATCACTCAAGCTTCCCAGGCTCCACTGCCAGGAATGCTCTGACCACTGGCAACCAGGACTCCAGCCTGTTCTGTAAGCTTGTATGCTGTTTGACAAGGGAGGGACACATGCTAAAGAAGAATGTGAATTCACTGCACTGCCGCCACCACATGGCCAGCATTTTCAGTGCATTACAGGGTTGTTGAAGGCATGACCAAGAGGCAGGGAAGTGAGAGGAACAGTTTTTTTTCTCCCCCTCTCAGCTTTAAGCCACCTTATGGTGATAACGAACACCCCTGATTAGCCACAGTATTGATTTTGTTTCAAAATAAGTATTGACTGACCTCATCTCCTGTGCCATCCACCACTTTTTGTCCTTCGCTTAAAAATAAAAAGAAAACAAAAATCCTCTTGCTATAATTCCAATCCATAAAGCAGAAACAGGTGATAGGCTCACGCTACAGAAATAGGCTCTTGATCTATGGGACCATTGGTTTCCAAGGCTAGAGTCTTTACCACCTACTCTAATGCAAGAAGGAAGTTATGGATTTTAGGTCAAAACTAAAACCTGCTGACCTAAAAGGAACCTCCCCACAACCTGAACAATATTGTTGCTCCGATTTATCAGTCTTAAATGATCCACAGTGATATTTCAATGTGTTCTCTAAAATACAGCTTCAATCTAATGCCCTAGTAATTCAGTGAAGCTTCTCTTCATCATACACACCAAGACTAGCTTATCTTGGTATAGAATGACCCCTAAGAAGTAGTGTGCTATACACTCTTTTTTTATGTGCACTAAGTAGGCTCTATCTCATCCCGTTTCCAGGGGCATCTGTAGTTAATACATTACATATAAAGTATGATTAAAGATTTATCCTTTTGTGCGGCATAGACATTTTGTATCAATCTCCATGTATCCATGTTTATCTTGGCTGCTGTAATTGAATTTCCCCTAGTAGCAGGATCAACAAAGTGCAATCTAATCAACATTTTTAGCATTTAATCCTTAGAGATCCTGTCAATCTGTCTCCGATAGCTGTCTTCCTATCATTACAATTCTCCATTCTCTAATCAGGCACCTTAAATCTGGAGTTTTTAACCACTACATTATTGTCCTTCTAGACTAGAGGTCATTTTACAATCTGCCTCCTATGGTTTTATGCACAGTGGTGAATTTGGCACACTCACCATGTTCACTGTTTCCCTCAAAAACCAATGTCTGCTGAAGTGATGAGCTGATGGGTGACAGGTGTGTTGGCTGAGGGAGGTGAAGCTGAATGAAGACAGGTGTGCAAGATACAGGTGAATGAGTTGCAGGACTCGCACGCACGCACACACACACACACACACACACACACACACACACACACACACACACACACACACACACACACACACACACACACACACACACACACACACGGTCAGGGAAACACTCAGAAACTGGAGCCAGAGTACTGTAAAGACAGTGGGGTAACCAGCTGTGCTTCTCCAGACCATATCCATGGTTTTGAGTCTGACTGCATACTGTATCCAGCAGCTGCTGGATGGTGCAGACCAGATGGTCATCAATGATGTGGGAGACAGAGCAGAAGGGACATTGGGTTTAGTGGTTAAAGTTTTCAACTGAGATTTCTCAATTCTGGGATGAATTCTCAATTGGAGCTGGTATGAGAGAGTTTGACAACAGAATGGTTAATAATGCGAAGTCCACCAAATAAACGAACAACAAGAGAGCACCAGTGTGTTCAGTGCGCATTTCCGAACGCACCCTGAAGCCCGGATCAGAGTCTACGGTGGAGACCTATCCACCGCAAATTTGAGGTGGAAAGCTTTCCACCTTAAGTCAGAAAATAAGTGCAGGCCATCATAGTCACGGCCCACGGTGAAGTCCTTTACCCCGTCTAGACCGGTTCAGGTCGACCAATCAGTGAACGGGGTGTAGAGCCTGCCTGTCTGATAGTAAAAACAGAGAGATGTGTTGGGACTCACGGTGGAAAGCTCTCCACCGTGAGGAATGATGTAACGTTGTAGTTTCATGACTCAAAAAGACTCGAAAAGACTACACCGCGGTGTAAAGCCTTCCACCGCGGACCCGACTATGATCCGGGCTTAAGTATGCCTGGTTGTCAGGTGGGTGGTGATCCAGCTGATGTTAGCCACACCCACAGTGTTGGGTGTATGGTAAAAGGGTAGGGGATGGTTTTTATGATGTCATTAAATCAGTGTTTTTGATCAGGCCTTTTGACAAATTTGCACATTATAACCACACTGGGTGGTCTATTAGAGTAATGTTAACTCCACAGACACATACAAAACAAAAAAAGTACAAAATTATGCTATGTAACTTTTTTTATAAAACTTAAAATTGTCCTAACTATTAAATCGCTAAAGTTTTAGAACCCCCACTCCGTTAATTTCAGCCCCAAAAGCCTTTTCTTTATTTCTACATAGCTGTGACAGGGGCTGTATTTCCCGGCAAAATGATGTCATCTCCCACATGATACACTACCGGCCAATCACAGCGCAGATCATACACCACCGGCCAATCACAGCGAGTCTTGCTGTCTCTAAAGGAAGTAGCTTCCCTCAGCAACTGTGTTTACATTGGTGAAGGAATCTTGCCTGCTACTCCCTCAATCCTGGTCTAAAAATGATGGGAGACGGCTCTACGGATGCGTATCGGCGAGGCGGAGGTGCTCGCGGTGGCCGCGGTGGTCCGCGGACCCCCGCGACTCCGGCCGAAAAAAGCAATACCGCTACTGACCACTAGTTGAGCAGCTTCCACAGTACAGCTTTAACAAAGAGGTGGTGCCTTATATATAAGTAAAAGTAGCAATACCACAATATAAAAATACAAATATAGTCAAGTAATAGGCCTGTGTTCAAAATGTTGTTGAGTAAAAAAAGCACAAAAGTATTGGCATCAAAATAGTACCAAAAGTAAGTACTAAAATGTTTGAAAATAGCAGATCTACAAGCTCACAACCCATCACATCGTGAGCTTGTAGACCGGCTATTTTTCAAACACCTATGTATAAAATAGGGCTGAAGTGGTTAATGTAGGTTTCATAATATTTTAATCTGCAAAGTAACTAGTAAAGTTTTAGTAAAGTAAAGTAAAAGTAGGCTACTTCAAAATCCTACTAAGTAGGTCTGCAGTAGGCTACTTGAGTAAATGTACTTACTTCACTACACCACTGGTTCTCAAAGTGGGGTCCAGGGACTGAAGACTATTAACTGGAGGATAACACAGCAGTGTCTACCACTGATAATTAAACTAGCAGCAGCAGCAGCCAGCAAGACAAGTGGTGGAAAGTAACTAATTACATTTACTCAAGTACTGTAAGCTACTTTTCTTTACTTGAGTATTTCCAATTTTCAATACTTGTTCTACTCCACTACATCTCAGAGGCACAGTAGGCTACTAAGATTATTTGAAAACTTACTATTGATACTTTACTTGAGTAAAACATTTTCTTTTACTTTTTCCACCACTGCAGCAGGTGTGTCTTATTAGCTCTCATTAAGCAAAGCAAATCAAAGGCCCTCTGCGCATGCCCGCAACAGTGTGGGTTTCAGTCGGGTCAACTCTCAAAGTGAAATAGTTTACAGATAATTTGAGTCATTACCTTACTGCTTCTGCTTCTCTGGATAAAATGTCATTAAGTAGGTTCAGATCCCAGGTGGTAACACCGTGCCTCAAATGCAGACTGTCCAAATGGACAGAAAATGAACTGTTTCAGCTTTTCAAAACAAGAGAGATGGCGACTGTCTCCAAAAGCAGTTCATCGTTTACAGAGGAGGAGGGACACAAGACGTTTGAAGGCATGCTTAGGCCTCAGTTAAAGTTGCACAGAACAGGTGCGTGACGTTTGTTTTGTATACTTTCATCTTTTATTTCATACAAGGCCCTGTTCTAAATAAATAAATTCTTCTTCGAACAGGAGAGATAATTTGCTATCAGTGGTGTAAAGTAATTAAGCAGCCTACATTTACTCAAGTAGCCTACTGTCTGTTTCATTAGATTGAGGACCTTATGACCTCAAAGCTCACAATGAGTTTTGTTGCAAGGCGAATTTCAGTGTGAACTGAGAATAAAGTACTCCATCACTATCATATCATGAGTGGTGATGCATTGTGAGCTTGTAGATCTGCTATTTTGTAACAGTACATTGCAGTATTGATATTTTTAACTGAAATAAAACATTTGAGTGCTTTTTGCACAAGTGCTTGCTTGCTAAATAGGCCTGCTATGGAAATGATGCCAGTCAGACAGAATACTTTATACCATTGTTTCTCATTTTCATGTCAAGGACCCCCAAATTTACACACGTTAGCCAATGGAACCATAAGACCATATTTTTACAGCTATAGAAGTGATTCTTTAATTTCAAGGACCCCTGTTTGATATGCATTAGACCACAGACCCCCATTTGATAACATTTTCATCTGACACATCTGACATCTACTATCAATTTAACTCGAGAGTACAAATGCAACCAAATGGACCTGTTGGGAGTCCATTTGCTTTTTATCAGAGTTGCAGAGTGGAGCATATAGTAGGCTACAGTCAGGCCGTATCAGTTGTATCTGTAAATAGCAGGTGGGCTACAGAAAAACAAATTGTCAAAAGACAGTACTATAAAATCTACTGTTTTGGGGGGTCCCCAGATGATTAACTTAATGTGCAACATTGTCCTCAAACCAACTTCACCGCAATGTTTTCTCACTCAACAGTAAACAAACCAACAAAGTTTAAATGTATATATGTTATATGTATATCAAGGATTTTTTAATACCTCTAAAATTTCAAATTAAACATTGGCCAAATTGTCAAATATTAGAGGCAGAAATTGTGAAAATAAGAGATCTACAATGGAATAGAACCGTGTTTTACAAAATGTAATTCCTCAACTCTTAGGGTCGATCCATACCGTTATAAGGAGCCTAACTAAGTTCGGTTCGGCACTAGGCAAACCCAAATATGGTTCGCATCCCCCGGTTCGGGGGGGCGTCAACCGACTAAATTCGTCTCTACGGTGCTGACGAAATGTTGTGACCTCCCGACTTAATTTCGGTACTCAGCGGTGTCTTCTCATTCATTCAGCCCAGCTTCACGTTCATATTCTCGGCTGTGAATCCAAGGAAACAGCGGTCGTTTGGGAGGGAGACACGCCGACTTTCAAATGCTTGTGTGGCCGTGTATTGGGCTTCGCAGAGCGGACACAAGTCAGCTGTCTCTCGCTGTGGCTGGAGACGAAGAGTGGTGGACTGGGAGGCGCGCGCGCGACACACACACACACACACACAGCTGCGTGTATCGCTAACGCGTCGCCGACCGTTTTAAAGACAAAAGAAGAGCTTAAACACAACTTTGCTAATTGCTATTTGCTAGTGTTCCGTGTTGATAGGTTTTCCACGACGAGTTGTGACTGTGTGATGACATGCATGCAGCAAGGGAGGCGGCAAGTCTATAATGTGAGCTTGTAGATTAAATGTTTTTACAGAGCTCGATCGAGCGTTTGTGAGTGTGAGAGAGAGAAGAGACCCCGGCCCCGCTGGAGCTGCTACTCACTCACTGGACCTCCAGTCATTCAGCGTGCAGCGCGAGGGAAAGTCAAAATTTGTATCCCCCCTGCAATGCTCATTCATCGGCCACAAACGTCATGCCACGGACCTCCAATATTTACAAGCAACTTCGGCACTAGCCGTTAAGAAAGTATGGATGAACTCCCCCCAAACCTAAATAATTTCGGGTCGGGGCGTCCTCCCGAACCGAAATTAGTTAGGCTCCTTATAACGGTATGAAACGACCCTTAGTGCTCGTCAGGGTGGGGGGGGGGGGTCCCCAGATAAAATATGATTATTTGAGATAAAATATGATTATTTGGGGGGTCATGGCCTGAAAAGGTTGAGAACCACTGTCATATTGGATTGCAGTAGCTCAGGGGTAGAGTCAGTGGCCGCTTTCTCAACCGGAAGGTTCCCAGTTCGATCCCAGGCTCCGCCAGTGTTTGTTTGCTCCCGATGAACAGGTTGGTGTGTGAATGGGTAAATGTGACCCAATCTCTGTAGATCGCCTTGGATAAAGGCACTCTGTAAATGTACCATTTACATCTCGGTGATAGATGAGATAGACCAGAGGTTCTCAAACCTTTTTGGCTCAGGTCACCTCTGTAAGTAACTTTTTCATCCACGGCACCCCTGAATTATTATTGTTACTTTACAGAACTTTACATTCCCCCCTTTACTTTCCCCCTCAAGATGTCACGAGAAAAAACATCCCTTTTCCATTAGGACAGATTAAAAATAACTAACCATTTGAATACCAGCAATATTAATTTCCAAATACACAGCCATAGATCGGTCACCGCAGCAATAAAGTGCTCTGCATTGCGTGTGTACTCACACAATAATGAATTCCTAAGACTTGGGAGTCAGATATTGATGTCTACGTCTAGTTTCATATCCCTTTGAAAGTTCTTACAGAAAAGGTGCGTTTTTAGTCAAATATCTCCACTTTTCCACAAGCTTCACACAGACAAAATTCTCTCTGGGCGAGGGCCCCCAGAATAAGTTCAGGACTGAATACCGTATATAACAACTTCGTTGGGAAGCACAAGCGTATGGGGTGTTTGTGCTTGTGTTCTCAAAGGAAGTTTTCATAATGTTAAGTCTAGCTGCCATTTCAGGTTCGGCCCTGTCGCTGACATCTGTGTGCAGCTCTTGGTAAAGTGGAAATAAATTGACTAAATTGCACGTTTTCTGCCAGAACTTTCAAAGGGATATGAAACTAGAGGACAATATCTGACTCCAAGTTTTAGGAACGAATTATTGGGTGAGTACACAAGTAGCATGGATGCTTAAAGTGCTGTGGAGTCAGTCTGCTAACCGGAGGCATAGGACCAATCTATGGCTGTCTGTGTATTTGGAATATTAAACAAAGTGTTATCCACAAGTTTCCGCGGGAGTTTACTGGAGACTATCAGGACCAAACTTCCGGGTTTAACAGCAGACATACAAGCTCACGTCGCGTCGCAGATGCAACCCGTTGTGAGCTTGTAAATCGGCGGCGGAAGATCGATGCAGACGTTTGCGCAATGCACTATGGGGCGTAGGAAACTCGTGAATATATACAGGTATATATATATATATAACATCACATACATTCTAGCTGTTTGAGAAAGTAAAAAAAAAAAGCTTGATTCAGTAAGCTACTTGATATTTATTTGATCAGATACACCTCATCCTATACTGTAAACCCATTGTAATGTCAAGCTCACGCTCCATTTTAGCCTTTTTAGACTCATTGAAAAGTTTGTCCTTGGTTCTGGTGACTGATATACTTGTAATTACTTTTACCTTTTAAAAAGGTTGCCTATAGACAAATTCAAGTATAGTGAAGAGAGCATGTGACTAAATAACAACATTGGATCCAATTTCTACAGGTTATATTTTCCAATTTCTACAGGTTATATTTTCCAATTTCTAAAGTAATAGTTCTGGACATGCAAGGTTTCCACTCGCCAGTGACGATATGCTGTATTAAAGGGATATTTCACTTTGAAAACATTTTGGGGTAATTTTATCGTCTACTCAGGCTTTTGTGAGCCCCCCCAGAATGTTTACGTTTCTTGATTCAGTATTTATATATTTTTATATTCATCAGACACGACCCCTTCCTATACAAACTCCATTTTAACTACCGGTATGTTAGATTCATCGAGAACACCTGTCCTGGTTTCTGGTGACTTATACTACCCTGCTAATACAATATGTGAGAGAGCCATGTTTTTTCAATTACTTTATTCAAAAGGGTATCTGATAATGAAATCAAAGAAAAGGACGTGCACACTGTCAAAAAACTTGAAAAAGGAATGTAGCTTTAAAGCTTTGCAAGTTCTTTCAAATCAAATCAAACTTTATTTATAAAGCACATTTAAAACAGCCGAAATTGACCAAAGTGCTGTACAGTCAGAGCAGTGAGAGCAGGAGCAAACAATAAAAACAAGCATGTATACATTATAACAGAAGGCAACAAGAGCACAACACATGTGCAGTATAAACAAACATTAAAAAAGGACCTCAGGTGAGATTAAAAGCTAAAGAAAAGAGGTGAGTTTTAACCTGAGATTTAAAAACACTTATGGATGGAGCAGTCCTAATTGAAAGAGGCAGGCCTCTTTCAATTTATATCAAAAGTATTATCACTTTGGACCCGCACACTTTGACAGTGTGCGGGTCCTTTTATTATCAGAGATACCCTTTTGAATATATGCATTATTGCCCTATGCACCTATCACCAACCTTTGAGGTGTGCATCAGCCTTGTCCTCCAAAGAATTGTTAAAAATAAAATGAAAAAAGTAATTGAAAAAACACTGCTCTCACTTATCCCAGAACCAGTCACCAGAACCAAAGACGGGTGTTTTCGATGAATCTATCATGGTTAAAATGGAGTTTGAACTTACAATGGGTTTGTACAGAAAGGTGCCATGTCTGATAAAATGAAATTCATCAAATAGCTCAATACTGGATCAAGCAACTTATACTGTCTGGATGCTCCCAAAAGCCAAAATAGAATGGACGATAAAATGACCAAACATTTTTTGAAAGTTAAACGTCCCTTAACTGGTTAAATGGTGCATTCAACAGACTCCAGAGAACATTATCACTTGTTATCTCTAATCATTTTGTGGTTTCTTTATCTCCCCTCATTCTCCATCCCAGATGTCTTTCCTTCCCAATTACCTGTCAAGAAACATGTTTGTGACCAGTGTGGGAAAACATTCAGCCAAGGAAGTAGTCTCAAAAGTCACCAGAGGATGCATTCAGGAGAAAAGCCCTACAACTGTGACCAGTGTGGGAGTAAGTTCAGACGAAAAGATTATCTCAAACTCCACCAGAGGATGCATACAGGAGAAAAGCCCTACAACTGTGACCATTGTGGGAGTAAGTTCAGACGAAAAGGTCATCTCAAACAGCACCAGAGGATGCATACACAAGAACAACCCTACCACTGTGACCAGTGTGGGAGTATGTTCGGACGAAAAGATTATCTCAAACTGCACCAGAGGATGCATACACGAGAAAAGCCCTACAACTGTGACCAGTGTGGGAGTAAGTTCAGCCAAAAAGCTTATCTCAAACAGCACCAGAGGATACATACACGAGAAAAGCCCTACAACTGTGACCAGTGTGGGAGTAAGTTCAGCCAAAAAGGTCAGCTCAAACGTCACCAGAGAATTCATACAGGAGAGAAGCCCTACCAATGTCAGCAGTGTGCTAAAAAGTTTCGCCAAAGAATTGATCTCAACCGTCACCAGAGGATTCACACAGGAGAGAAACCCTACTACTGTGGCCAGTGTGAGAAATGGTTCTGCACGGACGCAGGCCTCAGAGGTCACGAGAGGATTCATTCCGAAAACTATCACTTTTGTGACCTGTGTGACAAAAGGTTCAAACGCCACAATCACCTAAAGAGACACATCAAATGTATTCACTTGAACAAAGCGTCCTAAGGTGAACCACCAGAGCCTTCACACTGGAGGGGAAGCTCTTGTACTGTGAACTGTGTGCGACCAGTTTTCAATGGAGAAATATGTTACTGTCTCCATGTGCACTGAGCTAGCTGACCCGGTTGGCTGATATATGAGCGTTATTATTTGAAGTTTTTGACAATCAGTGTCAACAATATTATTCAGGCAATGTCCATTTGAATCACTTTCAGCCTGTAATCCCTCATTGAGGCATTTCGTTATGGCAAAATGTTCAAAACTTTTGAAAATTATAGCTATTATATATACAGTATATATATATATATATATATGTTCATTTATTATTTTGCTCATAATTTCTCAAATGGAAGTTGTTAAATCAAAATATTTCATTCTTTTTTTTGTCAAAATATGGGTTACTAGATCACCCAGAATCAAAGCTCCTTTTAGCTTTGATTTTCTTTTCTTAATTATCTATGACCACTCAATTAAAATGTGTTATTGTTATTAAATCTCTGTTATGTCTTTGTATAATTTATCTGTTTACAAAGCCTATAAAACCCAAATTGAAATGTAATTTCCAGTGTTCAATGCCAAAAAACAAATTCAAATCGTTAAAGGATGACTTCAACCACTTTACACCTATCTTCATACAATTGGTCCTCACCAATGCTCATGATATATTATACTATTATACCACTGTCTCACAGTTCCTGGCCTGGGGAGGGGACGGAGGGGTCATGGGGCAAGAGGGTGAAGGGGCCGGCCGGGTCGGGCATGGGTTCCGCCTGTGGTGTAAGCAGAGTGGGAGGGGGTTAGGCAGCCGGGGAAGGGGGAGAGGTCGCCTACAGGTGCATTAGTGTCTGGGGAAGGAGGACCTCCCCTTAAGGAAGCATGGTTCAAAGTGGCAGAACGGTGTGACTAAATACTGTCTTCCATTAGTGTTTTTTTATTATTATTTTTAATTTGTGAAGATGGTGGCTCCTTGGAGTGCTACTAGGCAGAGCTGTTTAAGAGAAGGTGATTTTAGATATTTACTGTGATGTTGTTTGGGCATATAGTAGTCAATGCAGGGGCATAGGGTATCTAAGGCTAAGGAGACATGGAGTTCCATTGCTTCCCTTCAAGGTTTGTCCCTGAATGCCTCGTACTATCTTAGAGTTCATAATAAATCATTTAGCCTAAAAGGTGGGTAAATGGCGTTTACTCCACTACACTCCTGCTTGGGCCTTTAAAACAAAGTAAATAATTACAGTACAGAGTTATATTTCAACCAAACTAGTAGTTAGACATCTGGACAAAGACGTCTGGACAAACATCCGATCCAACCACACTGTAGCAATGTCACAGCCTCTGGCACTTCTGGTAAGACTTAATTTAAATGATTAATTAATGAAGGTACTGTTATTCTTATTTATTGATTAATGACTGATCAGAGTGTCTATGATCATCTCCTAGAATTTGAAACGTGTATTTTCTAGGTCTGTGAAATGTAAGAAACATGCCCACAAGCATTTAGAAATGGAAATGAATTGACATATTTTAAATAGAAAAGAAATAAGTATATTTTTTTTGGCGTTGCTAAATCTATGTACCTTCAGCCAGGGGAATAATCCAAGCAAGAGCTGTAACTAGCTAAAGCAATACCGGGGACATTAAAAACAACAATTTCACTTTGAACACTGATCAGTGATCACCATAAAAAAACAATAATGATAATAACAGTTTAGGTCAAAATTGCATGGTTTAACATTTCATACGATTATTTCTGTGTTGCTTTAAAATCCCAACAATGTCCTACTTGCCCTAGTTTAAAATTATCTGAGCTAATAAGTAAGAAGAACCTACGGTATTTGTTTGAGAAAATGTGATTCATAATATTTATTTTTGGCCACTTATGGTCCGGGGTGTCGCACCAAATTCTGGCCCTGGGTATACAAGGATTCACTGCGGGCCCCCCAAGGACCTCATGAATGTTCTTTATAGGGGGTGGGGGTTTAACCCATTTAGACTGGGAACACATTATGCATTTTGCTTTAACTATTGAAAAAAATCACACTTGTGTGAACTGAGCGGTTGTGTGTGTGTGTGTGTGTGTGTGTGTGTGTGTGTGTGTGTGTGTGTGTGTGTGTGTGTGTGTGTGTGTGTGTGTGTGTGTGTGTGTGTGTGTGTGTGTGTGTGTGTGTGTGTGTGTGTGTGTGTGTGTGTGTGTGTGTGTGTGTGTGTGCAACAGCGCCCCTCCCTTAACATGTGTGGTCAGAAAAGGTTACTGCAGGCTACAGACAGACAGACAGACAGACACGGAGACAGACAGACAGACCCACACACACGGCCACGTATAGGAGCGTTGTGACCACCGCTCAAATAGCAGATATACACGCTCACAGCACGGCACCGAGTGCCGCGCTGTGAGATTGTATATCTGCTATTTTTGCATTTATATCTGCTATTTTGTTCTCAGTTACAGTGCCCTGTTGTAATTGCTGCCATTTTCATCTCTGGCATCGGAGGCACATTCCAGTATGGTTTTCATATATCTGTCATGACTTCACCTTCTTCTGTAAGTATAATCAGTCAAAAGTTAAAACACCCAAGTAGTTTTATATAACTAGTTATATAACGTTTGTGGCACACATTTATGTAACAGAAGCTATGGTGACTTAACGACCCTATAACTTAAAATTAAAGTTAAAGGAGCTATAGTCAACTTTTTCTTGAAAAACGGATGCTAAAATAAAAATAATGTTTCGAAAATATTTTATAAAAAGAAATAAGCTTCATATATGTGTTTCTATTAAAAAATGACCACAAAAAGCGTAAAATAATGATACAATAATCATTTTGGCCATTGTCAGACCGACACTTTGTTTAATCTTGATGGCAAGACTTTGTTTGTAGTTTATAAAGGAGCTGGTGAACACTACATGCATGCAGCGATATGGGCTCACCTTGGAGCAGTGGCATATCTCTATCATTTGGTCCTTCCTCGTCTCAATCTTCTGCATCGGGGGACTAGTGGGGTCCCTGTGTGCTGGTCCACTGTCAGCAAACTATGGCAGGTGAGTACATTTAGCACACCTTCTTTGAAGGACTGTGGTACGGTCATCAAATGACTATACTTAAAGGCAGTGTTTCTCAAACGTTCACATTTCAAAGTCTCCCTTTAATTCTGACAATGTTCAAATGGGTTCATTTGGTTCCATTTGTACACTGTCAGAGTTACAAAGTTGTATGGGTCAATTTACACTCCATTAAAGGAACCCACAGAGTCCCTGGAATCCACTTTGAGAACCACTGCTTTAAGGGACACTTGGTTTAGTTATTATTCTCTATACATTTTGAAGATTATGTGCCTCTCATCGCCAGTTTGTCCTTTACACACCTTTGCACCTGCCAGAAAGCGATGCTTGTTGCTGAACAATCTCGTGTCCATTGGCGGAGCTGTTTTGATGCTGCTGAGCAAAGCAGCCACGTCCTTTGAGATGATCATGGCTGGCCGCTTCCTCTGTGGCATCAATGCAGGTTAGACCCCAAGGGGAAACCCATTACTCCTTACGTTTTCCTTTTTATGTCCTCATGGATGGCTGCTCCATCACTGCTAGGCCACCTCCTTTACAGACAATCAATTTCCATTTAAACATGTGGCTATTATATTGCTTAGTCCCCGCAGGTCATTAGTCAACCCGTTATTGATTATGGATCCCATAATGTATGACTTTGGTTCTCAAAGTGTGGTCCGGGGACTCCTTGTGGGAGTTCCAGGGGGCCTCCAGCTAAATGATAATTAGGAACTAGGCACTAGAACTGCACACTGTTGAGGTGCCAACTTGCTTCTTGTGCACAAGTAGGCCATGTAACTTGTGCGCCAGCAGAGCACGCCATAAGCTTGCTCTCACCACTGGCATTACCAGGAATGATGGTCCCTCTTTGGCTGTTAGTTATAACGTTGCCAGTAATGCTGGTCCCTGATTGGGCTACGGGCTTAAACACACACGGCTACCTACCTATACCTACATACTGTACGCAGCCGGACGCAGTACTTACTCTGCTGGCGCAAGTAATGACCAAATGGACCCTTATGGGTATGTTGCTCAGAGATTGTACACATTTGTACACTCTCTTAGTTAAATTAACATTGATAACACAATACAAATTGTGGTCTCAGAGATATAAATGCCATTAAATGGGATTATTAGGCTACGGACCGTAGCCTAATGCATGTCTAACTGGGGGTCCTCGCGGCCTTATCCCTTTGCATGGTTTCTTCCCCCATCGGTGTATTATGAATGTGTGTGTGACTGTGAATGGGTGAATGTAATGCACAATCTCTGTAAAGCGCCTTGGATAAAGGCGCTAATATAAATGCACCATTTACCATTTACCAAAAAGTATAAGAACTAGAACTACTGACACTCCCCTGTGGTCTCTCCCCTAGGAGTGAGTCTGGCCGTTCACAGCCTGTACCTGGTGGAGTGCGCCCCCAAGAGGCTGCGTGGCATGGTGGGTGTCAGCATCGCTACCTTTGTCTCCACAGGGAAGTTCTGTGGACAGCTGCTAGGGATCAGGTGAGGCACCCGGCGTCATAGACACCGCTGAGTCTTTTAATGAGTCCAGTGGCATCGGGTTCAAGTGTCAGCTGACACGTGGCCCCAGGATATGTGATGGATTCAGTCCCATTTGAAATATGATCTTTTTTTTTCCTTCTTTTTTTTCCTTCTTCTTTATAACAGATAGCTGATGTTGTCTCCCACAAATAGTTCATCATCATCATACCACAAAGCCTAAATGATTTGGTAGAGCATTGTTAAAAGTAAATGGGGAAAGTCAATAAAATAATCTTCTTAAATTCTGAACCTAGATTAGAGTGCAAAATTCCTGAACTTGATTGATTGATTGAATAATTTATTAGAAGTTTGCATAGGAAAGGCACAGCACAGGACAGTTAAGTAGGCACAGTTCAGATGCAATAGGATTTAAACCCAAGAAATCACATATGGCTTGTTTACATTGGGGTCCTTTTGTATTCAATTCATAGAGAGATTAAATGACAAATATACACAGAACTAAGAAGAAGAAGAAAAAAAACACCTACATAGTATATAAGAAGTGTGTAAGTGTGTGTGTGTGTGTGTGTGTGTGTGTGTGTGTGTGTGTGTGTGTGTGTGTGTGTGTGTGTGTGTGTGTGCGTGTGCGCGCGTTTGTGCGCGCTTACAGTATAGGTAGCCACTGAGACATCACACCTGTTCTATGATGATAAAGATGACACTAAGTGATGGTGATGGTGTTGTTGCAGTGAGCTGTTGGGGACAGAGGACCGGTGGCCGTGGCTGCTGGGTTTCAGTGGGTTCACCGCTGTGCTCCAGCTCCTCACCCTGCCTCTCCTACCAGAGTCCCCCAAATACCTGCTGCTGGGCAGGGGAGACCGCCAGGGCTGTGAGAAAGGTTTGACCTGTTTGTAAAGAGACGTTTTTATTAACCGATAAGACCAGCGGCCGATTCTTCAAATGTCTTCTAAATCCTAAGGGTTTTCTCTAAAAATGTATGTTTCCATATCAGTGGTGCTCAAAAGATTTGATGTCAAGGACCCCTAGGATTATATGTATTTGACCGCAGACCCCCATCTCAAAATATGTTGTTCCAGGGACCCTTAGAAGCAAAGCTTTTGTGTAAAGGTAGGGTAAGTGCTTTCATTTAATTCAAATAATAGCAAAATGGGTCTATGTTCTGATAGTACTAGTTAGAGTGTTTGGTCCACAGGCATACATTTGAAAACTTGTGAAATGGGACATTCTGGTACTTTAACTACAATTCGATACCAATACCTTTGTACTTTTACTCAAGTACATTGTGAATTCCGGACCTTTTACTTGTAACAGAGTACTTCTACAAAGCAGTATTGATACTATTGATACTTTTACTTCAGTAAAAGGAATGTGAGTACTTTTTTCCACCACTGCAGAAATGCACCATTAATGCACCACTATTTTTGCCCCCCCCCCCCCCCCCCCAGCTATTAGGAGGCTATGGGGCAACAAGGACTACAGTGTGGAGGTGGAGGAGATGTTTGAGGAGCATGTGGCATTGCAGGGGGTTCGCAACCACACAGTGATGGAGCTGCTCTGTAACCCATCCATACGCTGGCAGCTGCTTACCATCCTGGTCACCTTCACCACACTTCAGCTCTGTGGCATCAACGCTGTGAGTCAGTGCTTCCCCTAAAAGATAACCCGATGAAGGTCTAACACAGTGGTTCTCAACCTTTTCAGGCCGCAACCCCCAAAATAATCATATTTTAACTGGGGACCCCCCGGCCCTACAAGGACTAAGAGTTACATTTTGTATAACACGGTTCTATTGTGAAAATAGCAGACCTAGATGCTCACAACGCCCCGGTGTTATGAGCATGTAGATCGGCTATTTCACAATTTCTGCCTTTAATATTTAACAATTTGGCCAATGTCTATTTTGTCATTTTAGAGGTATTAAAAAGTCCTTACATTGTCACTTTAGAAATGTGTATATACCCTCTATACACTTAAACTTTATGTTGGTCTGTTTACTGTTGAGTGAGAAAACAGTGTTGCACTTTAAGTTAATCATCTGGGGACCCCCCAAAATAATTTGGTGGCCCCCCCACAGGTTGAGAACCGTTGGTCTAACAGACCGAAACCTTGTTATTCCCAAGAGTGTGTTTTTTCTTTCTTTTAGTGGTTCTCAAATCAATGTTTTCTTTTAAATTTTTATCCCACGATTTTTCTAACCCATTCTTTTCACCCAGTGTCAATTGTCAAATGTAATCCTGGGCGCTACACTCCCTCTGCAAACCTGGGGAGAGCAACAGACTGCACTCATGCTTTCTTATATGCATGAGAAGTCCAAGCCGCTTCTTTTCACCTGACGGGGGAGGTCCTACCTGGAAAACAGTAGGACGTAGCGCGTGGAAGGAACACGTTAGTCCAACCAGTTCCTTTCCCCTCTATCAGGCGCCCCGGCAGGCCAGGGGGAGGCAGTATAGAGACCAGGATTACTGTAAATGTGTGAAGATACCTACCCTAGGGACAACCCTAACCCAAATGGTGAAACTGATTTCAACACTATGTTAACACATTTTCCCTGAAACCCCTTCAAGGACCACAGGGGGGGTCCCAGACCCCACTTTGAGAACCACTGCTGAAAGTGGCACACCACAAGCCAGGCCTGGGTGGGATTCATGAAATAGTAACTCTGCTATTAATTTGCATGCACTTTTGATTCAATTAATTGAGAGCCATAATGCCTTAATCCTAATGGAATGGAATGTATGGGGATAATGGAGTAATGTATGCTTTGTAATGTATGTTTAATGCTTAATCATACTTATTAAATTAAGAACTATGAATCTTATCGATAGACATTAAAGCCCCTTGACCAAAAGAGCTGTTCACAAAACAATTCATTATTCACTACCATTTTTTTAGGCTAAAGATGGTATGATAAATAATCATAATAAAGTAAAGTCTTCAAGTGAAATGGAACAGTATATGAGGGGAGTGGTGGTTGCAGTTGCATCAGTGTACAGTAATTAAAGAACATTTTATGTGATGCGACCTGATGTTGTGTAATTGTGACCATCGGTCGCATTTACTATGAAACCCTGCAGCTCATGTGCGTCAGTCAGTCACTCTGGTATAATATAATGTAATGTGTAACTATGTCATATAACTTGTCTACTGAATGTCCTCTTCAGGTGTACTTTTATTCATTTGAGGTGTTCCGTGCTGCTGGAATCCAAACTCACCAGCTGCGTTATGCCGCTTTAGGAATGGGGCTATGTGAGCTCTCTACCTCTATAGCCTGTGTAAGTCACATTTCTATGACATTCTCATAACACTTTATCAAGGAATAACTGTAATATGCCTACATTTGTCGTATTTAATCTACTAAACTAGGCTATATTTAATCTAAGGTGAATTATACTCTCCAAAATAAATGCCTGGTGAACCTATATACTAATATATGCTAACAGCACCCCCATGTGGTTCACTGACTTCATTACCCTTCTTTTGGCCTTCCAGTTCATAGTTATTGAGACCACTGGGAAAAAGGTGCTCCTTTTCAGGGGTTACATAGGCATGGCTACCACCCTGGGCCTCCTCACCACCACTCTCTACGTGCAGGTAAGCCACCTCCACACCGCATCATCTGCATTGACACAGTTACAGCCTGCTAAAGTATCTGACATTGTCATTATGACAGAGAACATTTTGTGTCTTGTCATGTGCTATGAAAACAGTGCACGGGTCATCAATATGTCTGTACACGGACAATTTTTGTGTCCATGGCAAAGACTTGGTCTTGTCCGTGGCATTCTATTCTTTACAAGCCATTACAATATTCTTATTTTGATCATAAGGCCCAATTACTGAATGTTAAGTCTCTGGGTTTTCTTCAGGATATGTATGACACTTATTTACTAATACACTATGGCACATTAGGGGCCCTATTTTTGTCCATGCCTTATCCCTTAACTTCTTTGCCTTTTTGAAAAACATTTTTAAATAGTTCAAATTGCTGATCTACAAGCTCACAACGTGTCCATGTAATTTGGCTATTTGAAGTATTTTAAAATGTTTTTCAAAATAGTAAAACAAGGCAAAGAAGTGTAGGGATACGGGGTAAGGCATGGACGAAAATACAGCTCCAGAAGTCCAACTACTAGTGGTTCTCAAATGTTTTATTTGCAATGACCCCTTAACTCTGAGAGTGCATAAATGGAACCAAATGGACCCGTAAGCGGTCCATTTGGTTCCATTTTATACACTCTCAGTTACAGACCTGTTATGGTCATTCAGGGATAGCTCTTTCTGTGTTTCTGGTAATATCACAGTCTGCTCATTTTGTGTGTCCGTGACAAAAATGTCCACCACAAGCCAGCATGGCGATGAACCCTGAAACAAAACGTGTCAATGTTTGCTTCAGGATCAGGTCACCTGGATGCCATACTGCAGCCTGGCTCTCATCTTCATCTTTATCTTCTTCTTCTCCAGTGGACCTGGTATGTGTGTGACCTACAGATCACTACATGATCTGAAACGTTTTCAACTAAAATAACCGTTAGAGGCTATCTTATTGTAGTTTATTTTTAAGCCCTACATACGTTGTATGAGGAATAGTGAAATTTGCTGCTCTACAAGCATAGAGTGCGATCATACATGTTGTAAAGATCACCTTTTTTGCGATTATTAGGGGAATTTTGGAACATTCTGGAATTTTTGTATAGCTTTTGATTATTTTATTTGTGTGTGTGTGTGTGTGGGGGGGGGGAGTTTTTTTTTTTTTTAGATTATTTTTGTTTTATTTTACTCTTTGAACACATTTTAAAATCTTTACCTATCGATATGCCCTTTCCTCTTGTCTCTTAAGCTGGGGTGACAGCCCCACTTCCAGGGGAAATCTTCACCCAGTCGTTCAAATCAGCAGGATACACCACTGCCTGCACCCTGAACTGGACTGGCCTGTTTCTCTTGGGGATGCTCTTCCCTCTGATAGTGGTGAGAACATTGTATCTCTTGCCAGATCAACTCAGGCATGTCATTGCTGTTGGGTATGGGTAGAAACGGGTAGATTGTATATCCGAAATGTTTTTCCTTGTCTTCGCCATGCAAGCCGAAGGCCATGGCCGGAGAGTGTTCGCCCCTGTCCGTTTGTCCTTGTGTGTGTGCCTGTGTGTGTGTCCGTCCTTCTGTCAGTCTGTGAGCTGCTAATCTCCGGCACTGTTGGACCGATCGGCGTGAAACTGTGCACACACACACACCCTGGAGGCCAGAGCAGAACCTCTGCCCCACATTTTTCCCATCGGCCTGTTACTCAAGATGGATCTGTCTAATAATTCCATCCTAATTGGCTAAGATTGCATTCCAAAGTTTACAGGAGTGGCCCGTTTTGAACAAAATGCCTCAAATTATGAATGCCGTGTCTGATTGCCTGATTTGCTCACATATTCCCACTAGGCCAAGAAGAGTCGGCCTCGTGGCAATCTCGCTAGCCATCGTCAAGGAAAAGGTTGAGCTCAGTTTTAACTCGAGCTCAGTTCGGCTGTTCTTGAGAGACTAGCCTCGTGGTGACGCTATAACAGGCAGATTCATGTTTTGGCTTAATACTCTTGAACCATAAGGTCATACAATCAAAATTACTTTTCCCTTGATTTCCTTGGATCCTAACATAATTCCCCAAATATGCCACGCCCATTTTGACCAGGCCTGTTTTCCACTATGTTGCATTTTACAGCAAAGGTCCTCAACATTGAAAAATAGCCAATATACAAGCTCACAGCATGTCACAATACGACTTATATACGACAATACTCTTGTACTGTATGATGAAGAAGTGCATTCATTTACAAAAGACATTTTCTAATAATAAGATATAATATAATAATATAATAATAAGATTTCCACCCTACAGCAACGATATGGAGACATTGATGCTGGTGGCCTTGTGGTTAAGGCGCATACAGCGAGTTGTGGGCTCAATCCCAAGCCCAATGACTTGGTCTCTCTCTAGCTGTTTCCTGTCACTCTCAATGCAAATAAAGGCAGGAAAGCCCAAATAATATCCCGCTTGTATGCGGTGGCGAAATATTTCTGGGAACTCAGATTATAATGCTGGTTACAATCAACTGAATTCATCAGGTGAAACTGCAGGAAGTGTCATTACACACACTGTGCTGTTTATGCTCCCTCTGTTATATTTATTTCCTATCTGCCAATGTGTTTCAGGAGCACCTGGACTACTTTTGCTTTCTCATATTCCTGTGTTTCTGCTTCCTCTCTGGGTTATTTGTGTGGTTCAACGTCCCAGAGACCAAGAATCGGACAGCCCTGGAGATCGCTGTAGAGTTCCAAAAGATGCACCCAAAAACTGACTCATTGCAAAGAAGAAAGTTCATACTGCCGTCAGCCAATGAAACACAGATATGTCAGACCCGACTCTGATTCTACTCACAATAGGGCCGAATCACACGGGCTATAATGTGTGCAGTATGCACTACAACAAGGGTCTTCAACGTTTTCAGGCCGAGGACCCCTTAGTTGAGAGAGAGATGAAGCAGGGACCCCCTCAACCTGTTCGTAGATTCCATATAGTTTCATTGTTTGACAGCACGATTATCAGTGTATTTTGGATTCATGTCAATTTGTGTTTTCAGATGTAAAACCACTTGAACCGTCAATACTTAATAAACTTGACCTTCTTTCACTCTGTACTTAGTCTGTTCATTTCCCCCTCTGAACCAAACCTCTTTGCTGAACTGCGAGGCGTTGTGAGCTTGTAGATCGGCTATTTTTGGCTAAAGTTCTCAGGATATGGACCTTAAGTGGTTAATATAAAAAAGGAGAAAAAACATGTTCTATCACACAAAGATTTGGAGGACCCCCTGTAGTAACTCTGAGGACCCCCTAGGGGTCCCGGAACCCCCTGTTGAAGACCCCTGCACTACAACCTTGGTTTTTAACCTTTTCTGGATAAGGGCCCACTTGAAAAGCTCAAAAGCGGGTCAATGCGCCTTTTCAGAGAATGTTTATTTTAATGATCAATCAGTTGATTGTGTTCCAACTTTGATCAATGGAACTGACATAGTATAATGTTAAATATAGCAGTATCGTTTTTTTTTTTTTTTTTTTTGATGGGATATATTGCATTTTATTTGTATTTGTATCTAATCTACTTTATTAATTATTCAATGGTATCCAATCCACCAAAATAACATGTATCAAGTTATGTTTTTATATATAGGCTACTGTATTTATTAATATTATTTGATGTCTTATGTTGAAATATGGTCATTCTCTTTGAGTTATCGCAGAGTTGTATGTTTTCATTAACCAAGGATTTTTCAATTGTGATCCATTTCAAACATGAAGACATCCCTAATAACACTTAGAGCACAAGTAAAACTGTGATGAATCAAGGAGCATGGTGGATTTTTCAAATGCAGTGTTACAGATAATAATCACTGTGCCTAAGATGCTCTCTATTCTCAAGCTCTTTGGTTCAAATCCCACCACGGGGGACCTTTCCTGCAAAGCATGTTTTGAAGACAAACAATTTAAGGAAAACTCAATTGAAAAAAGGAGTATTTATTAGTTCGCGATGACCAAAACTATAGCAGTTTTAGTCAACCATAACTATACAAGATTTAATTAATCAAGTAATATGCTTTGGTGTTTTTCAAAAGTGTGTCATTATGGCCACAGCTTCTCTTTGATTTGCTGAATTAAGTTTAATTGAGAAGACACCACTGTAAACAACTACACTCATGGTGTGGCGTGCAGACTTGATAAAACCAATGTGATTCCAATCTGGATAGGCCAAAAATCTGATTTGGGCTACCAGTGTGAACATAGCCTTGGGCATGAGTTGCATGTCAATGCTGTTCAGTCTTTTCCAGCTCTGACCGTGGTGGAAGAACTACTCACATTCTTTACTTAAGTCAAAGTATCAATACTGCAACATGGAATCAAAGTGAATTATTATTATTTTATTTTTTTGAAAATAGCAGATCTACAAGCTCACGCACCACGACTCATTGTGAGCTCATGTAAAGTATGTTTCTGTAATAAAAAATCTAAATCTACAAAGAAACAAGTTGCGAAAGTTGTCAAATAAATGTAGTGGAGTAAAAGTACAATATTTGGATCAGATGTAGTGGAGTAAGTAAAAGTATTGGAAATTGGAAATACTCAAAGTACAAATACCTAAAAAATTGCACTTAATTACAGTACTACTTTCCAGTCCACCACTACCACTCAATGAATTTTGACAAACTGCCAAACTAGTCTTTAGTTTATTTGCAGCTCGCAAGTAAGTAATTTTCAAGATGCATGGTGTCAATTTAGACTTCCTCTCTCTGATGAATTCTCAACCATTGTTTTCATTGTTATACTGTATGTTAAGTCTTTTTGGATAGTTATTTGAGCATTATCAAAGTTGAGGTTTCTTCTTATCAGACCACCCCTGGCTTTCATGTGGTGACGAATGACAAGGAGATTAGGCGTGACTAGGCATGACGCCTAGTTTTTATAACCCCAGTAAAACAAAAAGTAATGCTAAAGTCTACCACAATATTGACCACAATAAACCAGTAAATAAACCTAAATCGGGAGATAAGCGACCATCAGGTCGCATACACAAACTTTGGAAGGCAATGGTAGCCAATCAGGTGGGAATGGGACAAATCCATGTTGATGACATGACTTTAGAGATAATGTGTACCGTGATTTTAGGGCAAAATCTGTAGGAGCAGTGTCCAAAAATGGGTTTAGCAAGAATCTGCCTTATGTTGGCGCTAGAAGAGGGCCATGTGATAAATGAAGGTGGAGGTTGTGGTTTGGCAGCCAAGGAGTGTGTGTGCAAAGTTTGGCATGAATAGGGGCAACGGTGGCAGAGATATGAGTAGGGCAAAAGTGTGACGTGACGTGAGACGGACGGACAGACAGATAGACAGACAGACAGACTGACTGACAGCCGGGGGAGGTTTTGATAGTAACTGCGACCTGACGGTAGCAACTAAATATGTGTTGATGTTTTGTTTGTTTTTTGAAAAAACATCTTAGGTTGATTCAATTGATCTATAGGTCACTATTTTTACAAAAGTAGAATATATCCAATAGATTTGTTAGATGATAATTATTATATATCAGTGGTATACTCAAAGTGGATTTCAGGGACTCTCTACTTTATGGGGGTCTACAAGTCTGTAACTTTGACAGTGTACAAATGGAACCAAATGGACCCATTTAGTAAGGGGAGACCTTCATATTTCAAAGTTTGAGAACCACTGCGAAATTATTACCCATATCAAGGGTGCCAAGCAACAGCAGTCAGACCAGGTTGTGTTGAGTGTTGCCATGGCAGGGTGGTCATATAGAGCAGGTTCTCAGGTTATTATCAGGATGGTCTGGCCTTTGGCAAACAGACACTGGGGCAAACCTCAGGCTTCCTGAACAGAAAACAATCACAGGGGAATGGGATGGGACTGTTAACATTCCATTTCCAACATAATAGTTAAGTCTGCAAACTCATATGAAATGTAGGCAAGGCCTACTTGTGCTATACAAATAAAACTGCCTTGCCTTATTTACCAAATACAGGTTTAACTTTTTTTTCCAGCTTAACTACTCTGGGATTCTATACATAGGTCTTTACGTTTATTGCTTATATTATGTTGATGATTTCTTGCCTATGTCTTTAAATATCTAGATGAATTGAATACAGTATAGCCATATAGGACCACAATGGAAACAAGCCCTTCGAGTTTTTTGTGTTACACTTGTAGCATCATTGTATCATTCATCTTTCCACTGTACTTGCAAACTGTTATTTAAGTAGCCTATTCAACAATCAATAAATCAATCAAAAGCTGTGGATTCGCTTGGCCTAATAATGTTAAAAACATGTGGTTCTCAAACTTTTGTATAACCCACCCCTAAATTAGGCTATTTTGTAATGTTTTGCTTGTATATCGCCTATTTTCAAAAAGCCTATGTAGACCCAACCCAAGAGTCAAGAGACTATAGGGTTAAAGTGGCTGAACTGATACTACTGTAGGCTATTAACTCATTTTGGGCCCCCCTGTAACGACCCACTTTGATCCTAATTATTATTAATTGTGTATACACCTTGTTTCTTGTTTGCCAGCACGGGGTATTTTCCCACATAGACTACTGACTTTATAAATAGTTTCTCGCTGGTGCGTAGGCGGAGACCCCGTGCGTACGCGCGCCTCTCCCCGTATGCATGTGTGCGCCTCTCTGATAACACAATCTTGATGTTCAAAGCGAATTTCGAGTTGGACTTTTGGGTACAATAACAGCCAAGACGGGGCTCATGCGCGTCTCCCAAAAGCCCATTTACATCACCGAGCAAAGAATATGGGAGGGTTTTCAGACTAGTACGAAGCCAATGGGGAAGCATTTGGCCCTCCGCGTATTGGCTACAAGAAAAGACGAGATGACAGACTCTATTGCAAAAGTGGAGAGGAGGCGCTACTGATGTGAGGGAGACTCAAACAGCGAGCGTCATGGATGAAAACACTCGGATACTACAAGATCGACTCACGATGGACACGGATGGGGATGGGAACCTGTCCTCTGATAACCGCACGATGAAGACAGACCATCACCATAAGTGAGTAGCAGCATAAATATACACAGGTCTGCATCATCCGGCTCATAAAACTTGTCTTGACTTTGATAGGACTGTAATGTAGCCTCATGGTGTAATGTTCGCACTTCAGCAATTATTGGTTGTGTTGTGTGGTGGTCCTAAGTTGAAGTGTGTGTGTGTGGGTGGGTGGGTGCGTGCGTGCGTGTGTGCGCGCGCGCGTGTGTGTGTGTGGTGCGCGCGCGTGAGCCATAGACAAGAAAATGTTGCTTGTTTGTGTGGTTGTTTGATAAGACAGAACATACATGGAGACCTTGCAACTTGTGCAACTTTCCTGTCTTTCCACATGCAGCCACACAAACAAGAGCACATTTTGCTAAATGTTTATGTAGGCTATGATGATTTGCTAATATTGTCTTTTCTCTAAGTTGTTATTCCAACTGTTGTTTTCATGAATAGATTGTGAGTGACAGATCCCACAAATAATTTGACAAGACACCTAAAATAGTACACTTTCTTGTCTTTCTAACACCTGCAGTTTAGTTACAAATGCACAGGAAAATAACATTTAAAGGGGTATTTCACTTTCTTTGCTTTTACGAACACCCTGGGCAGATTTTAATTTGTTTGATTCAATATTTAGATATTTGATGTAAATGTTATCAGGCCCTCCTCCTGCAGGACGCCTCCCCATACACACCCATTGTAACTTCAAACTCCATTTTAACCATGTTAGATTCATTAAAAACACCCATTATTTTTTCTGGTTACTCATACTACCCTCCTAATACGTGTGCAGGCCGTATTTTATCGATAACCCTTTTCATTTATTTTTAATAAATTGTTATTGTATTTAATTATTTTAATTACTAAAAATAAATGAAAAGGGTTTTTGAAAAAACAATGGGTGTGTATGGGGAGAGGCCCTGGGCCTGGAGGGCATGATAACATTTACACCAAAGTTTGGTGACCAAACATCTAAATATTGAATCAAGCAAATTAAAAACTGTTCAGGGTGTTCATAAAAGCCTGATTAGACAATAAAAAGACCAAAAGTTTTTTTGAAAGTGGAAAGGTGGCCAGGTCATGAAGCACCTTCAACCGGTGTTTCTCAAAGTGGGGTCCAGGGACCCCCAGGGGTCCTTGATGGAGTTCCAGGGCGTCCCCTGCTACATTTGTTAATATAGAATTCCAATCAGTTTAACCACTTTAACCCTATTTATATATATATATTTAAAAGCCACTATAAGCTCACAATATATTATGTTTTTGAAACATTTGTACTTATCTTCCAAAATTATAATAATATTTTCAGATGGGGGTCCGCAGCCGTACACATGTCCTTGACATGAAGAATTTTGAGCATCATCTCAAAACATCTGCATCTGCTCTCCTTCCCCTCTTTTGATTGATTGATTGATTGATTGATTGATTGATTGATTTGAATACTTTGCATAAGAAAAGCACAGGAAAGTACAGTTCAGATACTAAGGTCTACTAATCGGATTCAAACCCAAGAAAGTAACTACTTCTGCCAGAATAAGCTAACATGAGGCATCCCCATCAGTGCTCAATAGTATCATTATAGCCTACAAAACAAGAGCCCATCAGTAAATTATTAACAGCAACCCAATATGTATGCAGTGCTCCAGGTTGAGCTTAGGGCCATGCAGACTGAAAGGCAGATAGGCAACTCTCCCATACAAGGTGTCAACTGATAATAAACAGCAGCACTCAGCAACAAGGTACAGGAAACCCCTTTGAACATTTACCTTCAAACCCCTTAAACCCTCTTTTCTTAGTAAAACAGACCCAAGCTACAGCTGTATTTGGAATGCAGTGGTTTTCAACCCTTTCATATCAAGGTCCATTATTTTTCAGCATTTTGAGCCACGTTCCACCGTTTGATGACAATTAGCCTCTCAGACCCCCAAACACAAGCATGCGGCTCTGCACATAGTCTATCAATACAGTGCTTAAGGGAAATCAATGCAATTTCGAAACAATCCTAAAATCAAAACAAATAATCAAGTTACAAATGCAATCCTAAGGTGGGAACAACACAAACGCGGTCCGGCAGGGGTCGGCACTTGGACTCCTGCCTTTTGCCCCTCTGCACCGAATCTCTTTGCCCTGTGAGCTTGTAGATTTTCTTCTGGATCTGCTATTTTCAAACATTTTGTACTTTTAATTTTGGTTAAAAGTTGGTGCTTTAGGTACATTTTAACCCATTTAGGCCTAGTATTATTGACTGCTTTAACTATTGAAAAATAGCAGATATACAGGCTCATTGCGAGCTTGTAGATCTGCTATTTTTGAATAATCGTGAAAATGTGTGTACATTTTCCAATATATATTTTTCAAAGCAAACTTTTGTAACTCAAATCTCTGCTTCTGGGGGGTCCCTGGAACAATATATTTTGAGATGGGGGTCTGCGGCCAAATAAATGTCATTTCGGGGGTCCTTGACATGAAAAAGAGAACCACTGATTTAGAGGAAGGATTTAGAAGTCGGGTCAAAGATCGGGTGAAAGATATTCAAAGACTTGCACACATTTTCACATTTTTTCAAAAATAGCAGATCTACAAGCTCGCAGTGCGGCACTCGGTGCCACGCTGTGAGCTTGTATATCTGCTATTTTTCAATAGTTAAGGCATAAAATAATGGTTAAAGTGGTTAAAATCTAACGCGACTCGGGCGCGTTCCAGGTATTTGAGAGTTAAAGCCAATACTTTTGTACTTTTCTATATTGCAGTATTGAAACTAAATTGAGTACTCTTTCCACCACTGGTTCTGTCTGATTACAGGGTGTTTGTCAACAGGAGT
The DNA here is from genome assembly GCF_963921795.1 of Nannobrachium achirus. Lineage (NCBI taxonomy): Eukaryota > Metazoa > Chordata > Actinopteri > Myctophiformes > Myctophidae > Nannobrachium > Nannobrachium achirus. Next base: position 19,363,819 of record NC_137822.1, read on the forward strand.
TTGACCCTGGAGCACATCAAGTGTTATGGTTTTGATATGGACTACACTTTGGCAAGTACGTAATACCAATACTGTACTGCAAGAGAACAACGCTCTTGTACAACAGTGCAGGGACGTGCTGGCCATTCGGAAAAGCGGGACAACTCCCGAACGGCTGGTTCATTCCCCGGCCGGGCCTCCCGGTTTTTTCGCAAAGCAAAGCCCTGCTTCATCATACAAGGCTGTTGCACAAAAGTAGTGAAAACAGCAGATCTACAAGCACACAACGCCTCGCACCGCGAGGCGTTGTGTGCTTGTAGATCGGCTGTTTTCACTAGTTTAAATAATTATTTAAATGATAAATACAAAACAAACGGTTTTGGACATACAAGGTTTCCACCCGACAACGACGAAATATAACTCATGTAATTGGCCCACTGGCTTGTCACTTGTCATGATCTGAAATGGCAAATCTTTGAGTAGCAGCAGCGCTATAGAGAGAGATCTCTCTCTATGGCGCGCAATGAGGGCCTCTCCAACTCTTTTTCCCGGGCTGAATCAGGGGCCCAGCACGTCCCTGCAACAGTGGTTCTCAAATTGGGGTCCGGGAACCCCCACAGGGGTCCTTGAAAATAGCAGATCTTTAAGCTCAACACGTGACATGTCGTGACCCTTGTAGATCTGTTTTTTCAAAACCTTTTAAAAAAAGAAAACGTTACTAACACGTCTTGTATAGAGGTCCCTGGGCCTGGCACAAACTTTTTTCAGATGGGAGTCCGCAGCCAATATTACGATATTATTGGGGGTCCTTGATATGACAAAGTTTGAGAACTGTTGTACAACACTGCCAAAGTTGAGGGTTTATTTTCTATTCTACTTCTTTTTTTATTTGTTAGCTGTGTTTGTGTGTACATTTGTTTTTGTGTAGAGTACAAGTCTCCTGACTATGAGAGCCTAAGCTTTGAGCTGCTAAGAGACCGGCTGGTGTCCATAGGCTATCCACACGAGTTGCTCCGCTACACATATGATTACACTTTCCCCACACGGTGAGTTCCTTTTTTAATTGAAACTTTTATCATATACTATATAGCAGTGGTTATACCGCATAACCTTACCTTAGCACCCTGATAAGCACTTAGAATGTAGGAGATGAGGCATTATTCAGTCTAACTCAGTTTCACAGATATATTTATTGTGAAAATAGCAGATCTACAAGATCACAACACACCTCGTGTTGCGAAGCTTTGTGAGCTTGTAGATCTGCTATTTTTTTTTTTTTTTTATAGTTTGTTGATTACTTTTGATGCAGTAATGGACAGTAATGGACACCAAAATTACTTTTTTCTATTTATTACTCACGCCATGGAGTCTTGAGTTCAAATTTTTTTTTTTTGTATTTTTCACATTCCTAAGATAATAATTTGTTTACAATAAATGTACCCCCATTGAATTGGGGTAAATTTACGATAATCTTTTTTTTTTCTTTCTTTGGAATGTGACAAATACAAAGAAATATTCTTGAACTCAAGTCTACATGGCGTGAGTAATCAATAGAAAAAAGTCATTTTGGGGCTGAACTACTCCTTCAAATATGTTACTTCACTGTCATCTGGGGACTGGTGAATAATAACATAATATAACACTGTTAAATACTTCAATGCTTCAAATAGATAAGCTATTCAGAATATCGTTGCTGTCTGGTGGAAACCAGAACCGTTTAGATGAAATAGAGAAAAAAATAACCTGTGTTCCAATGGATCCATTGAAGTTATTATTTAGTCGCAAGCTCTTCAGTTGTTACAGTAATACATTTACTGTAACTAAATATGGCTAAATATTTATAAAAAACCCACTGACACACTTTTACTCTACTTAAAGTTTCCTTTTAGAAATAGCAAAATACAGGCAATCTACAACATCCCAACAAAATGGGACACGTTGTAGATATTTTAGATATTTTGTAGCTATTTTCGCTACTTTTCCACAGCAGTCTTGTACGACAAAATATAGGGCATTCATTACAAAAATAAATCATTAAAAGTTGACGTTTTCTGCCCAACAGCAATGATATCATATAATGTGTAACTACGACAACTATACAGTGCATAGAGCTCATGTTGAGATAGCATCACGTTATCCTGCCAGTTTCTTTCCCAGAGTTAAGGCCACTTGCGGTACGTTCTATTTTCAGTGTCTGTGACCCAGGGGAGACCATTTGGGAAAGACATCACATATTCTATCATTCTATTTGTCTAAACTAATGACGCGCAAGTAACATTTCTCCCTTGGGTTAGAGCCAGGCCAATATTGGTCTGGCCAATATATTTGCCATCATTTGACTTTTCTGACAACATCAGTATTAGCAAGATGTATGCAGCCGATGTGTACCGATATTACAGTAAAAAAATAAAAAAATAAAAAATCTTTCTAAAATAGCAGCAAGCTCACAATGTGACTGGTTGTGATCTATTTTGGAATCATTCTTTTATTTTTACAAAACTTTTCAAATTGATTAGAATTAATTTTGCACTTTTTTACAAAATATAATTTAAAACATTTGTGGTCTTGGACTGCCGAGATTGGCATCGGACTCAAAAATCCAGCATCGGTCAGGCTCTACTTAGAGTTACGTTCAGGAATCATCAAAATAGAAACATAACAACCCTTCTTTAGAATGAATGTGATAGAGAAAGGGAAAAAATATATATGTATTGTATATATATATAATAATTTTCACTTTTCATCTTTGTTTCAGTGGTCTAGTATGGGACAACATGTATGGTAATCTCCTGAAGGTTGACTCAAACGGAAATATTCTGCTCTGCAGTCATGGCTTCCGCTTCCTCAACAGGTAAAGGAAAAATCCCAGGGAATATAATGAAAAATATTGGCATTTGCTTCTGCACAGGGTCTGTGCGTACGTACGTACGTCCCAACATTATCGACGCTATATCTCAGCAACGCCTTGAGAGAATTTCATGACATTTGGCACAAACATCTACTTAGAAGTAAATGGTCAAAGGTCAAAGTCTGTGACCTCAAAAACCATGTTCATTAAAATTCCTTCAAAGTCTCTCATTCACCATTCACCAAATGTATATATGACTACGATAGGGATGCAAACGGCTACTGGAATATTGACTAGAGCATCTTGATTGAATGATTGAATACTTTAACAGTACAGCAAGTGCAATTACACAAGCAATGCTAAAAGGGTAACACAAACAAATGCCTTGATGCTTGATGGCTTGTTTCCATTGTGGTCCTAGATATTCAATTCCAAGTAAACATGAGCAATATCTGTAACACTACCTTATTATCTATAATAATCTGTTGTTCTTTGCAGGGAGGGTATTGTGGAGTATTACCCCAACAAATTCATTCAGAGGGATGACACTGATCGCTTCTACATTCTTAACACTCTGTTTAACCTCTCAGGTACTGTATAAACTTCCACCTCTCAATGGCCATATCACACAGTGGCCATGAATTCAAGTGTTACTGTAATGTAAGTAGAAAATAAGTAGAATTATCTGCAACATACTGAATATTTGCTGGATCACTAACCCATGCCTGTGCTCGACCTCTACAGAAACGTATCTCTATGCTTCCCTTGTGGACTTCTTCACCAGATGCACCAGATATACCAAGTAAGTGGACACTTTTAGATTTCTTTATTATCCACAAGGGAAATGTGTTTTGCTCGGGTCAATGTACATTCAAGACAATACATAAATATTAGGTCTGGGATGTGATTAAAAATGTATTACAGGCTCTGTGATTAATTAATCGCAATTAATCACATTTTAATCACACATCGATGTTTGACCTGAGAAGCATTTTTTTCAAGTAAAACACATTTTGTTGTACGAGTGAATCAACAAGTGAGTTTTTTAAATCTAAATTTCGCATCCACTGGGCCAAGCAAAGTGCTCTGATCGGCTACTTCTCCCTTTGCGTTTGTTGTCTCTTCTTGGTTGGTGCATCGCTATGATCGGTATGCCCGAAACTGAAGGTTCTGTGGTGGGATTAAAATGCGTAATTTTTTTTAATCGCGTTACTTTTCTGTAATGAATTAATCGCAATTAATCAGTTAAAGTCCCAGCCTTAATAAATATACAATACAATAAAACACCCAGCAAGCTCTTCAGTTCTATAAAGGTAAAAGATTAATATTAAAAGGTATTTAAAAGAAAGCAAAGTCCTCCTCTATCCACACTGTGGAACACTCATGTTTGTTTGTTTGTTTGTTTGTGTGTGTGTGTGTGTAGCCCAAATGAGATCTAATCTCTCCTAATCTCTCCTGTTAACTGTCCTCTAGTCTCCAGAAAGGTTTTCAGCATGGTGACCTGTTCATGTCCTTCAGAAGCATGTTCCAGGACGTGCGAGATGCCATGGACTATATTCATAATACGGTTAGTAAAATAAGCATGGGATTCTGCAAAATGTAGATGCAGTCATTATTTCCCTCCTGTCTGTTAGTGTAATAACATCTTATTTTTTGTTCTGGTCCTTACAGGGCATTCTGAAAGAATATACTATCAAGAATTTGGATAAATATCTTGTTAAAGATGTGAGTGGTAAAAAAAGAGAGCGAGAGAAAAAAACATTCTAGTTTGACTTTTATTTAGTTCAGAATATACTGTGTATATACACTGTATTTTTGTAAGTGTCTAAACTTGGAAATGTGGATTCTGTTCTTAATTCCTTCCTATAGCCAAACCTCCCTCTACTGTTGACCCGGCTCAGAAAGGTGGCCAAGGTCTTCCTGTCCACAAACAGTGACTATACCTACACTGAGGTAGCTTCTAAACTTTACCTCTGTATCGCCACTATAGGGTGGAAACCTTGTATGTCCAAATATACTGATATTGTGTTGTGTATGTTTACAATTTACAATTTAGTTGTTGTATTTTTCATAGCTTTGCCGTCTGTGCCAAGACTTTAGGTCAGCATAGCTGGCATGTGCCATTTGTGTGCCAAATTTAAATGGTGTGGAAACCACACCAAAGAAATCCAAATTCACCACATGAAATGGGTTTTGGAGCAGACCCATTGGTGACTAGCAGTGCAACTGAGATGATAGTATCAACCTGTAGAGGCCAGTGCAACATGCATTTACTGCCACAGTGTAGTAGTCCCTCTTTAAAAAAAGAGGAAATAATCTGACTGCAATTCACCGTTTGTCAGCCTTCTGATTGGTCCCTGAGACTCCCTGACTGGCCAACCAGAAAAAACCATTCACTTTTTGCTATCGGGGGTGGAGTTTGTGCAGTGGAGAATGTTGTTTCAGGCTTTCAGCAACTGTCCGCAGTGCGGAGCACGACCTTCGTCTGGTACGGCCGCGGCAGTAGGGGGCGATCTCGCTCATCATAATGAATAAGCTTCAACAAACTAGTTCACATGGACCTTATCAATGGTCTAACTAGTTACGATTGGGTACATATATTTTAAATGGGCAGAATTACGAAAAGCCAGCCTATTATGTGAGAACAGATTATAGTTCTCCTCTTCCTACCCAAGATGCAATGCGCTTTCTTTTTCTATTTCTATTCTCTCTCTGATCCAGAGGATTAAACTAATTAAAACATATATTTTCGGGGGAAAATTACTGTTTTGCTATGTAATTACTGTACCTTTTTCTTCCCTTTTTATTAATATCACGTAGATGTGTTTTTTTTTGGTACTTTATATAGCTGTAATGAGGCTATGACGAAAAAGAAAATCCCATCCACTTCCACTATAAAAGAATCTGCAATAGTGATTCTGTCCCACTGGGATTAAACAAATTAAAACATATATTTTCGGGGAAACCCCCTGTTTTGCAATGTAACTACTGTACCTTTGTCTTCCCTTTTTATTAATATCACCTAGATGTTTTTCCTTTGATACTTTAAATTGCAATAATGAGGCTATGAAAAAAAAAAACAATCCCATTCACTGCCACTATAAAAAACAATCTGCCCAGGGTTAATGTCCCAGCATAGTAACAGGGCAGAATGGGGCGGGATTTGCAAAAGCCTGAATTATCAGAGTTTAGCGGCTTGTAATAACCTTTTTCTTGTGTTATTTTAGATGTAATGGTTGTCATAGAAAGTATAGGCATGCATGCCAGTGCTTGCTTGCATAATGTGAATTGTATAGGAACACAGAGGATGACTGAAATATAAGAAAGTAACTATTTTGGCTATTTTTGGGTGACATGTATTACGACAAAGTATAAAATAGGGCTTAAGTGGTTTATAAGGGTAACATTGTATTATGAATTTGAATATTATTAATTGAATTCACCTGAAACATACATTACTATAACATATTGTTGTTGCTGTCCATTCTGACTACTTGTTTTTCATTGTTTACCAAGGCCATAATGAAATACCTGTTTGAAAGTGGCGCTAAGGTAAGGCATACTGTGTGTCTTTGGGTCCAAAATGCAAATATAGAAATGAGTGCAGTATTTATCGGTCAAATTAGAAAGGCCAAACAGGGAGTGTCACTAGCTTGGTTTGGGCCCTCCAACGGACATTGGTTGGGGGGCGTCTCTTCAGTGGGGAGGGGATCTGGGTGAGATAGCATGAACCTTCATGTGTGTTACGACACCGTCAGGTGAAAAAGGTGGAGTCTGTCTACACAGTACACACCCTCCCCTTATGCCAACAGTGGGGAATGGCAGTGACCACCACAGTACACAGGTGGAATTGGCAATTATGAAATTATGAGAGGGGGGAAGGGGCGGGGGTAGGTGTTTAAAGATAAACCTTCATAAAAAAGTTATTCAAAGGCAACCATGTGCAGTGTTGATCTGCAAAATTCCAAACAGAAAATGTACATAATATCCTCTTGTCAAGTGAAATGGCTTGACACAAGGTTTCAAATGACAACCAGTCTCATCCTATACCATGTGCTGGTAGTCATGTACATTAGTCAATGACTGGCCTCCTTGACCTTGACCTTTGAATGCCCAATTGCACCACATACAGTATCAGATATTAGGTTTCATAGTCTTGTGTTGTGATTTGTGATATATAACATACTGTACATATTCACAGACAGCCTCATAAATGTTTTGTAATTGTGTCTGGGGGGGGGGGGAAAAATGCTTCACTAATCCTTCTCTTTGCTGATCCTTATATCCAGTCTGGAGGTCCAAAGAAATCATGGCGTTCCTTCTTTGACATTGTTGTTGTGGACTCTAGGAAGCCACTGTTCTTCGGAGAGGGGTCTGTGCTTAGACAAGTGGACACGGTATTAGCAAACTTATAACATTTTGACTTACTAACATACATACTGTACATGTATGCTACAGTATGCATACATATCGCTGTTGTCGGGTGGAAACCTTATATGTCCAAAACCGTTTTGCATTTATCATTTTTAAAATGATTCCAACTAGTGAAAACAGCCGATCTATCGCGAGGCGTTGCGTGCTTGTAGATCAACTGTTTTCACTACTTTTGTGCGACGGCCTTGTATGGTGAAGCAGGGCTTCAGGACAAATTTGAAACTTGGAGATACAAGGTTTCTGCCCGACAGTGACGATATATCTATCTGTAGGTAAAACAACTGATTGCTGATGTGCTTTCTACATTGGATACAGGACACCGGGAAGCTCCGCATCGGAACTTACACCGGAGATCTCCAGAAAGAAACTATATACTCTGGAGGTAAAAGAAATGGACGGTTAAACCTGATTTACACCAGATGTTTTGCATAAGAATAGCATGCAGTGAGCTTGTAGATCTGCCATTTTTGACACACAACACTGGTGTACGACGGAGCATTATTAGGCAGCTATTCTTTTTGAAGGCGGGTTCATGAATACTGTACTTTACTTGAGTATTTCCAATTTCCAATACTTTTACTTCTACTCCACTCCCTCTCAGAGGCAAATGTTGCAATTTTACTCCACTACATTTATTTGACAACTTTAGTTACTAGTTTGAAGATTTTGATTATTATTACAAAGCAGCCATTTGAAAATAGACAATCTACAAGCTCACAATGTGTCCCGATGTGACGCATTGTGAGCTTGTGGATCTGCTATTTTCAAAAGATTTGTATACATTTGAAAACTTTTGTAATTTAAGTGCATTTTGATACCAATACTTTTGTACTTTTACACGTACATTTTCAATTCTGGACTTACTTGTAACAGAGTACTTCTATATTGCAGTATTGATACTTTTACTTACTTAATAATTGCGAGTACTTTTTCCACCCCTGAAGACAGGCACCTCATTCTTTCTCTATGGTGTTCTTTGCTTCTACATTTCTCACCATTTCTCTGCAGGCTCGTCCGATATTATGTGTGATCTGTTGAATGTGAGAGGTAAAGACATTCTCTATGTGGGAGACCACATTTTTGGGGACATCCTTAAATCCAAGAAGCGCCAGGGATGGAAGACCATGTTGGTTGTACCAGAGCTTACCAAGGAGCTGCAAGTGTGGGACGAGAAGAAACGTAAGAACAGATCAAGTTCATCCTTTAAACGCTAATTTTCAACTTTGAACTATGTCGTTAAAATACCTTAGAGTTGTTTGAATTAAGATAAAAAGTCCCCCACCCTTCTGTGTTGTATAGAACTGGAGGATTAATTGTGGGGTCATGTGATCAGTGACATCATAAAGGTGTACTCTGCAAGCCAAAGAGTACACCTCTGCGAAGTGAACGGTGCTCACTTTGCACGGGTGCTATTCTTTTATCAGTTGAAGAAATTGTCAATATATTTAGTCTCAGTTTTAGTCACCAGCTTAATAAAGACGACTTCACCACTTTTCAACCTACAGTATCTTCATATAATTGGTAAAAATAAACTAATAAGATAAAATAGCATATTTGTGCCTGGAGATCTGTGGGCACTTCAGAAACCCGTCTACCAGTGACATCATCGTTAGCCAGATTATTTTTTTTAAAACAAGATTCTTTAAAAGATATTTTGATTTTTATTATCATGAGAACAATGGCTTTTATAATAACATTGCAACTTTTCAGGAATAGAACGCCTGCAATTTCTATTAGCTTGGATTCCCCATTGATAATGTCACTGGTAGACAGGTTTCTGACCTGCCCATACATAGCCCTATGAGACACAGACCGAGTAGAAACATCTTTTGCTATTTTATCATGAACATTAGTGAGGACCAATTATATGAAGATAGGTTGGTGGTGATGTTGTCCTTTAGTTTTTAGTTCTCGTCGTCAGTGAGAAAAAGGTAGTCGGCGAACACTATTCGTCATAGTTTTAGTCAACAAAATCAACACTAGTCTGTTGGGTGATTTCTAATGGCTCATGGTTTCTTTTCTCTTTTGTTTTTCTAGATTTATTTGCAGAATTGAAGACCCTTGATACTTTCCTAGCTAAGTTTAACACGTGAGTTTTTTTTGCACATCAGTAATGCGTAAGTTATGACTTGAAGTGGCACAGCTGTTAACACTCTATCTTGTGTCTCTGTCCCCTGAAGGAACGTTGACAGTGGCACTGAAGATTCTCCCAACATAAGTTCCATCAAGACGCGAATGATGGTCAGCTGTGTTCCCAGTAACCCAACCTGTGTGTCTTAGACATGTTGACATACTGTACACCAGTGATTCTCAACCTGCGAGCTGGATGATTGGCAAAACACTGACATTATAACAGCAAAACACTGACATTATATTACATGTTTAATGATAATATAACATTAATGTTAAAGGGTGATACCAATAAATAAGAACTTAGATTATACTATTTTGGTTCCATTGACTCCAGGTGGAACACAATCTATTGATTGATCATGATAATGTAATACTGGCATGATACTGACCATGATAGGCTACTACCATGATACTGACATGAAACTGACATGATACTGACCATGATACTGCCCATGATAGTGACATGATGGCCTGAGTTTAGTTGTAGAGTTCAGTTATATATTGTAATTTTATTAGATGCTATAATGCAAAGGAAACATCAGATAGTCCTTCTGCCCCGGAGTTGTTACATTTACTTTACTTTACATTTATTAGTGGTCAAATTGGTCAGTGTTTTTTTATGATATTGCTGTTTGTGTTCATGATTGGTACCTATAGGTGGTGACCCTTAAAATGGAGATGTCCTATGGCCAAATGGGCAGCCTTCTGCGCAGCGGGGGAAGACAGACACTGTTTGCCAGTCAGCTCATTCGTTATGCAGATCTCTATACTTCCTCCTGCACCAACCTGATTCACTACCCATTCAATTACCTGTTCACAGCCTCCCCTGTCCTGGTCAGTTCCCCCCCGTTTACTTACAGATTCAACAACACCTTGTTTTACTGTCACAGCAGTCAATGTTCATGTCATTGTCATTCTCATCTATCAACCTCTTTCAGATGCCTCACGAGTCTGCACTGGATCCTCAATCTGTTGATTTTCATTCAGCACAGCAAGTTCTTCCTAATAATTTTAAGGTTGAACCTGGACACGAGGGGATTGTACAGCAGTAGGTTATGCACTGCTGTAAGATGTGTGTCGCACATCACACACGTGATCAACCTCGGTAGGCTCTGGGCCCGGGTGAGGGTGTCTGTGTGCTTGTGCCAGTCCCATCTCCATTTGTCTGGTGCAACTGCAAAATAGACTGTCACTCCGGAGTGGGGTTGTACAGACACAGTCGCCGCTGCAAGAAATGACGACGACCCCACAGGTGCAATCCATCACCATCACAGATGGACAGACCTTTTTTTAATGGATACAGTACATTGTCACACACCAAAATCTAGCAAAAATCTTACTACAAGCTAACAATGTGTTGGGAGCTTGTATTTCAGCTATGTTTGCTTCTTTTTTAAGTCAAAGTGAAAGTGGTTAAGTGTCTCTGTGGGTTTTGTAAATATTCAATCTATGAAAAGCAAGTGCTTTTGACCAAATAACAACTTCATTGGATCCATTGGAACACAGTTTTGTTTTGTTTTTTCATTTCCTGAAAAGTTATGTTTTTGGTTCCCACCCGAATGTGACAATTCTACATATCTGGTGTTCCTCTCTGCAGCATCTTCTGAATGAAAATTACATGCTCATATGCTCTTATGCTGTAGGCTACATTGAACCTGGTCTTCTTTTTGGTTGAAATGTGTTTGGAAAGTTTACTATTTAGTCCCCATCCTTGAGCTGATACTATATATGAGATTTTAAATTAATTTGAGAACCACTGGCCTACATCGTATGTAACTGCCTGCGCTGCATCTTTTGACCTCTGGGTGGCATTACATTTCCACTCTACCACAGTACAGAACGTTGGTGGTTTCGTGGTTTGTAGATGCCCTTTGACACAGCCCAGCTAATTTCATCTTCCTCTCTTCACCTCAAAGAGAAAACAGCAATACTCTCAAGTTTTGTATTGTTATATTCTGACTATATCCTGACTATATCCTGATCCCTGACACGGGCTATTTAGTCGAATAAAGAAGGTAGAATCACCTAAACACAGGCAGAACTAGGCTACTACCTCGTTTGAAACCTGTACCGTTCCTTGTGGAGATTGATAACGTTGTAATGCCTCAACAACACAAAAACAAACGAAGTTACACCTTCCGTGTCACTCTCTTTTGCTATTTTCTGTGCGCAACACCGTCATAAGGCGGAACATAAATTAAGTGTTTTTTCTTGGCTCTTGCCTCTCGGGCACCCATGCTTTCATGGCAGCTAATCAAATGACAGCTGGTGTGGAAGTGTGATCTTTCGTGTGCACTTTTGCACTAGTTCAGTCACTTCAGTGGTTCTCAAACGTTTTCATGTCAAGGACCCCCAAATTGAAACCTATTAGCCCACGGACCCCGATAAAAGAAGATTTTTACGGCTCTAGCAGTGATTCTCAACCCTTTTAATTTCAAGGACAGCCAGTTTGACATATAGGCTACGGACCCCCATTTAATGGCATTTCTATGTCTGGGACCACAATTTATATTGTAATATCAATGTTAATTCAAATGGAACCATGGGTCCATTTGTAGCCTATACCCTCTCAGAGTTACATACCCATTAGGCTCCATTTGGTTCCTATCATTTAGCAGGGAACCCCTGGCCTAGAACTCCCTCCAGGACCCCTGGGGGTCCCCGGACCCCACTTTGAGACAATGCACTAAATGAACACTCCTTGTGCAGTAGGATACAAAACGATAGACACATTTCTTGCAGTGTGGTGTTGACAGCTTGTTTACAAGGCCTTTTACATGCAGGGATGTCGTTATTTTGGCTATGTATTTTGTATTTAAATCAAAAAGTATTTGTTAAAAGGTTGAGCTCAGTTTGTTATTCTAGTATTAATCATTGGTGTTTGTTCAGTAATAGGGTCTCCCCATTTTCAGGTGGTCACACATTATCATCTGTTTATTATCTTCAATTTTACAGTGTTCCAATTTTGTCTGCTCACATTTTGTTTCATAACTCATTTCCCTTGTTTATCCTGTTGTACTGTATGAGTTCACTCTCCTTATTGGATAGAATTGCTATCCCAACCTAAACATTTGTTTAAAGAGCATGGATAGATTTGAGAGACCCATTACTATCAACTCTAGCTAATATCACTCTAGCAATGGTTACTATCAGAATATAGAGCTTTTTAACATTTCTCTCTGAGGAAGCATAGCCTGTATTGACTTTGGAATACTGGCCTCAGGAGATAATCATAATTGTTTGATTACATCTCTGATTATGACAATAACATGGCATAGCATGATGATTAAAAGATAGTATCGGAGATGGTGGAACAGTAGACACATTTAAACCATGTATCTTCTGATGTAATTTTCAAAACATGGCATTGGACCTACACAGGCTATTACAGGTGCCAGCTTAGAACAGAGAAATCATGTTCAATTCAAACTCATGTTTGAACTGTTTCAAAAAGTTGTTTTCTAATAGAAAACTACTACAACTTTAGATAATTGCTCTCTATGATTCAACTTTGAGCCAGGGTATTAAGTTGATATTTCACTATGCTCATGCACAGTATAGTTCATGGTGCATTGTTACGTCTTAATCAGAACCAATTTAAATTGTGTGCATTTATCCAAAACAAATCATTCCCATGATTGTGAGAGAAATGTGATATAGGGTCAGGCAAACAAAAAACACAAGTAGTAAAATGTATAATTTGAAGAAAAATAAATACACATTTTATGATGTAACTTTGTAACTTTATGAACAAGCTCAGCAAGTTATTTTGTGATTTATTTCTGTAGTTCAAGTAAAAAAAATAAGAAAAGACAATTGAGTTCAACTTTCCTTTTAAAACTCAAGTCAGACCCAATATGACAGCCTACAGTAAATGAAAATAAATGAGTTACTGACTGGAAATACATTTTATTAAATGCTCTGACCAAAGCCATCTGAAACAATGACATACATGTTTGTTGACATAACCAAATACCTAGTTAGAAATTGAGATACACTTTTCCAGAAGATCTTGTGTATGTACAATTGACCTAGACTCTGTAAACTAGACTTTTAAAACCCCAGCTTATAAAACAGATTTAGATATTTAGACAAAATAACAGAATGATATCAATTGAATAAAATTCTTTATTCAACGACAAGTTGACAAAAGTAAAAAGATTAAAACAGACCAGTTTCACCTTCTAAAAAAATGGTTACAAATGTCACCTTTGTATTGGCTGATCTTTGGTTTTTCCAATACTTTCCCTCCCTAGCATGGACTTCCACTTAAATCAAGAATTTCAAAAAAAAGATTAATCAACACAATTCAGATTTTCTTGAACAACAAGACCATAAACGCATGCAATGAATAGATCCAGCTACAGGCAAATACGTTTGTTTTATGTGGAACAATTGGAATGTGGAGTGTTTCACATATTTAGGGAAAATCTGGTTCTCATTAACTCATTAGCTTATATTCTCTGCAGTTTAGTTTGCAGCGGCGCTTGTCTGATCCACACAAAGTGCTCCTCAAAAAGCACCACTGACATGTTAAGATTTTGTTGCAGAATACTTTGGTTCTCTTTCACAATAAAATCCCCTTGCTGTTAATTTAACTCTGAAGAGTGTACAAATGGAACCCATTTGTACACGCCTCGGAGTTAAATGAACACTGAGGATTTTTCTCACTGTGCTCCAGTCAGATAACTGCAGAAGCACCACCGTCCCCCATTCCACACATTCCAGGATTTCCCAGAAAGCATTGCAAGCAAGCCTAAACAAGTCACGTTCTTTACTCAGGAAGAATTTCACACAGTCAAGTGGTGGAGATTTGCTCTAGCCCAAGTTTGAATACAGGTTTCAATGTAGATTTCCTTCGCCGTGCACTCAGATAAATAAACCTTCACCTCCGAGTAATTTCATGAAATATTCTGCAACTTTTATGGTCCGAAAGAATGAAAGTAGCTGTGGGCTTTATTAGACCTTAGCAGCTGGAACAAACATGCTTTCATATGTGAGGCATTGTATAGGAATGTAAGGGGATAGTCTGAAAGCATGGCATGTGTATCATGGAGGTAGAATCTTTAGGCTACCAGACATGTTTCACCATCTCAATTCTAATAGCGTACAGTTGTGGTAGTTTACAACCAGAGTTGGTTAAACATTTCTACCCAAAAGGTACTGGCAGTCATAAAACGACCACAACATTTTCTTCTTGTTCTTGTAGATTCAAGCATAATGCACACACCGGAGCAAAGGTGAAGTGAGACCCCATGGCAGTGCAGGGATAGCAGGCCATAGAGACAGAGAGAGAACAGGGCCTGTTCCCAACATTCCTCCCTAACTTCCCCTCCCCCATCGACCTGCCACCACTGAGGATGCTCAAAAACACATTCAGTTCAACTCTCTCCCTTTTCTGTATTTTAGCTGGAACTTTTGACATTTAGCCTACATACAGGTATACACTGCAACACTGTTGGATCTGCCGACACAACAAACAAACGAGCTAGACAGCCTAACAGAATACTCCTCTCTTGAAGAGGACTTGGATTTGAACAAATGCTCTAAAATTATAAAACATAATATATCTCATGATGACAAAAATGGGCATATTCATTTGATGGAGAGATAGCAGAACCAAATAGATATGGCTACTACCACAACTTATAGGAAAATTGACTATTGATAACAATTTCTACTTTAGTTTTCAATTTGTCTGTACTTATTTCTTTGCACCTTGATGAGCATATTGATCAGCAGTCTGGTAAAAAACATGTTTTTTTTGTTTTCGTTTTTGGCAGATCTACAACGACACGTTGTGAGATTGTAGATGGGCTAATGTTTGGTGAAGAGATTGGTGTGGACGAGAAAGGAGATCCAAGTACAGTTGCAAGTTAAGTCTGTTGGGGCAAGTTAAGAAGTTAAGAATGGAGGGTTTAAAGTGGTTAAAACTCATCTTGTGTACTGTGTGAAACTATCGTTTTGTGCATGGCACCAATCAGATCCTCACAAATTTCCGCAGCATTTTAAAGCAAGCCTTTAACAGTAGCTCAGACTGAGCTGAGGCCAAATGCTATGACAATACTATTGCACTGCTAGAATGGATGGTACAGTAGTGCAACATTGTCAAAGCAGCTGACCTCAGCATGTGTCAGCACGTGGACATGCGGACTGCCATTCTCCATTGCCAAACTAAAATCACATTTCCATAAGCCTCAATAGTATGTACCCCATATATACACACTCTGTCTGTATGAGAAATTATGACATGCCCAGATTGTTTGTTCTGATGTGTATGTGACCATGGCTGACTGGGCCAAAATGTAGGCGATACAGATTGAGGATATATATTATATATTTGTAATATGTATAAATCATGATCATCAACTCATCATAAACACTCCAGATAGATAGTCATAACACATTTTAAACACCTTGCTGACTGAGAATTGATAGAGAACACATATTTTTTTGTATCATTAGCATACCATTGAGCAAATGGGTATTTTTTTTTTATTCAAAAGGCACATTTACATAACATCCATGGCCTGACTGCATATGAGGGGCAGGAGGTTAAGGGGAAGTGTGAGGGAAGTGTGGGTCTCCGTTTCATCAGCCAATGCCCTTTTAATATTGCACTGCTCATCGCAGTGTCCAGTAGTGCAACAGAAAAAGGGCAGTGGACGACAACATGGACACCATCGACCTCATACTTGACGCCTCTTGTTCTAATCTACACATTCTCGTCATTGACAAAGTCAGCCAGAAAAAAAGATGATTTTAACTTCCAATACTGCAGACGCAAATTACAGTCAGTATAAATGAGCCTATAGAGAGTGGAGAGTTTTGTAACTTTTGGGGATTTCGACATCTGGATCTGATCTAAACTAAAAGTTATGGCACAGAAATAAGACATTACCTACTCAGAGTGGCTCAGAGTGTTTTAAGATTACACAATCTTAAAGCAAAAGCAAGGGCAACAGAAAAGTTTGCAGACCACTAACACATAGGCTTGCTATAGTCCTTCATAACTATTGCACACCCCCATTCTAGCCTATTAATGCCAGTTTCACAAAAAAAAAAAAAAGCTTTAACTCACCTATTAATATGCTGCTGCTATGAGAGACAACGTTTAAAATCTATTTAGCATGATAACAATCTAATTAGTATAAACAATAAATTATGACTTATGCGTGGAGTAAAACGAACGCCATAAGTTAAACAATAGGCCCATGAGTTGCTCTCGTTCTGGGGAAAGGGGAATTTCCCAGCATGTGAGTCTATAGGCTACTATTCTTTTCCAGTGAATGACATGCATTCTAATTTTGGGGAGGAAAATGGGAGGATCGAGATGGGGGACATAGCCTACTACTCGACGTTTTAATCCAAGCCACCCACCATACATTAGCTAGGCTACTTCTAAAAGGTTTGTCCTTTAACTCCAAGCTGCTTTAACTCAGCAATCAACATATCGTTATCAGGGAATACAATCTAATCAATAGATAGTTAGATACATCTGTGTAAAGTGTCACATGGCATTGACAGAATTAAACAACATAATTAAACAAAACGTATAGCCTATAATACCAAGCTGTTCCTGCAATTCTGCATAATTCATGTGTAGGCTAAGTAGCCTAGTCTATACATACCAAGCAGGGGACATGGCATGAAAAAGAACAATGTGTGCTTTAGTCCTGGTCCGCAAGATAATAACATGTTAAAATGTTAGTTTTTCCCCTGATCTTGCTGCTCCGAGCATATAGCCTACGTTTCCTCCGCCATATGCATCTATTCTATAGGCTGCGATAGGCCTTCCTTTCCACTGGAAGCACTGGATCCTGCAAGCCATTCGTGCCAGCTCACACGCATATCCTACGCGGACGACTTGTTAGATTGCACAAGAGACAAGACTAAACAAACCGACATCCTAGCTGAGATTCCGAATGTTCTCTCCTTTGCTACCATACACACCCGGTCAGCTACGATAAGAACCCGATTACTACTTACTACTCGAAGCGTCAGAATGCGTTTTCCTCTTTACACATCGCGCTCAATCACGGCGATCAAGTTTGGAAGCGAAGCTAAAGCAGCGCGGACCGCGGAGCTCACCAGACCCCTTTCGTGTTTTCCTCCCCCTTCTTTTCCCCCCTTCTAGAAATTGCATAAATAACACAAGTAGCCTACTGCCTCGTCTTAATACCTCCACCGTTACAACTTCCAAGTTTGCACACTCACTGAGCTGTTGACAATTCCGCCAAATGTAACTCACACATTGTAATTTGGACCCCCCTCCTCCCCTCCCCAATTCATGAATAGTATGCTATCTAGCCATGGGAGGGACAATCCGTTATAGGCGAGAAGGGGGGGGGGAGAACCAAGAAGAAGCAAAAGTTGTCCATAAAACAAAGAAACCAAACCCCCTCCACAAACCATTCTTTAAAGATCCTGCAGGATCGGGAACCCGTGCCGCCATTCCGGGTAAACGTCTAATAAAAGCATGTTTCTGCCGGGAGCGTTGGACGATCGAAATCGCGCAAAAAAAAAAAAAAAATCTTCCCATGCAACAAACCCACACGGCCTTCCACCATCCAGACTCCATCTTTGACTACTTGACATTCAGAGGCTTTTGCCGGAGCAAATTCCTCGTTTGCATGCCTCGCACTGATTGGCCTCTTCCTGCGCTAGTCTTTGCCGTGCGATAAGCCATTGGTTTGCTTTCGGCGTGTTCGACATTTCTCAGCGCGATTGGTCCGCCGTCGTACGGCGGTGTCCCGCGGCGAGAACGGCCCCGATCCGCAAGCTCACGTCGCGTCGCGCCCGCGACGCGCCCTGAGCTTGCAGATCGGCTGTTCTCGCCGCGGGACACCGCCGTACGACGCGCTGTGCGCCAGGCGACAGGCGATTGGTTGCACACTGGGAGCGTCACGTCCTAAACGACGAATACCTGATTAAACTGTCTTCCATTCACAAATTTCTCATCATCTGTCCGCGGTAAAAAGGTTTACTACTTGATCCATCTTCATTTCTGCGCGACAATTTAGATGGATAATAATTAGAGCGTATTTTGGCCACCCGGAGGCGCATGTAATGCTTTTCTTCTATCTATGCCAACAAGCGACCAGTCCAGCGTGGCTTATGAATAGCCCTGTATGTACCTTCTTAGTTCTGATAATGCTGTATTGTTGAATGTATATAATAATCGCTTAAAATGCCTATTTTCTTGAGTTTATGGGGTAGAAAATGATTTGTGTGATGCGTATTTTCTTGAGTGTGTAATTTCCACAGAGTAGGCCTATATGGGTAATTTCTCCATTTGCATGCCCATAAAGACACAGGTGGTTGGTAGTTACTTACATTCGCCTGATTGTTTTTCTTTCTTTCTATTTACCCATTGTGGTCTAGTCCGCAAAAGTCAACAGCACCTTCAGAATAAAGCTGTTCTAATACCACCATGTTAGCTTATAGATAAGTTCATTCATATGATTAAAATAGTCTACTATTCGCTTGGTGAAGACTGCATTGATGATGACTGAGCGAACCAAATGGTGCTGTATCGGTACTATTTGGTAGGCTAGTTTGGGGTTGTATGGTGGTGGGGGTGGTATAGTATAGTAGGCTATTAGCCTATGGTTTGGTGGTTCTGCTGGTGGCCAGTAGCCAGTGGTGGTCCGGGGACCACCAGTGGTCCTTGAGGGGGTTTCAGGTGGTCCCCACTCACTCCCCAGCTAGATGATGGAGAGTTGGTAACCAAATGGACCCATATAGATCTTCATTTGGTTTCATTTTACGCTCTCAAGAGAGTTACATTGTTGTTAAACATCTGCATTAGACTACTGAATTTACAAGAGCAAGTAGAAGAATTGTTATTTTGATCAACGTTTGCCTCATCTCTCTGCACATCAATTAAACACAACATGGAATTGTGCACAAAATCTTATCCGACAATAATAAAACAACGTTTTGGGAGAGGCTAAATCTCATGGTGGTCCGTAACCGTTGCTTGCTCAAGTACCGAAAAAAAGAATGGACTGTCCTTGATATGAAATTGACTGAAAACCATAGGCTACTTTAGCTCATGGTGCATGGTGATGTTGGTAGAGTAAGTGGATTCTAGGGACTTTGAGTTTGAGGGTTCCATTATGGGGGTCTAAATTGACCCATAGCCTACAAGTCTGTAACTCTGACAGTAGGACACTACTTTATGGAACCATCCATTTGTATGTCAGAGTTAAGGGGAGACCTTGAAAGTTTGAGTTTATGGGGTAGAAATGATGGTAGCCTATGATGGTGCTCATGATAGACCAGTAGTGGATCTGGGGATGGTGGCTGGTGGAGATGATGGTGGTCGTGGACAGGACAGTAGGCCTAGTGGAGGCGTTCCCCGGTGGGCGCCTATAACCCCATGCGAAGTTTTGATTGACGCGCAGAGAAGAGTAGCGGGCTGTGAAATCTGGCATTCCTGGGCCAGAGGAGCTGAAATAATGGCATTGTCCCGGTGGGAGAGAGAGAGAGAGAGGAGAGAGGACCCACTTTCCCCTCCCCTCCCCGCTCCGCTCTCCACTTCCCACCCACCCACAGTCCCCCACCACACCACAGCCCACTCTGAACTGAAGAGAGTTTTACTAGAAGAGATCTGATTGTGCAGCATGCAGTCGGCAAAATGTTTGATGTAAAAGGAATATTCGGTGAAGATTTAATTGGACTGAATCTGTAGACGGCCGAACACTGTTAGTAGACTAATGCCTACATTATGCTATGGTTGTACGACGAAGTATAGCCTACTACAGCAGACTTTTAGCCCGATATTAAAAAACGGGTTACCATGATACTCAAAAGGCGAGTAATTTCGTAATGGTAGGCCTACTGCAAATTGTATGACTTGCAGCGCATAAAGAAAAACGTACCCTGATGTATAGCCTAAGATTCTCAATGAACAAATAATAATAATGATACATTTAAATCTGAAACGTCATTTAAATAACAGTCAGGAATCAGAAAAGCAAGTTAATTCTTGTCTGCAAGAGCCCAATAATAGTTTTTTGTTCCCTGAATTTAAAATCAAACATGCAATAAAGGAAAGTGAAGATGATCAGCTTATTGTCAGATCATAGCCAACATGTTCAATCAAAGGATCACTGTGAAAATAAAATTCAGCTAGTATTCAGACCTACTAGCACAGCAAGATTTGTTAGATCAAATGCAATATAGACCTACATTTAAGGGGACTCTCCCCTAACTGGAAAGTAATAATACTTTGAAATGAATTATTAGATAAACTAAAGCACCTGACACCATTTTGAACAAATAACTGTAACAAAATGTGTTGATGTAGCCTAACATAAATACATAAAACTGTGTATTAAACTAAGTATTATTATTAACCCATTATTATTGTTGTAGGCCTAATTATTATATCATCACCATCATCATCAATATTGCTGAGAAATGGATTGGGATGGGAATATATAATGGCAATTATTGTGGCATTTTCATGTCAATAATTATGTTCTACCACTGGACATATGGTATCCACTTAATTTGCATGGCTATCAGGATACAAATTGAAAACACATTTAATATTTAATTTTAAATATCATATATCACTGCAGTTATAACTGTTTTAGTACTTAACTCATTTTATGCAAACCCTGTAGGTTTTGCATTAAATGAGTAAAACTGTATGGATTTCCCATCCTATCAGCACATTTTCATCATGCAATTTTCTTTCAGCAATTTTCTGCCAATTTACTGACATTGTTAGTTATTTGTTATTAATTGTTATTATTATATTGTGCTTCTTGATTCAAAAAGTTTGTTTAAAACAGAAGAAAATTGTTCTTTAACTGAAGTCATATTCTGTATTTAATCATTAATATTGCTGTTGACTTGATATCAAAACTTTGTAGAAAACCAATGATTCCACTGATTTGAGGTTCTTTACTGGAAAATGTTTTTCAAGCTTGTAAATTGTGACATTTATAGTTAATTAGCTTTTATGATTAAATTCCTCATTCAAGCATATAATTGAACCATTTTAGCTGTCATTTACCACAAGGCCAATTCAAGACATTATGAATAAAGCAGAATTGACTTTTGCTGTATTTGACATCACACACAAATAACTATCACGCTTCACTAATAAAACAAGTTCTAACAGCTCTGATAGCGAAATAACAGCTTACTTAGTCTAATTAAATCCCTTCATACAAGATAAAGAAGTGTGCTAATTTAATAGAAAGAATTATACAACAAATATTATGTGATTCAGGATTAAATGTTTTTTTCACCCTTGCTATATTCTGCACTTATTTGACCTTTATAGTAGCCTATAGCTGTTTGTAAGTCTGTCTACCATGTGGAAACACTTAAACACCCTCAGTTTGAATGCATTCAATCCGAGGACAAAGGGAAATATGTCAGTTTGTTTGTTGTCCTATATATGGATTCAAACAAATTGAATTGTGGGGGTAATGTCAGCATTCAGGACAAGAGCACAATGCAACAGGAACATGTGACTGTAGAGCAAATTATGTAAAATAATGTCTTCTGCAAATAACCTGCAGATTTGAAACAACCTATAGCCATACTAATCCCCTCAGGATGAGGACTGATAATCATGCACCTTTTACATTTTTCACTGAAAGGTTTGCATGTATTAACTGGACCATAAAGGGCATCACATTTTGGAAATGCACAAATTATCAATTTAATGTTGTTCATATGACGACAGTAATACGTTAATCTAAGGAACAATACCATGCACTTCCATATGCTTAAAAAAAGAAAAAGAAAAACAAATATGGGGGGGGAAAAAAATAAATCCCTTTCATCTTTTGGAAGTGTTTGTTCAGAAAACCGCCCCCGGGGGGTAAAGTGCAACAAACACCAAAGTGTCGTTTGAATAACTCGATTCTAAACTGTTGGCTGTGAGGGCCATCATGGGGGCTCAGAGGAGCCTTTTAAACATGGGAGTTATTGTTCCCTCTTTGCCAACCTCCCCTCCTCCGAAAATGTACACACTAAAATCCTCAGTGACGATTTCTCCATTTCTAACTCTTGAGAGTACACGGATGGACCCAGAAAGGGTCCATTTTGGTTACATGCGTATGCCCTCTCTGAGTTAAATGGACACTGAGGGTTTGTAGTGTGTGCCTCCCTTTCTTCCTGTGGCCTTTCACCTCTCCCAACCCCCCATACTACCATCTCACGTCTCTGGTGACTCCTTCTCATCAGGAGGAGAGGCCAAACATCTCTGATGGATCATCACTGATCATTTCCCACTGAAAAAAAAAAAGGTTAATGGATTCGTTTTCATTGTGTGTGAGTGAGTGAGCGGAGTGAATGAGTGAGTGAGTGAGTGAGTGAGTGAGTGAGTGAGTGAGTGAGTGAGTGAGTTAGGTGAATGAGTGAGTGTGTGTGAGAGAGAGACAGACAGACAGACAGACAGACAGACAGACAGACAGAGTGTGTGTGTGTGTGTGTGTGTGTGTGTGTGTGTGTGTGTGTGTGTGTGTGTGAGAGAGAGAGAGAGAGAGGGGGGGGGGGGGTGATGTGGGGGTTGGGAATGACTTCTCTCCCTATCTTTTACATGGACTGGTAGACCCCACCACAAGTTCCAAGCCCCTGTGCACCCTGTCTCCTCCAGAGACCCCCACCCCCAATCCAGACCCCCACCCCCATCCCTTCCCGCCCTCCCTCTTGAAACAGACTCTATAGACTGCATACATGACATTCCAGCTGTGTGGGTGGCACTGCCTTTTACAGTGTCTCCAACAGCACGCACGCACGCACACACACACACACACACATACGTGCGCACATGCACGTACAAATCCTGAGTGTTAATTTAGCAAATGGCACCGCAAGGATGTTATTTTCTACACTGTGCAGGGTTCCCAAAGCACAACCCCAGGAGCACACTGTTCTATCTTCAACCACATGTTTTCCACCAAGCAGAGCTGGGTCTGCTTCTGAAGGTTCACCGTGGTTCTTAACTATCTGGTGGAAAGTGACAAGGAAATGTACTTTTTACAAAACTGTCAGTAAAAATAGTGAGAACAAGAGAAGCTCACAAGACGACAGAATCCGCTGAATTGTGAGCGTTTACTTCAGCTTTACATGTTTGCTATTTTGAAATAGGGGTTAAGTGGTTAATGGAAGTGACTGTGAAAAGCAAAGAGCAGTTGAGGAATGCCACCATGTTTGTTTTTTAACATGTGATGATGGAAGTTGTTGACATTCTAATTGTTTAGATATCATTTTGTTTCTAGCTATATACATTCCAAAGTTACTCTAATAATGGCATTGCAAATAAACAAATTATTCTAATCTGTATGCGCAAATACATGTAAACTAAACCATATTACACTAAACATATTGAAGTCACAGCTGTAACCTTTGATACCGTATTTCCATTGCATATGGTCATGGTATCAATATTTTTGCTTCCAATGTTTCTCTGCCCATGGTCAGGGTAGATTAAATAAACCAATGCATTAACTACTTCCTCAAATCTCCATAGTCTTCATATTCTCCAATCCCTCCCTCTCAGCCATAAAACCAATCACTCACGATTCCAGATGATCATTGTTGAAGTTTATTGAAGCTTGACATCATGATCTGCCAGTGGGAGAAATTGATTTTTAACCACAGACTAACAATAAAACTTCATCCTTAACTAACACAGCTGCCCTGTCGCGTACACCAAGATCCATTTTCCTTCCAGTGGGTGAGTAGAGGCAGAGTCCAAAGGATGAAAAACTCAACCCCATTAACTGAACTTCAGAAGAATTCCTCACTTTACATACGGAATGCACTTTAGGTCAAAGGGCAAAGGGCCAGAGGGGAATCCACCCGCGCCCAGGCAAGCAAGCCTTATTTAAACAAGCCCGGAATGCCTGGGTGGAAGAGGGGGAAGGAACCTCTCCGCCATTAACATTGGGATGTAGCAGGGGCCATGACAAGCTTTTTACAGTACCTGCATTGGTTGCCTATACATACATGTATTGCTGAAGTTTAACTTTACGACAACATTATGCGCTCTTATGATAACATTTTAAAATTACATATTAACTTTTTACGGTGCCTTCCTCATTGAAACTAGGAATAAACAGCAGCCTAAATGAAGCAAAAGGTAGTTTATGACAAGAGTCTTGGCCATGTGCGAGATTAAAAAGGTATTTGGACATTTTGTAAGGATCTTTTAAATTACAAAACATCTGTAAAGGCAATTGATGATCACAAGCTTTCTCATGGAAAATTCATTCATGTAGAAATTCTGAACATATATGAGAGTTTGTCACCTGTCAGTTCTTAATTTAATATATATTATATATTTAATATATATTTAAACTGTGTAAGGTCTTGTTTCTTAAAATAAGAAAACTAATTATATCTCAGGGGTGGCTGACTAGGAAGTGACAGAATACCCTGTCACCTTACAGCAGGGGTGGGCAACTTTGATGATAGCGAGGGCTACTATATTTCCACCTTCACTCCAGAGGGCCACATTGCGTATTGCAAGTCCTACTTTGTCATATCTCATACAAAAGAAGCAAAAATAGCTGATCTGCAAGCTCAAAACGCACCGCAGCGCGTTTTGAGCTTGCAGATTGGCTATTTTTGCTTCTTTTGAATTGGAATCCTGAATAATTTTTTGTTATTTTTTAAATTGGATTCCTGAAATGTGTAACATTTTGATTTCATTTCAAAAGCATTTAGTTATACTCATGTTAACTTCATGAACCTAAATACAAATACATTGGACATAAAAATATACATTTTAATACAACCATACTAGTCATTAGACTACTAATATAGACTGACGGAATTAAATGTTCATGTTGGAATTGTAAAAGCTGAAATCAATAATATATCAGTATTCCGGTATTAACCTGCGGGCCGCATTAAGTGAAGGTGGGGGCCGCATGTGGCCCCCGGGCCGCCAGTTGCCCATGTATGCCTTACAGTCTGTAGGAACAGGAGGAGAGGGACCAGAGGACCTCCTCTAAAAGACAAAACCCTTACATTCCAAATGTAGGCCAACCTCTCCATTTTTAGGACCATCTCGCCAAACCGTTTTACAAATGACATGCTACAATCCCCATGACCCTGGTGGAATTCTGGACACTTCAGGGCCACAAAGCGGCAAAGAACTCATCGGAAGCTCTGACCAATAAATGAAGGGGTGGACCCTCCCTACCTTGACCCCACTGACCTCACTCCCACCCCCACTGTCCTCAAAGCTCTCTCGCTCCTTCCCCTTTCCCCTCTGCCTTCACTAAAGTCAGTCAGTCAGTCAGTCAGTCAGTCGGTTACTGATCTTGTTCATCTCTCTTCTCTTGGTGTTTACAGTATATGCTTTCTTGCCTATGTCTCTTTGTCCCCCAGGGGTCTACTAGGTCTCCTCCTTTTGTCCCTCTACACCAGTGGTTCTCAACCCGTGGGTCGGCCAGGGAGGTCCCCCACCCCACATGATTTTTTTGGGAGGGGGTCCCCATTCAGTCCCATGCAGATGACAGTCACAGACTGAAGAGGTTGAGAACCACTGCCCTACAGCAGGGGTTTTCAAAGTGGGTGACGGGGCACCCTGGGGTGCCGTGATGCCAGTCCAGGGGTGCTGCGAGATAATTTGATAAGATTTGGAATTCATCAATATCACTACATGCAATATCACTTCACTATGCTTAGTAAAACAGACCTGATTTGCACTGTACTCGAGTTATTTTTTCCATCTACGACGAATCTCTTCACCAAAAATATCAGATCTACAAGCTCACTTTCCCCTCAGAATAGGCATGCTGGGGTTCAAGTGGTTAAACGTTAAGTACAACGTTGTTTTCAGTCAGTTCTGATGGAAACGGATATTTCTCCAATATGATGTAAGATTCAAAAAATTAACAGTGTAACTCAGGGGAGCCGTGGATGAAAAAGTTATTTACAGGGGTCAAAAAAGTTTGAAAACCCCTGCTCCATACCATATCTTTCCCATACAGGCTCACAACAGTCTTGATGCACACAGCATTGTGAGCTCGTAGATTTGCTCACTTCACCCAACGTTCCCCTATTTTCACCGAATGTTTGTCTATTATGACATACCCAGAATAGGGACAGTATAGGCTTCATGTGGTTAAACTTCGCATAACTTCTATCCCTATTGTACATGATCTTATAGTCTGTGTAGAGGTTTGAAGCAGATTACCTGATAGGCAATCTGCCTCATGATAGCTTGTTATTTGATAGGACATCATAGGCCCCTTTATGTCTTTTTGTTGGATAGGTTTCTGGAAAAACAAAAGATGTAATATGGCCCAACATTCTGAATATAGTATTGTCATATAGCCTATTTTAGTTAATGACATCACTGATATGTTTAAAAGTATAAAGAACTAAATGGTTAAAATAGCACATTGTTTAGTTTGAAGCTTCACAATTTTTAGGGTATTGAAAACAATTACACACAGTTACAGTTTCACAATAATGCTATTAAAAGCTAAACTATTATGAATATCTATAGGAAGGTTTTTCATTTTAGTTTTTGAATTAGTATTTCATTTATCTTTTAACATGACACAAAGATTACCAGTGGTGTAAAGTTAATTTACACCACTTTACTTTTTATATATTTTTTAATGTTCAATACTTCTATTCTACTCCACTACATATCAAAGGCAAATATTGTACTTTTACTCCACTACAATTATTTGAAAAATAGTTTCTAGTTACTTTGTAGATTTTGATTATTATTCTAAAACATACAGTCACCACTTCAACCCTATATACATTTCAGCCATTTGAAAATAGGCGATCTACAAGCTCACACTCATGCGACGCATTGTGAGCTTGTAGACCGGCTATTTTCAAAAGATCTTTATATCTTTTATACATTTGAAAACTTGTGAAGCGGGACATACTTTCTACTTTTGGTATACTTTAATTTAAGTACATTTTAATACCAATACGTTTGTACTTTTACTCAAGCACATCTTGAATTCCGGACTTTTACTTTTCTACATTGCAGTGTTGATATATTTACTTCATTAAAACATGTGAATACCTTTTAAACCACTGAAGATTACTCTGGTGACCCCATGGTTTCTCTTAAAGGACAACTTTAGCTTTTACAACAAGGGTTCATATTTTAGATTGTAATTAGAGAAAAGAAAAGATGAGCATGCCCCCAACCTGGGGGCATGCATGCAAATCAAAATCGTTAAAATCACTAAAATGATAGAAAGAAGTAAATGAAAACATTTTAACACTCATCTTTTCTTTTCTCTAATGACTATCTAAAATATGAACCCTTGTTGTAAAAGAACAAAGTTGTCCTTTAAAGCAGCAATATGTATACTGTCCTCTTCTACCTCAGATTTGAACCTGGTATCCTGTTTAAGTGCTGAAATGTGCAGGGGTCATCGCCATGTTGGCATGTGGTGGACATTTTTGTCATGGACAAAATGAGTGGACAATAATATTACCAGAAACACATAAAGAGCTAGCCCTGAATGACCATAACAGGCCTGTCACTCTGAGAATGGAACCAAATGGACCCGTGTTTGTACACTCTTGGAGTTAAGGTGGTCCTCGCAAATAAAACATTTGAGAACCATTAGTGGACTCATAGTGTGCCATTGTGTCATAGTAAATCAGTGTCATACATACTCTGAAGAAAAGTATATCAGTATTTGGGTCTTATTATCAAAGAAAGAACATTATAATGGATTGCATAATAAAATTTGCCATAGACACACGTGAGCAGCTGATAGAGCCAGTCTGCATGCTCAGGATAAATTGAATCTTGATCAAGGGGTCAAAATTTGTGTCAGATCCTGTGTGCCGCAATCTAAATGTTTTTTAGATTGCATTTCAATCCACCAATATTTTGAATAAAAATAGCAAAAATAGAAGATCTACAAGTTCAACTCCTCCCAATGTGATGCATTGTGAGTTTGTAAATTGTCCATTTTTGGTATTTGTCAGGCAACAGTGTTCATAAGGCCCAAGTGGCCAAGTACTTTATGTTTATGATTTATGTTTATGATGACTTTCTTTAATAGCTACAATCAAGAATCACTCGTTTGTGTGATTGAGTCACACAGTTCTTCTCCTTACTAGTCTATAATGTCCCTGAAAATCAGCAATAGGCTAGTTTAGGCTATATTGCAATGTCACTACAGTACTGTATGTTCATCTAAAATATAATAATATGTCTGTGGGCCAATTCTTCAGGGTCACTTGCTCTGAAAGTAATATGTGAAGCAAGCCTGGCTTCGAGTGTAGCCTCCTCTGCAGGCTAATCTATTGGATGAGTCAAGAGCCTTTTGTAACGCTGTTACTGCCGCAGCAACTTCTTTATGTGGTCTCCATCGCCATCTAGTGGTGATTAAACAACTACTATCATGAAGAATTTCAGCTGTGGTTTAACACAGTTCACTCTCATAACACAGGATTTATTTTCTTTCTAACATGACAAAATGTAGCATATTTCCATTATTACCTATTAGTTTAATCTCACTCGCAACTAGCTCAGTTAACAATTGCATCTAGGAGAGGGAAGGTGGTAGGTAGGATACATCCCACTTTACCTGACATACATCAGCTTCCAGCTGATTTCACAAATGAATTTAAGAGTTTTAAAGCAGTGTTTGCTTGATGATCTCCTAATTACTATCAATAGAAAGTAACAAAGTAGTTGTATGAATTTTGATCTGTGCTTTGGTCCTTATACAATGTTATTACAATGAATTGTGTTCCTTGTTGTTGTCATTCTTTTCATTGTTGTTTTTGATTTGATCCATTTTGTACATGTCCAAAATAGAATTCATCAAATCAAACCACATTAAAGACTCATTCTCTATTAAAGCAGTTCTCAGCACTAAAAGTAGTTCTCCCAAAAAATTAGTTATTTTCTATCAATTAAACACCCCATGAAGTCATGAATTCATGAAGTGTAATTGATAGTATTGAAGTAAGAAAATAACTAAGTCTAAGTAATAAGTCTTTTTGGGTGAACTGCTCCTTTAATGTGGCCATGACTATAACAGTGTTTCCAAACCTTTAGGCCTACTCTATTCTCGTGTAACAAATCACAAAACAAGTGTTAATAGTGTCCGTATACTGTTATATCACTAAATAATGTATTTTTCAAACTTAGAATACTCTCCCCAATCTAGAGCGAGGTCCAGCTTCTAATTCACAAGTAGTTTGACCTGTGCTAAACCACACAGATTCCCTATTCTAAAGTTGTGTCTTACGTCTGTTGAGACGCACAGGTTCTAGTCTCATTCAGAGGTAGAACAAAGTCGGCACAAGTAGACAAACCTAATTTATTAATGGATGACTAAGAACAAATGTATAACCTAAACTTTAATGCTGCATACTGGCAGACCCCGGCTGCATTGGTCCGACATCTCATTGTTCCTCCATTGTTCCCATCAGTCCAACACTGCTAACCTTAACCTGGTGAATGCTACCATGCTTAAACCTAACCCTAACCCTAACCTCAGTAAAACTATATGCCTAACCCTAATCCTAACCTCAGTAAAACTATGCCTAAACCTAAACCTAACCCCAGTAAAACTATGCCTAAACCTAAACCTAAAACCAAACCCTGTAGGACTAATTATGGGCAGTCCCCCGAAGGAGGCACCGCTTGCTCCACCTCGTGCCCAAAAACAAGCGCTCCTGGTCTCAATCTCAAAAACACTGTGACATATATGGCCGAAATGTATAGGGTTGAAGTGATTTGTAATTATATAAAAATTTACAAAGTAACTAGTAACTAAAATTAGTCTTTTTGAACGGCTCTTTGAAAGGAACGGATCCTAGAGATCCGGCTCACTTCAAAGAGCCATAAATCCCATCTTGTGTGTGTGTGTGTGTGTGTGTGTGTGTGTGTGTGTGTGTGTGTGTGTGTGTGTGTGTGTGTGTGTGTTTTTACACCTTTGGAAAACAGTTTCAACATCATAATCCGAGAAGTAATGCAGCATTTTGGAATAAGATGCATTGTATTTCAATTATCCATAAAGGCTCATGCAGAGGTTAACCGGGATAGTGGGCCCTATTTACCGTACACAATTGTATAAATGGGGGGCCAAATACATGATATAACAATTTCTTTACTGGCATTTAAGGCAGAATATTTCTACAACTACCACAAATTGATAGAATTTGGGGCATAACCAAGAAGTTGAAGGGTAATTTGAGGTCTACTAGATGTTGCGTGCATTTTCAAATCTACTTTAGATTATTTCACCATTTTCCCACATCAATTCCTTTATTATTTGTTTTCCAGATTTTGAAAAAGATTTGACAATTCATATTGAGGTGCCCACAATGTTTAGGTGCCCACACGACCTGTATCCATGCAGAATAAGGCATAAATGCGTTTTTTTATAATAATAAAGTACCTATATGTACTAATATGCATGCCAATCAGCAACCAGTTCATGGTGAAAATGTTCAGTTCCATTGGTTACTGTGCACCAAAGGAAATTATAGTCCCTTTTCCACTACAGGGCCGAACCAGACCTAGAAGAACTTCCCAGAACCAAGAACTCTCAAGAACCTGTGAAGTTCTGGGACCAAGTTCTGCTTACATTTCCATATAACCAGACCTAAAGGTCCAGAATCGAGTAGCAGCACTGCTGGCCCCACCCATGGGTTCCCAGAACTCAAGTTTAGTACTACCTCAAGAGCAGGACCTAAAAAAGGTTCCCAGAACCTTGTCTGAAACCGGGCCGTACGTTATGGAAACAAAACTAAACTAAAAATGTTCTGGAAAGTTCTCGTTCCACCTCGTAGTGGAAAGGGGGCTTAAGTCACACACTATGACACACTGAATTGTATGCTTCTCACCCTCTAAAGTTACATCCTCATGATACATGGTGAACATGATACATAGTCTACTGTGAATTAGTTGACAGTTCATACTGTAGTTATTGTCTTGCATAACAAAATAGCTCCAACATTTGCGCAAGAAAAACAACATCCGTTTCAAGTCAACGCACAATTTCTCATCCTAACGTTCCCACAGCTACAACATCGTTCCTTTTCCCCCAACGACTATTGGGAAACCGAGCGAATGAAAAGGGACACACCGGTAGTACAGTTAGAGTCATGTTTATTTACAGCAGAATCCTGACTGGAGAGGGATAGAAGGGAGAGGGCAAGGGACATGGGGAAGGAGTTAAAAGGAGACAAAGTGTTTTAGATTCAGCACTTCAGGATCCATATTTCACTACACATTTCTTAATTTATTTATTCACCTTTTTTTTTCTATACAGAATCCATTCAGCTGTAATGTCAACGCACCAACAGAGCTAGAACCTTCTGCCGGAGGGGAGAAGAGGTTTGAAAGAAAAGTATAAAATGGAAAACCTAAATCTACAGCACTAAGAAAACAAACAATACAAACAAGGGGATAAAAAGAAAGCGATCTTCCATTAAAAAAATGAAAATAGCAGTTATTCATTTACTCTCTTTTTTTAAATTGTTATCACCAAGATCGGCTTCAGTTATTTATACGTCTTCCATGTCCATTGAGAGGCAGGGGGAGATGGGTGGGGTCGTGGTTCCATGATTTGTAGGCAAAGACGGAGTGTCCAACCCCGACAGCGCTCAGGGAATATTCAGTCTTAGTAAAATCAGTCACGTCTGGCCTAGAGGGTCAGAGCTGACCAGTCTTTCTGACCCATTGCCTTTGTCCATTGTATGTTCCTCTGGCTATAGCCAAGCTAATAGGTCCAGTCCCTTGGGTTTAGGCCAGCAGAGTTTTTAAAACAAAGCTGCAGTTCCTCTGGTAATGCAATCTTGAGAAATCACACACTGTACACTTGACATGCACGGCCAGATTAAGGAAGAGGAAAAAAAAAGAAAAGAAAAACAAGGAGAGAAAAGGAGAGGGAAAAGACAAGCAGCCAGCAAATGGCCTCTTCCATGTGTCTCTCCCCCCTCTGACGTTCCACCTGCTTCCTCCCACATGTCCTAGTATACTTAAGCTATTATTAACAAGCACCACAAAAACAGCAGGAGGAATGACAATTGCAAATTAAAGTTTGTAAGACTGTTGGGTACCAAACGGTTTACTTTAAAAATGTCTGTGGTTTAGCTTTAACTTCTAAGGGTCCGCCTATCAAAATCCATGACTGACTTCAGAGGGGCCTAACAGATCTTCTCCCCTCCCTAGGTCCAGACTTCATTTAAGTAATGCTATTTGATCAGGCACTCACACACAAACCTATTCACCACCCAGAGAATTCCAGTTAAAGCCTTGGCACATGCCTAGGTTTTTGTGGATTTTAATATGGCCCGGAATCTGTTACATTTATGGAGGAGAAGATGCATCTCAAGTGGGACTCATCTTGCAGATATCTTCTGGATATGGTTTTTAACATCAGCAAAGGACTACATATCCCACTGAATATATCCAGGCATTTAGTCCAGTATTACACCATAGTCAGGTTTTCATTAACATAACAAGAACTAGATTTAGAAAAGTCTGATAAAATACCACATTTCCATCCATTTGATCTGGGAGAGGGGGAAAAAAGGAAAAGACTACTGTATTGATGTGGACCAAAAAGACACATCACTTCATATTATATGTAAAAAAATATTAATAATTGAATGCTGGCCAAAAGCACATAAATAAGCATGACAAGCCTTTTGTATTTCAGAAGAGAACTAGCTACATAATATTTGTGGGTAATTTGGCAATATGCCTTCAAGCACAGTTCACAGAAACTTTGGCTTCCATGACTAAACCAAAATAACGTGCCCTAAAAACCAAATACACATTCATTTATTCGAAAAACACTGTATTTCCATTTGTCTACTGGTTACAAGAAAATTGGCCCCCATTTAAAAATGTATTCCTGTTGATCAACATGAGTTTTGAGACACAACTTTGTATGCAACCGTTTTGTTAAACATACCTGGGTTAATGGAAACCTGACTATAATTACTGCTTTGTTACATGTACTGGATTTCAAATTAAAATGAAGTAAAACAAACATTCATTTCCTCTCACTCTCACACTATAAAGCCTCATTTATGCTTTGTCGCACAACCTCGACCACTTGCCAAAGTATAAATTGGGCTTAACACAACAAAGGAAGGAAACCAACCTTGTCCACCAGCCATAGTGCCGTTTTATACTCCAAAATTCACCTGATACATAGACTAGAATACTATCCAAAATGAATTAGAAAATAAGCTCCTACTGGTTGCTCGAGTCGACAGGTTCCAGCCACAGCCCAAATTTGCCAGCATTTGGCTGGTGGCTGGCGTCAAGTTTCCAACCCCGCATTAAAACACTCCCATTCACAAATAGAAACTCACCATGATAACCCCAAATACAAGTGTACACATATATACAAACAGAAGTGCCCCCTTCAACTCTGTGGGGACACGTTCACAATTTATAATGCATCCTTTCTGTATATGCCAAGAATAAAACATTTTCTAAATAAAATACATATCGTATCTGTGAGCAGGGCGGGGACAGCAGATGATTGCAGTATAACGGGGTGGGAGGGAAAGTGTTAAGAGAAAGGACCACCATGGTGTAGAGCCACTGTAGTGGAGCGACAGACACGTTGAACCACATTAACCCTGGCGTCCCTGTTGGGCAAAACATCTTTTGAAATGTTTCTAATCGATTTAAAAAAATACACAATCTACCAGCTCACAACCTTTGCGATGCAATATTAGCTTGTAGATCGGCAACATTTGCTATGTTTGTTGCATGGCTAAGTATGTAGGGTTTAAGGGGTACGATAGCCGGTTGCAAAAGCAAAAGTAGCCGGTCTACAAGCTCACAATGTGTCACGACGCAACATGTCATGAGCCTGTAGATCTGCTGGGGGAGGGGGAGGAGGGGTTCGCCTATAATGACATGCCCAATATAGGGACGCCAGTAAGCAGTAGCAGGTGAGAGATTTCTCCTTTACCGTGTTGCTCAACTGTCCAAACTCACTGTCCTGCAACACTCTTCTGCTCTTCTCCACCATATGTCTGTTGAAATCATCCCATCATAATAATATTAATAATAACAACAAGAACAAGAACCATAATGATGACCACAACGATGCTAAAAAAAACAAAGAAACAGAAAAAAACAAAAACAAAGAATAAAATAAACAAAAAGCCCCAGTCATGTCTCACAACCATAAGTCCACAAAAAGGGGAGGCCTGGCCATCAGCCTGGTCCATCAGAGTCAGTGAAATACAAAGATGCAAGGGTGGACAAAGAAAATGAAAGGTCCAAAGTAAGAGAGGAGAGGCCTAAAAATGGAATGGGCAATGAGAAGGAAGTGAAGAGGAGCCCAACTATGGGAGGGAGTCTGGAAGAAATCAGCAGAGGACAAAGTGAGGGAGGAGTAATGCCTGATTTCAAGCTCAAAACTCGTCGCGCTGCGACGTGTTGTGAGCTTGCAGAATCGACTATTTTCGGCACGCGACACTGGCGCACAACTATGAATAAATTGGGGCTGAGAGAAA
The DNA here is from genome assembly GCF_963921795.1 of Nannobrachium achirus. Lineage (NCBI taxonomy): Eukaryota > Metazoa > Chordata > Actinopteri > Myctophiformes > Myctophidae > Nannobrachium > Nannobrachium achirus. Next base: position 19,398,695 of record NC_137822.1, read on the forward strand.
GCGAGAGAGAGAGAGAAAAAAAAAACAGCGATGGCAGGATGTGTTGGAAAGCAGAGGAAATAGGCGGGCAGAAAGATGGGTGGGAAGCGCAGATAAAACGGGGCGATGCGTCGTGTTGGGCATTGTGGTCCACACACACTAGTGTCCTCTGGGTTTCAGTGAGGGCTGACGGAAAGCAGGAACAAAATAATGAGGACAATGTGGCCTCTCTTCAGAGTGCACCCTCTCTCTTTCCCTCTACCGGGGGCAGGGCTCTCCGGTCCTCCCCGTGCTGGTTGTGTACCCCAGGATGCATCATACGTCCAGGAAGCGTGGGCTGCTGGCCTTGGCATGGAAGGGCTCTGACCACATGCGCCGCAGGTCTCCCTGTATTCCACACAGCATTGGTTAGACACAAGGCAATAACTCGGGTCCAGACTGAAGCGCGTCTGTGTAGGGGCAGGGCATGTTCTTTTCCACTCCCCAAATTGATCAATAGACCAGTTTTATTGCTCTAGAAACAGCAGGTAATATGGGTGTTGCTGTTGAGCTAGCATTTTCATTTGTTAATCCATCTCTCAGAAGGCTGAATATGAGCGGTTTTCTTAGACAAACTTAATATACTCTGCAAACATGACATTCTTTTCACACCCGCTATCTCTTCACTACATTTTCTTTCCTTCGTTGGACCAAAGCTGACCCAATTCAACTCAATTCCACGCACTGGGCAAAGGATTACAGGCTGCCCAAGACAGGCTTAAACAGGCTTAACACTTAATAGTGATGAACTATATTGTGATGATTACTCTGTTAGGCCTGTTCTTTATTTCCACCGCATAACGTTCCTGCGTTAGTCCTATGGAGTAGAATGAGAGCCTATCAACTGACATAATATTTCTGATTGCCTATGAAGATATATTAAGACCTTATAGTCATATATTACAATTAGTAGGTTATTGTGGGCATTGTGTGTTTTGCCATCTCAAGCAGACAAAACATTTTGTAATACAGACCAAATTGTATTGAAATTTGCCATTTACATTCTTCTTTTCTGTGTTAACACCCCATGGACTAATGTTGATTTTAACAGCAAATTTAGATTTAGTCATATCTTTTGAATAAAATTCCATTTAGTTTTAGTCATATTTTAGTCATGTGAAAAGTTTTAGTTTTAGTCTCCACAGTTGATTTTGTCAAAAATATATTTTTGCAGGCCTTGATGATGTCGTAATTGCTGATTTCACATTTGGTTGCTGAAATATCGGCTATTTTCAGAGCGCAACCAAACATAAAATAACCTGTCTTTGAGTTCTACTGGATCTCTTCCTCCACTGGTCCCTTCCAGACATTTTAGTCTAGTTTTTATTTGTCGACAAAACTGTCAATATATTTATTTAGTCATAGTTTTAGTCATCATAGCTTAGTTTTTATTTAGTTTTCGTCAGTGAAAGAAGGCAGTCGACGAGGCAGTCGACGAACATTTTTCCGTCATAGTTTTAGTTGACATAATCAACATGGACAGGGGTGCATCGTTAGCTGCCTGGTTAAAGCCTCAAAACAATATGCATGTGTCAGAGCACATGAGCGGGGCTAGAGTGGAGCGGGACCATTTTTAACGTAGCGGAGAGCGGCTTTATAAGAAGGTTAGAGATATACGATACCATTCTTTCCTTCCCAATACAGATTCAGATCCAGTTATGGATTCCGACCCATAACTTAACTCATTCTGAGCCCCACACATTAACGGATTATAAAGTCCACGATGCCACCTTCAGGCTGGCATCACCGCCGTTATCTTATTTTGAAGGCCAGAAGTCCACCGCGCAGTCACTTCCGGTCTGACGTCATCGGATCGTGCGCCGGAACCGTTCCGTGTCCACGTGGAGTTGTGTAATGGCCGACCGGAGCTTTTATCATTGTGTAAAATAAGCGAGCATCTGCCTCCATCCTAGCTTCTAAAGTGTAGTTTTGAGATAATGGACATTAAAGATGAGATCCCCCGTCCACCTCAATGTTATGGATGGGACTATTTTGTGCTCGTGGAGCCGTGATGATGCAAAATCAGCGACGGATTTCGTCTCCGGACCGGCGGCCATTCTTCTCGGTAATGTACTCGCCGTTACAGTAATATATTACTTTTCGCGAGATATCCCGTGAATGGCACTACATATACTCTATTACATTTCGCGAGACATCTCGCGAATGGCACTAGATGAGTTAAGTATCGGTTGAATTCCGAGTACCGATCTGACACCATTGTTTAATTTAAACAAATCTAGGAAGGTGGTTCTCAAAGTGGGGTCCAAGGACCATCTGGGTTCCTTGAGGGGGTTCAACATGAGCGAGCGTGACAACAGCCACCTGGAGCGAGGAGCGGCATCTCCCCACGCTCAGATCCACTCACATGCTCTAGTCTGTGTTGCATGTCATCTCCTCTCCACATTTGGTTTCCTGTCTCTCTGACACGGTCTGTATCTAAATAGAGCAAATATATAATCTTGATCCCCCCAAAAATATTTAAACTTGGGATGGAAACATACTGTGTGACAACTCCTAGATCAGTGGTTCTCAACCCACTTGAAAATCTTGCATGTGTGCATTTTCAGAGCATGTTTATTTTAATGGTCGATCAATGGATTGGATCAGTGGAAATAACATAGTACCTCCTATTTATTGGTATCACAAAGAAAACTACTTAAATAAAAATTTCAATAAGAAAATATACAATTACATAATTTGCTTTATATTCTTATATTATTATTAAAATTGTATTATTATTAACATTTTAAAAAAAGTGTTTTTACAATTATTTGTGGGCCCAGTTGCAATACACTCACAGCCCACCAGTGGGCACTGAATCACTATCCTAGATCGGTGGTTACCAACCTTTTTTGTCTCCTGTACCCTTTGAGCCGTTTTGCCATGTTGGATAGTACCCCCTCACCCATACGTTTTGACAATTCTCCCAAAATCGTTCTATTACTATGCAATAATAGACATATCATCGATCTGGCACGTCACCGTGTTGTTTGATAATAGAACTGTATTTGGTGCAATCATTCCACGTGCCCCCTGCAAGCTGCTCAAGCACCCCCCAGGGGGAATTTCTAGAATGACCAGATCAGGGGTTCCCAAACCTTTTAGCTCAAGACTCAAATTGTACTCAAGACCCAAAAGAGAGATTAGACATTCTCACAACACAACGCTTTGTGCCGTGTTGTGAGCTTGCACTGCAGATCGCCTATTTTCACTACTTTTTAATGATATATTTTTTATATTTATGGAATTTCTTAGTGTTCGTTTTTGCTTTAATATTTATATTTAGTATTATCAATTAAAAAAAATTTTTTTTGAAATACATATACTGTATATATTTAAATGTAGGAAAAGAAATCCGATTTTTAACTCTAGTCTTAGACCCACAAAAATCGGTCCGTGACCCATAAATGGGTCCCGACCCAAGGTTTGGGAAGCAGCGGAGCAGCGTACCTTCAGGTAGGCCATGGTGAGGAGAGGCAGCAGGGTGAAGGGCACCAGGTAGAGCAGGGCGGGCTGAGCGGCACGGTGGATCCTCGAGGCCACAGTGGCGGTCAGCAGACCTGGACACAGAGACACACAGTCAACGACATGTTCACCACTAGACCCATTCATTCAGTGGTTCTCAACCTTTTCAGGCCGCGACCCCCAAAATGTAAGCCATTTACCATTCGAGGTCGTGGGTTGTTGGCTGATTTACCACTGTTTCAGGGTTGTGCCACGAGTCGCAGGCGAGTGGCAAACAACCCTGAAACAGTGGTAAATCGAATGGTAAATTGCTTTTCTACCACTTTTTCATTATAAATGAAAGAAAACACAGTTGTAACTTGCAAGGATCTTTAGTTACAATCTTTAATTGTTTCAGTGGGCGGGGGCCATGAGCCAACTCAAGGTTGTTGGCCTATTTACCACTGTTTTAAACCAATCAGAATCCAGTATTTGAACATGTGACTCGAAAAAGTGGTTTTGCCAAAATTACCAGATATGGAAGCTTACAACGCTTCGCAACATGAGGCACTGTGAACTTGTAGATTGAATATTTTCACTATTAAACAGGGCTTACGTGATTACTCTTTTGTAAGTTTGGTTTCCGAGGGGGACAACAAATATGCCTTTTGGATCTGGAGATAAAATGATTGGGAACCACATAGGGCAGGAACTAACAATGTCTCCACTTGGTGGTGCTAGAGGAATGATCAGGGATGGGCTCACGCAATTAATGTGTCTTCCTCTTTGGAACATTCAAGTCTACCACAAAAGTAATGGCAATACTTCTTTTTCAAGGTAACAGACCAATATGAATAGGAAAACCACTACAGACTAACCATTGCTGGCATACTTTAGTAATAACACACAAAATAGTTTATGTTGTAAAGATATAACCATACCATGCCATGCCATGTCAGGAAGTCTGACACTGGCATATATTATTTTTCCATCTCATACAGGGACACTGCAACGCTGGTGGTTTTTATGAATGGGCCAAAAACATTCCAAAGACACTCTGACACACTTAACCACTTTCAAAATAACCTCCCTATTTTGGGTACGTCAATATAGGTGAAAAGAAAATGTATTTTCTTTTTCTCCAAACGTTCCAGAACTTGTAGATTGTCTATTTTTGCTATCCATCGGACGATGAAGTATAAAGGCTTAAGTGATTAAAACTCATACATGACGAGCCACAAAAGCAATTTATGCTTCCTGCGCCACATTATTATTTCATGGAGAAAGCATTTGCAACCACATCCGCGGTAGAACTTTGGCACAGCACTTTTCTTGGATTCACAGCAGAGTCAATGTGCTCCAAGTCTGAACCTTGACCCAAGTCGCAGCTGACCATTCAACACAACAGCAAAGAAATGACGTATGCCAACTTATTAGAGAACAAAACAGGGAAACTGGTCCAGTGCCTTTCACAAACTTATAGAACTTACACATCTATGACTTCTATGATGAAAACATATTCATGGTATACTTTAAGTTCTTATTGAGGAGTATCACAATGAAGCCCTGCTTATGTTGTTTCCAGTGTTGATTTCGACGAAAAATGTTTGTCGAATGCGTTTTTTCACTGACGAAAACTAAATAAAAACGAAATAAAAACTAAGCTGTGATGACTAAAACTAAGACAAAATATATTGACAATTTCGTCAAACAAAATAAAAACTAGACTAAAACGTTAGGGAGGGACTAGTGGAGAAGAGAGTCATTTTATGTTTGGTTGCTCTCAGGTGTTGCGTGCTGAAAATAGCAGATCTACAAGCTCGGCTATTTTCAGCACACAACCAAGTGTAAAATCAGTCTGTAAAATCAGTCATTATGATGCCATCAAGGCCTGCCAAAATACATTTCCGTTCACTAAATCAACTGTAGATTTAGTCGCCTAAAGGTAGACTAAAACTAAAACTTTTCAGGTGACTAAATTATGACTAAAACTAAAGGACATTTTATTCAAAAGACTATGACTAAAACTAAATCAAAATTTGCTGTCAAAAACAACACTGGTTGTTTCTGCTTATTTTATGAAAAACTCGTGCTTACCCACAAAGTAACCAATGAGGGTGCAGTGGAAGTAGGAGACGCGCTGCATGCGACCTGGCACTGGCACTTCTCCGTTTGCCTGCTTTTTATAGTTGTCATAACGCAGCACAAAGCACAAGAGCAGCCCGGGCATCACAATGTCTCCTATACCCAGCATGGAGAAGTGACTGCCTGTAGAGCTGGAGAGAGGCAGAAGAAAACAACAACAAATACATGTTAAACAAGTGAAAGATAAATTGTAAGATGCAGAATTAAGGCTACCCAACTATTATATTCCAAAACCTGGCACCCGGTATACAGTATACTGTTCATATTTATGGGCTAAAATGTCTATTTGGAAAATGACGGAACGGGTACCCAGTATTGTGTATCATTATTTTATGCTTTAACTATTGAAAAATAGCAGATATACAAGCTCACAGCGCGGCACCGAGTGCCGCGCTGCGAGCTTGTAGATCTGCTATTTTAGAAAAATCGTGAAAATTTGAATTTTGACCCGAATTTTGACCCGAGTGTCTTTTGAATCCTTCTAAGATTTTTTTTGCAGAATGCAGAATTAAGGCTACCCAACTATTATATTCCAAAACCTGGCACCCAGTATACAGTATATTGTTCATATTTATGACTATTAAATTTATGTCTAAAATGCCTATTTGAGAAAATGACGCATTACTGGTTCACTTTATCTGAAGTTAATTAACCAGCTGAACCCTGATTTCCAACAACAAACTTGTGAAGCGTTGAGCTTGTTGAGCTATTTTTGCTACCGAGCCTTGTATACCCAGCCATTATTTGCCAAGAGTTCAAGGTGGTTCATTATCGTTGCATCTTGTGCACAGGTACTTAAGAGTAAAACCCATTTTAGTTTGGCTTCCCATAGACAATGTATAAGACCAAGTCCTCTGTTCTCAAAGTGGGGTTGGGGGGGGGGGGGGGGGGGGTTAGCCTGACACTCAGCCTGAATTGACATTTCGTTTCACTTCATTATTCAGTCTGAAGTCAGTTCCGCCCACGGCTTTTGCAGGGATGGGCGTTGCCAAAATGAGGCACTGTTCAGCGATTGGTTCACCGACCAACACATGACATAGTGTTGTTATGTGTGCCTGGCTGGCTAGTGGCTAACCTGTTGCTTGCTAGTGCTACTTGCTAACCAAAGAAACAGTCAGAATAGGAGCTCTACGAACTAGTAATCAAACACAACATAACATGCCTGCTACTGGTGTTTCATAGCGAGATCGATACGATCGCATTTTACCGCAATTTACCGCATTTTACCGCGACACGATGTGCGGTACGGTACGGCGGCGGCGCTGGTGTACTTGGAAACACACATGAGTTCTGGGAAACCCCCACTCACGCTGATCACAAGACGCTGATTCACGACGCTGATTCGCCCGTTTGGATTTTCAACCGAGGCAGGCCTCCTCATTGAGAGCGATTCTAGACCTGAATCGCCGAAACAAAAAAATTAAAGGGGTGTGGCTAGCGATTCAGGGTCTGGAACTAGGCTAGGGGGGGGGTTCCAAATATATATCAATTTGACTTGACACGAAAAAGCTTGAGAATCACTGGCCTATATTATATTACAGCAAAGAAAAAAGTAAAGAGTTATTATTATTTATGAAAAGAAAATAAGGTAGTAATGTGGTAAAGTAATAGAAAATGGATGGACTGTAAATTAGGTAAGGTCGCTGGTAGGCAATATCTCACTATAATCTAATAATATAGAAGTCAGGGACCAACGCCGGTGACACGTTCGAATAGCTTTAACCTATTGTAAAATTAAAGTCCCTTTTCAATTCAATTGACTAAAGTAGTCTTCGGTTCTAAGTTCTTCTAGTAAATAAGGTAAAGTAATATGGTAAATGATGAGATTCTAATCTATGCATAAACTAGTCTAATTAGTGAATCGTAGAATCTGTCTGAGATATATTACAAATCTCTAAAGGAATTGAGTGATTATCTAAGAATCTACTGCTAATCTCTTGTCTTCAGTGACATTTATAGTCGAAGCTGACGTTATGCCGTTGACGTCACGCATAATGCTCGTTTCCTCGACAACAATTTATATATATATATTTTTTTTTCTAAAAGGAAGAACAGATCAGTGTATGTACCAATGTATGCAAATACATGGCATGTTACAAGCATGATATGGCTAGTTGACCAATCAGTGCCACCGCATACTGACATTCATCATGAATGACCTGCCTTCAGAAAGAACTTAACAAACACTGGCGAAACGTCACAGTTGAGGATACACTGGAACTTATAAATAAGGCTATGGATATCTAAATTATTGCGCAGGATAATTCATCATCCACTTGTATCCAAAGTCTGGCCTGGCTAGAATAGCTTGGGCTGATATTCAGGCTGATATTCTCAGGCAATGACAAGCATAATAAAATAATCTATATTTAATTACAGACGGCATTCTGAATGACAGGAATATTAGATGTATTTTCCAATATGAAGACCATAAAATATAAATAATACATTCTAATATAATCTATTCTGCAGCTAGAGCCAGGTTAGAGACACTAAATAAAAAGGCCATGGGCCACAATTTGGCCACCAAAGCATTGTTGAAATATGTTCAACTTTTGGCGACCTACAGTAATGAAAAAGCCAAATGTGAACGTGCAGCGCACAATAGACGTTCAAGACCTCATCATGCTACTTGCGTTTCCAGCACAAGTGTAAAATACGGAGCACTACCATTGAAAACAATTCAAAACATAAGCTACACTTAGGAACAATCACCTTGGTAGGAACAATCACCTTGGTGGATCCAGCCCTTTACTCTAGTAGGCACACTGCTGAATGTCACTGGGAAAATTATTCTCCCATTATTCTGTATCTGTACATTCTCTTTTGCTCAATTTGCTGCTAAAAGCTTTTTAATCTTCTGTATATATTTTAGTCAAACCAACATTTCACAGCACATACTTATGAGTGACAAAAACAACCTCATAATCTTGGATTGTGTATTGCAACTTACTGCTCATCCTCTACAATGTTATGGGACAGAAGAGCAAAATATGATTTAGTAGTAAGTGGGTGCTGTGAAAGTGTGTGGGAAAGCTGATATTTGAGAATTCATATTCATTTATTCAGTACTGGACACAATGCATAGTGCTTAGTGTTATCATAGACATGTTTTAATGACCAATATGGAAAATACAGTATGTTATCTTCAGTTTATAGCGTCCACCACATTTTCGGATGGGGTTGACACTAAGGTCTTAAAAGCACTTATATAGCACTGAAGTCTGATGTAATTTCACCATTCGGAATTCCCATAGACTTGTTAATATTGCTTCAAATAAGAACTGTGTTCCAAAAATAAACAAATTATCCCAGCAGTTTGACTCATATGGAATGGATATAAAGCATCAACTTAAGGCGAAAAAACACTAATGGCCGCCGAATTAGTTACATTTTCACCAGAAATAGACTGTATCAAATATGAGTGACTATCATTTACGATACAGAGCCACCTCCCTGAAAATATCGCCAGAACCCTTTGTTTATTTTTTTAGACGATTTTAAGATGACCCAATGTCACTCACTTCCGCGACACAGGATGAACGAGTGAAAAGTAAACACAAGCCTGCCCAATGCCCATACATACACATTTGAGAGTGTGCTTGTGTACTTCAGTGCACTAGTGAAGCTTCCCCCATGTCTGCTCTTATGTAGCGTCTTGAGACAATTGTTGTAAATAAAATGTAATTGAATCGCTAGTTTGTGCTGTATTTAGTTGATGTCCATATGAAAACGATTTTAGGTGAATCGGCAACTTTTTAATGGAGCCGGCATTTTGAGTTTTGAGTGCCCGAATAAGCACATCTATGAATAAATCTTAAGATGCCGGCTTCGCGTCTCCGTGTGTACAAACCAATACGTATATTTCCAGAAACGATGACGTTACAGCCCAACCTGTCCCGGTTTGAAAAACGACTTTGTGAATTGTCTTTGTGTGTTCATACGCAGCCTTACTCTTTAAAGCGATGCGCAACTATATTATGACCCAGAGCTGTATACAGTGTAGCTACAGTACCTGGCTGGGAACTGCAAATAGTGTTGATCTCACAATCAAATTTTTAGCACACAGTCATGCTGCAGAACTTAATTATAGTGTATGGTGCTGTAATGTATAGCGCTATATTACATGTGACGGCAGTTCTCTAGCACAACAAACATCATGAAGTCACCATTACTGGTCTAACTCTTTGCAACAGTCAGCAGGCAAAGTAGGGGGGAAAAGGCAGCATTTATAGCAGCAGGTCACCTTCCTTCACACCCCCCTGGTTTCATAAGCTTTACCTGGGAAAGACCAGCTTGCCAGGGAGGGAGAGGCGGGGAACATCACGGCCCATCCCTGGCCCCAAGTGTAGCTTCCTGGATAGGACATCTATGGGGTTTTCAGCTGGCTGGGTGGCCACCTTTACCATCACATTACTGTTGAAGATATAGGCTGAGAAGAATACCTGGAAGGGGATGAATAAAAGCAATTGGTCAGTGGTCCTCAGAGTTACCACTCAGCTCAGTGCTCATAAGCTGAGCTGGTCACTGACTGGCGATTTGTGCAGGGGTCCTTGAGAGCATTCCAGCAAAATTGATAAATATAATCATCAAAATCAGTTTAACCACTTTAACCATTTTTTAGAGTTCGGTTCTACAAGCTCACAACATATCGCAACGCGATGCACCTAAAAGCCCTCTACATCTAACAACTTTGAAAAGATTTCTCAGTCGCAATAAAATCAAGACGAGTCGCGGTGCGCTCCCGTGATTCGGTCGTTACTCATCGTTAAGTGTGAGATAGTGGTCCGACTCGATTTTTACCCCGACATGAGACCCTGATTCTGTCACGAGAATATCCAACTGGTTTGATATTTTCACGAGAATATCAAACTGGTTTGATATTTTCGCAAATCGGGGCCGAGTCTGAATGAGTACAATGACGTAACAACCAAAACAGAACGCTTTGAGCCAAAAGCCATTCATTCCCCAAGACGCTGAGCTGCCAGCCTGGTCGCCACTAGTAGCTGTTGGTGCGGCTACGACAGCCCTTTATTCGTTATTTCACCGCATATCATAATAGTACATTATTCCAAACATTCAAGTTGATAATAAGTTGATAGGATCAATCTGTACCGGCTAGACTGAGGAAAGAACGAGAGAAGAGAGGGCTGAGGGAGGAGGGCTGAGGGAGGAGGGTGGAGCTTGGTGTGTGTGCACTGTGCAATGATGGAAAAAGTACTCACATGTTTTACTCAAGTAAAAGTATCAATACTGCATTACTGCGATGCAACGCGTTGTGAGCTTGTAGATCGGCTATTTTCATTTAGCCCAATAGGGCTAAAGTGGTTAATGTTTTATAATATTATAATTTATATCTGCAAAGTAACTAGAAACTAAAGTTTTCACATAAATGTAGTGGAGTAAAAGTAAAATATTTTCCTCAGATGTTGTGGAGTAGAAGTAAAAGTACTGAAAACTGAAAATACTCAATTAAAGTACAAATACCTCAATTGTACTTAAGTAAAAGTACTTAGTTACTTTACACCACTCTGAGGCATCATAGAAACACAAGGCTATAATAGGCCTATTTCAGCGAATAAAAGGGAATCTTGAACCAGTCTTCACGTGACCTCGAGTCAAGACATCTTGGTACATTTATTATTATTCATTTCTCTAATGTTTGAGACCCCCCCAATCCCTCGCTTTGTAAAGAACAGTCCAGTAACATGCTGACATTCTTGGTTCTTTAAAAGACATGCAACAATTAAAATAGTCATGCTGCCTATTAACGCCACATGATGGCGCCAACACAAACACAAATAACCACACTCCAGCTTTGCTCCCATTTGTTGTCTACAGTAGCGGTCAATAGTCTCTATGCACAAACGAAAGCAATATGGTGACCAGGACTCGTCTGAGGGAGAGAGAGGAAGCAAGCATATTTGAGGTATGCTCTGCCACCACTGAGCACAGACCAACAGAAACCATGGGAATTATGTCACTGCTGCGCTAGCTCAGTGTGCATCATTGTTTACACCAGTGGTTCTCAACCTGTGGGTCGGGACCCAAATTATTTTGGGGGCTCCCCAGATGATTAGCTTAATGTGCAACATTGTTTTCTCTCTCAACAGTTAACACACCAACATGACGTTTAAGTGTATAGAGGGTATCTGCACATTGCTAAAGTGACAATTTAAGGACTTTTTAATATCTCTAAAATGTCAAATTAAACATTTGCCAAATTAGTGCTCGTCAGGGTTGGGGGGTCCCCAGTTAAAATATGATTATTTTGGGGGTCAAGGCCTGAAAAGGTTGAGAACCACTGGTTTACACCACAGAAACGGTGTTGATGAACAACACCATTACACTAACAGTTGCAATGCTTAACGGCAATTCAACAATAATATGATAACTAATGAAATACATGATTTTATTTTTAGAGTAGACAATTCTTTTTTTTTTACCCCCTTTTCTCCCCAATTTAGTCTTCATGCAATTTGTTGATACAAAGCATATGAAATGATCACATATTTTATCATGGTGGGTCGTGGGACAGGGATGGGTGCATAATCTGCATATCTTACCCAGAACACGTCGTAGATGAGGAGACCTGACAGCAACAGGCAAGACACCTTCAGACTTGGAAGCCGCACAAAGGCTATCATGGCTACACACAGGCCCATAGCTAGTGCTGAGGAGAAAAACAATTAAAATGTGATCATCAATCAAATCAAGGCAAGGCAGGGAAGCACATGATTGTGACAATGTTTAGTGAGATGATTTTAAGGCTCCATAATATGGAACCTTAAAATCACCTCACCAAAAGACTCATTGACCATATTATGGCCAAACAGCGTTTCCCTCTACTGCTACAAAAAAGATTTTTTCACTCTCATGAATCTTCATTCCAATATTTTAGGGCATATATCCCTGAAAACTGCTCACAAACTGAACAAAAGAAATTTCCACATATTTATGGAGGACATTTTGGGGTTGTTGGGGGAATTTAGTTCCTTCCGAATTCAGTTCAGGGTTCCCCCACCAACAGCATAAGAGTTTCTTGACTTCATTTCAGAGTTCCCTATGGGCCTCATGGCTCGGCAAGGCTTACTTATTCCTTTAAACAGATTCAGGCGACCTCTTCATATCTTTGCATATCCCAAATCAAGTACTGTCAGCTAAAAAGTGGTCCATTCCTAAGCGTCATGTCTGTCGCCACCCAGATGAAGACCACCCCCAACACTGCAGATGTACTGGTTATATTGCATTAACATAGTCCATCATTCAGATTGGTTAAAATAACAATAATCGTTAAAATACTGTAAGTGGCAGATTGTAGCTTTAGAGTAAAAATGTAATGTAAAAAGCTAAATCACCAAGCTGTTCCTGGTAGATAGGATGGATGAATGCAGAGGACAAATTCTACATACAGTATGTGTACTGTAGCAAATACCTCCAACAACTAGAGAAAGCTCGGTTTTGGACATTTGAAGTATATGACACCAGAGCTAGTAACTGACAAGTGTTGTTACCGACGGCGGTACGCAAGAGGGATTCTCTTCGTTTGATCGGCTGCGATGACATTAATTTTGATGACGCATGCACACATGCGCACCAGTCATGTGCACCCTAGTCTCTCGATTACAGACTTCCGCATTGCTGAAGAGCGACCAAACATTTCCTTGGCGATGGCTAGCCAGATAGTGTGCACCCCTGCTTAATAAGATTAGTCATAATAGGCGTAAGACAAAATAGGGCTCAGAATGCGTGCGTCCGGCACTGAAAAGATGTATTGGAGCTTTTACATTGATTTTTGAGTTAAAACATTAATCCGTGACTCTCAAACTGAAATTGTAGGTTGGAAAGCAGTTGTCTAGGAAGTTATTCTTGTACTGGACAATACATCTGCATACATGTTGCCCTCAAGCCTGTTGACAGAGTGAACCTACCGTCCATGAGTAGCCAGTGGCCAGTCAGGACCCAGATGAGCACCAACAAAAGCGATAGGGAGAAGGATAGGAGCTCGGCCAGAGTGAAGCGACCACAACAGCCAAAGGAGATCCTACAGGGGAGGAGAACAGACAGTCAGCGATCAGAGATCACAGTTAAATCCTCAATGTTTATTTTGGGGATGGGTCAGATCACTGGTTACCAAACACTGGGGGTTTTCAAGAATTGAGAACTTTATTTTCCTTTCTGTAATTTCACTAAGAAATCAAAGAAAAATCGAAAAAATCCCATAAATTAGGACACAAATGGTTAAAGAAGTTGTGAAAATATCCGATCTACATGCAACGCAACGCGTTGTAGTCTTTTGACATGTAGATCTGCTATTTTTGGTGAAGAGAGTTATGGTAGATGTAAAAAGAACTCATCAAGTAGAGTGTAACTCAGGGCTGTTTTACTAAGCATAAGTGGTTTAACTGATTTGATATGGATGAATTCCAAATTATTCCAAAGTATTCTGAGGCACTGACAGGCGTCACAGCACCCTAGGGTGCCATGGCCCTCACTTTGATAAACGCTGCTCCAGGGTCATATCTGAATTCGAGGGTGGTGGGATCCGATTAATCAATTCATTGCACTTGAAACATTATACAAAGACGTGGTAGTTTGAGGGGGGTAAACTGATGGGATGAAAACATACTGTATATTTATTATGAGAACATTTGTACTTTGAAATAGTCTATTAAATGTGGACTGCAACATACAGCTATGCATAAAAACAACAACAAAACATGCAGCTATGCATAATAATAAAAAACAGATGATGTGGATCAGAGGTGATGATTGTGCAACTTCGGCGGGGAAGCTCGTTTGCATATGCTGTGGAATCATTATTGGGATTTGGCTATTTTCGTTGGAAACGTGATAAGCAACTTAGGCATTCACAAATCGATAGAGCAGGGGTCTTCAACAGGGGGTCTGGGACTCCTAGGGGGTCCTCAGAGTTACTACAGGGGGTCCTCCAAATCTTTGGGCCCTAGAGTCCATATTCTGAGAACTTTAGAGAACAATAGCAGATCTACAAGCTCACAACGCCTCGCGCTGCGAGGCCTTGTGAGCTTGTAGATCGGCTATTTTTGGCAAAGAGGTTTGGTGTAGAGGGGGAAAAGAACAGACTAAGTACAGAGTGAAATGTCAAGTTTATTAACTATTGACGGTTCAAGTGGTGAAATATCTGAAATTGACATGAATCCAAAAATATACTGAGGATAGTGCTGTCAAACGATGAAACTATATGGAATCTCTGAAAAGGTTGTGGGGGGGTCCCCTGCTTCATCGCTCTCTCAACTAAGGGGTCCTTGGCCTGAACACGTTGAAGACCCCTGCGATAGAGGGAGGAAGAGGAAGCAGGGTGAGGAAGAGATAGCGCTGAGGAAGAAAGAAGACATGGGGGCGTCCGGTGGCCTACTGTACACATGGGCACCGCCACATAGGCATGGTTGCCGCGGCGTCGCCGGTTCGATTCCCGACCCGGACGACCTTTGCCGCATGTCATTCCCCATCTCTCTCCCCATTTCCTGTCAGTCTACTGTCCTATCAATAAAGGCAAAAAGCCCAAAAACAAATCTTAAAAAAAAAAAAGAAAGAAGACATGGTTTCCCTTACTTGTTCACTGGCGCGCAGGGCCTGGTCAGATACTGGCACATTGGCAACAAGAGGAATGCAAACGCAATCGTGGCAAGAACTGTAAACAAATAAACAGGAAAGAATAGTGAGACTAGGAATGGGACGATAAGCGATATTATAGTTTATCGTGATAAAAAACACTCGCGATAATCGTATCGTGGAGATTTAATTTATCGCGATATTGTCCTCCGTCATGCACTGGGGATGAATTCACCTTTTTATTTGCTGAGCTGCGTAGTACCACTTAAACCCTCTATTGGTAAAATGTACTTATAACATACGTACTTGATAGTCTTTTTTTTACTCTAAACCAAATGTCTATGCCAAAAAATAGCCAATCCACAAGCTCGCGACACGTTGTGAGCTTGTAGATCTGCTATTTGGCAAATGTTCCACCCCAGGATAATGGATGTTGGGGATATTTTGATTATTGCGATAATATCGTAAATCGCGATTTCTTTGGTCACAATAATCATGATATGAAAGACCCAGACCCAATGACCGCTATACCATTTACATGTAGTTCCGTTTTATTGTTTTAGCCTAAAAACTGTTAATTTATATCTGTAATTTTTTATATTTGTAATTCAGTATTTTATGCATTATTATAGGAGTAAATGTCCAAACTTGTGGAAAACATTTTCAAGATTTCAACATTCTTTCGAGAATAGCTGATCTACAAGTACAGCGCTATGTCACGATGAGTTTGCGGAGACTTTATTTTTGAATAGGGCTCCAAGGGATGTAAGACTGCTTCACTACAATTGAACAGTTTTTGAATAAGTGATGTCTTAAATCCTTTACTCACTGGAGGCACAATGAATAAACATTTTTCACAAGTTAGCCACCAGATGGGGCTCGTCGCAAAACATTTGAATCAGAGGAACGGAACACAAGAAATTATGTCATCGAAAAAACTAATCTTCTTCCGCTTCCTGTTTATGTTTTTCACAGAATCTCCGTTTCTTTGCTTCCGTGTTTTCGCTCGCCCTCTGGCAAAACAGTGGACATTTCCATCGCCGATGACTATGCATTGCAAGGCTCAAACGATTTGCGTATTTTCCACAGAAGCACAGAAAACATTTCCATTTGCGTGAACGATCGGCGGGTCAATCGTACCGGATAAAGATATTCTGTTACGACTTCAAAAGGTAAGGAAAATCGAAAAAAAAAAATATATTATTGGTAGTGAATGAGTTAATCACACAAAATAAAGCCCCTGATGTTAGAAGGGCAGGTACCTGCAGTGCAGATGGTGAAGACCACCTGTACAGAGTCAAAGAAGAAGAACATAACTAGCAGAGACACAGAGGCTCCTATGGGCAGGAACAGTGCCTGTGTGGAGTCTATGGTCTGAATACCTGCAAGAAAACACAAAAAAACATTAAGAAACCTTTAAACACACACACATCAGATTTGGTACCAGAACAACTGCTAAATAAATACATAAGAGGTGTTTGTATGTCTTAAAATGTGTGTTTGAAGGTGCAGCTGCAGTTACGGTAGAAGCAGTGTGCCATCAGAAGCGAGCTTGAACCCTTTTGAGACGCTTCTGGGGATGTGCCTTTTTTATTTACAATGTTTTAAAGTTGTTATATCAATGTTTTATATGCCCGAGGCATCACATTATCACCTCAAGACGTGAAATATGACCTCCCCACGTGTCAAATACTGCCACTTGGTCAAAGCTGGGGTGAGAATGTGTTGTACTTACGCCTACCTAGTACCTATTTATTAGGTACACATTTTCAGACTAAAGTCTCTCTTTTTTTCTCGCAATGGAAGATTCGTCTGGTTTCCAGGCTGAGGCTAGCATTTTACTGAGTCACCTGCCAGTGAGGAGCCCCCACTAGGAGGACACGGAGCCTCCTGTCCTACTCCTCCCACCCAACAATCCCTGCTGACAGGTGCCACCCTAAACCGTAGAGTACATGCAACGACCATCATCACCCTCCCCCGAACACGGGCCAATTGTGTTCACATTGCATGTCGGGTCGGACCCACAACCTCCGTGGTAGTGGGCAGGACTTTACCACTGCACCAACCAAGCTCCTAGACAAAAGTCTCTTTAAGATAATTAGGTTCACTCTGGTGTCATCTTGGTAATGCTAGTCGGGCTGTTAAGTTCTGTCTAACAAGGCATGGCTCCTATCTCTTACAGAGTGACACCTTTCCCAGAAAAGACCGGTACTGTGGATAAATAACTGCATTCTTTACTTATGTTGTAAGCAATGTGCCATACAACGCCTCATGAAGCAATGACATTAGAAACACTCAATAAAAGTCTATGGTCGTCTTAGTCTATGGTCGTCTTACACAGTCTTGCGCCATTTTAGCGTTTCATATTGTCCCATTCCAGGCTGATAGACTGCTCTGTCTCCTCTATATTATACTATCACTCTGGCATGGTACCCAATTAGTTTTAATGAGGATGACTGCCTGCGCACGCATGTACAGTATGTCAATCTTTTTGCAATGGTCCAATACACTGTATCATCGTTCAAATCACAACACCATGAAACTTCACATAATTATATCACCAACTCAATATCTGACAATATGGTGCAATTCGGTGGTCAAAAGGACAAGGTCGGTGAAGAAGCTCACATATCAATTATGTAAAGTAGGTTGCGTTTTAGATGGGCTGCTAGGGGACATTACGACTTTGGTGCTCTATTCGTTCCCCATTGGCACTTATTAGTGAAGAATTTGGCAGCTACCAAAAAAAGGTTCCTATGCAGGAGGAAATAAGAGTAAATCCAATGTCCTACTCCAATTTCCTAGAAATTCATAATGAATACCTGGGAAATCCATCATCAGCAATGCCTTTTTTCCTTTCTCTCTTTTCTTTTTTTTTGACAATACATCCATCCATCCATATTAAATGCTGTACGCCCGAACGTCTTGTTTCTCACCATGTATATAACACTCACTGTTGTTCGAGTTGCCGTTGTGCCCTGTCGTCGTGGGATTACCGTCCTTGTCCTTCTCCTGGTTCTCACAGTCCATGTTTAATGATCTGCACGAGGAAGACACCACAGAATGGAGAGGAGGTCATTATGATGTGAGGATCGTGTCAACCGCTGTCATGAGGTAATGACGTGCATAGGGCTTAGGCCTGTCACAATTGAGTACCTGAGACGAAAAACTGTCTAAGTCCTTTATTTTTTATTTTTTATATTGATATTTTTTTCATTTACCAGACTGTAAACCACAAACTTGGAAGTCTTTAATCTGTTAAATTCTTAATGCACTCCCTCCTCATTTTGTTGATTTTTTTTTTTTTTTTTTACTTAACTCATATATATTATAAGACATAATACAGTATATATTTAGCAGTCAAAGGGAGCAGATAACATTAAAACAGACAATTGAACGAAATGAGGGGGGGTTGCATTAACAATTTAACAGATTAAAAATGACTAGTTTGTAGCTTACAGTCTGGTAAATCAAAAAATATCTATATTCAAAAAAATTCAAATATGTAATTAGACTGTTATTCGTCTCAGGTACTCAATTATTACATAATCGCCTAATCGCAATTATTTTTGCATAATCATCAGAATCGTCCAAATTGTTTCAATGCTGAATATTCTTCGTACATATTCCAAAAATAATATTAATTGTGTCAGTAATTAGTAATCTAGTCATCAGACATATCTGCATTGTACAATGTGATTATGAAGCCTAAAAAACAAACAGAAATAATAAAATGTATTCATACCGGTATGTGCAATGCCAAAAACACAATTGCAATTATTCTATCAACTAAATCTTAGATTAATCAAGAAGCACGTTTAATACATTCTTTAACTATATCAACAATAAGACAAATATAATTGACTGAATTGATCAGTCTGGTTAACCATTTAATCCATATTTTATACTTTCTTGTACCACAGAGTCGCAAAGAAATACAGAACATATACAGAACATAGCAGAACATAGCTCAAGTTTGATTTAACTGTTGCACCCATAGATGTGTGTACTAATGGATACGTGGACATTTAGACATAACGTCCACAAATATCACGCCATTCAGTACAAGTCCAAGTCAAACAGCAGGTCATGGTGAGCAAGTTGCAAGTCAAGTCACCAATATTTACGGACTGCTGACCACAGCTATTATAAGATTTAGGAAACATGCAGAGGCAGATGCAAAACCTGCTCACTCCCAATGCTGCAACATGAGCAGCAGCATATGTAATGTTTAATATATCAGGCCAGGCCAGCAATGTGTCCATGCGTCTCAAGTCCTTAAATCAAATCCTTTTTCCTAGTTCCCATTTCCTTGCTTGTATGTTAGTCCCTCCCATTGAGGAAATAGAGAAGTGGAGACGTCCCATTTCCGATGACAACATCACAGGTGATGGGCCAACTCCCTTGTAGGGGCGTTCTATTGTCAGTGGGCGGGACTAACATACAAGGAAATAGGAAAGAAGTGTAGGAAATAGGATCTAGTTTAAGGACATGAGACGCAAGTGTCCCTGAGCAAGACACTCAACCCCTAATTGCCCCCCCCCCCCCCCCTCTGCGCTCCTCTGTGGGCAGCAGCAGCACTCAGCTGGGTGATGCTGAAAACTGAAGTTCCCCCTTCGGATAGGCTCGTGTGTAAAAGAAATATACTGTATATGTTATAGCGTTTTTGAGACCCAAGATTGAGACCAGAAGCGCTCGTTTCTAGTGCAGCTAGTCCCTACACATTCTAACGGCGCTGAGTCGGCTTATGAGACCTTCGTAACGCTCGACGCTGACTATCTGCATGCTGACATCACTGATACTACATTGTTTCGCCGCCATGGTAACCGTCTGTCTGCATGCTGACATCACGTCATACTCTGACATCACAGACTGGCCTGGACACGGAACTCCATGTATGGGCATAAAGATCTGCCCAACAGGCACTCCACATGGAACACCATATATGGGCATAAAGAACTGCCCAACAGGCACTCCAACATTACTTCTGAGAGTCCTACATTCCATCCCTCATATACTGTGCACATCCCCGTGCACAGGACTAGTATATACTGTAAGTGTAAGCTACATCATGTGACGTCGATGTGAGAGGAGTGACGCAGCAACAGTTAACCACTAATGTTATGATATTTTGCTAATAAGAATGACAAATGCACAGGACTGATTACAATACAATAATGCGTGCAGTCCAAAAAGTGTCATTTGTAGCATTAGTCGCATCCCCTATTGGTGAAAGTGTAATCACTATTGACGCCGAGTTGTTTAGAAACCCCCCGAGTGTGTGATTCAAATTTGGGGCAAATCAGACACCGTGTTGATCTTTTTTTTTTTTGCAAAATAGGGATTTAGATGCTGAGAAACTAGTCCACACCTTTGTCTCCTCCAGGCTAGATTACTGCAATGCACTACTCATCGGGATCCCTAGCAAGAGCCTCCAGAGGCTCCAGTACAGTACATTCAAAACAGCGCTGCTAGGATCACCCCAAGGGGCTCACAAGGGGGGGAAGTGGCAGTGAGTTACTAGGGCCCAAGGTGGAGGGGCCTTAATTATTTTATGCTTTAACTATTGAAAAATAGCAGAATACAAGCTCGAGCTGGTGCCTGGAACTAAATATTTTGATATGGGTGTCCATGGCCAAATAGTAAATACATATCATTTTGGGGGTCTTCACATGAAAAGGTTTGAGCACCACTGACATAGAAACATAGGTTTTTCAAAAAACCTTAGAAGGATTTAGAAGACACTTGTAGAATCGGGTCAAAAATATTTCAAGATTTTTCGAAAATAGCAGATCTACAAGCTTGCAGTGCGCTGTGAGCTTGTATATCTGCTATTTTTCCAATAGTTAAAGCACACAATAATGCGTAATAATGCGTTCCCACTTCCCAGTCAAAATGGGTTAAACCCTCTGCCACGCTGTGAGCTTGTATATCTGCTATTTTTGAAAAATCGTGAAAATGTGTGCAAGAAACCTCAGTGGTGTTCAAACTTTTTCATGACAAGGACCCCCAAAATGATATGTATTTGGCCACGGACCCCCATCTCAAAATATTTAGTTCCAGGGTCCCGGCCAGAAGCAAAATTTTAGTTACAAATGTTTGCTTAAAAAATAAATATATTCAAAGATTTGCACACATTTTCATGACTTTTCAAAAATAGCAGATCTACAAGCTCGCAGCGCGGCACTCGGTGCCACGCTGTGAGCTTGTATATCTGCTATTTTTCAATAGTTAAAGTATAAAATAATTAGGGCCCCTCCACCTTGGGCCCTTGTAACTCAATCCCACTTCCCCCCCCCCCCCCCTTGTGACGCCCCTGCAGACACCTACGACTCCACACTGGAGTGTTTAAAAAAAGAAAAACACTCACAATAATCGTATCGTGGAGGTTTAAATTTATCGAGAAATTGTCCTCTGTCATTCACTGGGATCAATTCCCCTTTTATTTGCAGAGCTGCATATCCGGTACCATTGAAACCCTCTATAATTGTTAAAACGGACCTGGAAATAATGTACTTGATAATAATAAATAATGATGTCTTTTTTCACTCTCTACCAAATCGCTTTGCAAAAAAGAAAATAGACGATCTACAAGCTCACAACCCGTCGCATCTGCTATTCTTTGGCAAATGTTCCGCCCCAGGATAATGGATGTTGGGGAATGGGGATATTTTATTTATCGCGATGATATCGTAAATCAAAAAAATTTTGGTCACAATAATCATGACATGTGACAATGTTCATATCGTCACATCCCTACTCAGGGCACAGACACCAGCGTATCCACAGTTCCACACTGGAGAATGTCCTTTCTACTGACGACAGTGTGACAACATTTCACTGAATCTACAGAAACACCAGCATCGCCACACTGGGGAAAAAAAGCAAAGAAAACCATTCCAATGTCAACGGTGTGACAGGAGTTTCAGTGTGTTAAGTGACCTGAGGAGACACCACCAGTGTATCCACACTGGAGTAAAGTGAAATACATTTGGATGCAATTCAATAGCTATAGGGCTAGATATTGTTGAGCTTGAAATAAGAACACCAAATATATAAAAAAAAAAAGCTGAAGTTGGGAATTCATTGGAAAGGCAAATAAAAAATAAAGGACAGAAATTACAGAATACAGATTTCTAAGTTTTCTAACATTGCATAATTATAAATACCAGTCCTTTGGGGTATTGTGTGTCACAGTGCATTATTAGCACGTGTTAAAATTGTCTTCTGCATTTAACCTATCTTTACTGTTAGGAGCAGTGGGCAAGTGCAATTAATAGCACCTGGGGGAAAGGTTGGGGAGTAAAACCCATTTAGAACGGGTACACATTATAGTGTAATATTATTGTATGCTTTAACTATTGAAAAATAGCAGATATACAAGCTCACAGCGCGGCACAGAGTGTGCATTCAATAATTCTAGGCCTAAATAGCACCTGGGGACGGTTGGGGATTAAAGGTCCGATACACAGACCGGGCCAACTGTGACTCTTCGGTTTCCCATGCTGCACTTCTACCCATTCAGCTATGAGCGCCAAAAAATGCTTAAGAAAATGATTGAAATGTTTCAAAAGAATGTTCCTCAAAGAAAGATGAGAAGGGATTTGGATATTTCATCCTCTATGGTGCATAACAAAATAAAGTACTCAAGGAATTTGGAGGCATTTCAGTGCTAAAGGATGCCAGCCTAGGCTGAATAACCGTCTTCTCTGATCCCTCAGATAGCACTGCTCGAAGGACTGTCATTCATCTAGATCAAGGGTGGGCAACTTTGATGATGGAGAGGTCCACTATATTTTCACATCCACTCCAGAGGGCCTCAAAGAATATACAGTCGAAAATAGCAGATCTACAAGATCAAAACGCGTCGCACTGCAATGCGTTTTGATTTTTATTGAAAGGCATTTATATGTTGACTTTATGAACTTAAAGGAGCTATAGTCAACTTTTTCATTGTAGGGCCGACACTTTGTTTAAATCCTAGTCTATAGACTAGAATGTAAACAAAGTGTTGGTCTGGCAATGGCCAAAATGATTATTTTATCATTATTTTACGCTTTGTGTGGTCATTTTTGAATAGAAACACATATATGAAGCTTATTTTTTTATAAAATATTTTCGAAACATTGTTTTTATTTTAGCATCCGTTTTTCAAGAAAAAGTTGACTATAGCTGCTTTAAATACGAATAGAATGGACTAGTGCCAACTTGTCATTATACTAATATAGACAAAAGTAATTAAAGCGAGTCATGTTGCATGGTTGGAATTGGAACAGCTGAAATCAATACTATATCAGTATTCCAATATTAACCTGTGGGCCGCATTAAGTGAAGGTGAGGGCCACATGTGGCCCCCGGGCCAAAATAGTTTGTCATCATTCTTTTTTTTACAATAAATGTTTTCCACATCAAACCCTGACTGTGGAAGAAGAGGGTCAGGTAGCCTGCATGCAGTCCCGACCTGTCCCCATCCCCAATAGATAATGGGTGGTGAATTTCAAAAGGCAAAATGCAACCCCAAAAGACCCCATACTGTTACACACCCTAAAGACGTGTGTGCACGAAGAATGGGACACAATTACACCTGGCTGCAACTCCCCCTCACTTCATGTCTTCAGTCCCTAAAAATCTCCAAATGGATTTTAAGTGTTGTGAAAAGGAATAGCAACATTACAAAGTGGTTAATACTTTACTTCCAACTGTTTTGGAAATACGTTGCGAGATTTAAATAAGTGTTTCTTTTTAAAAGTCTACTGTCCCTTTCTCTGTACATTCACTAGTGACTAGTATGTACACTCATTATGTTACAGACTGAGGTTCATCCTCTCTTCTCATAATGCTGGTATCCTTGCTGTCGTTCCTTGTCAGTTTGTCTGAAATGCACAGAGAAGCAGAGCTGCTCCTTGTGGGCAATGGGGTTTGTGTGTGTGTCAATTTCAGAGCAAAGGTTTTCCACTAGGAAACTAGTGGTGTCACACTGCAAAAACAACTTTCAGTCATCCACTTCTAAATAAACCCCTTGTTGGTGAATTCTTTACATTACATTCAAGCCATGTATACATATTCCATCCATTCCAAAATATAAAAAATATAGGGGGGACAGAGGACCCGAGATTATGAATTCACTAAATGTGGAAAACATTCTCGCACAAATGAATTGTCACAATGGACAATATCCATGCAAGTGCATGAGAAATATGGTGTTTATGGGTGCCAGTTGTTTGCCAGATTAGCTGGACACCCACACTGTAAGTAACCTGTCTCTAGTTCGCTGTAAATTGAGCAGGTCCACGGTTTTGTCTCCTGATGACATCATGGATTGAATTTAAATCACAGGAATAACATTTGTGACTTCTGTTTCAGGGTGGATCCACTGGAATACTCAAGCACAGTGAATTCTTCCAAATCCAATTTCTCTGCCAATTTCCACAATAAAATTGCACAGGAAAAAGTTACTACTTGAGGAAGGCACAGGAGAAATGGGTTTGGAGAAAATCTTTGTTATGGCAACTGTGAGGATCACTAGCTGTGTCCGAGGACCCCCAGGTGTCCAAAACACGTAAGCCCCATGTTATTTTATGACTATTCTAAAATATCTACAAGGTCACATTGTGTGGCATCACAACAATTTGTGAGCTCGGACTCAGATCAGCTCTTTTCAAATATTTTTGAAAATTCTTCTCTTATGGGGGTCCCTGGCACAAAATCTTTTCAATGTGAATCGACGTGATCGATTTGGAGGTCCTCGACCTGAGAATGTCTGAGAACCACTGCTGTGGATTTAGCCTAGCGGGATAGTGATGATTTATCCAAGGTCTGAGCTCCTGGACCCTCGCCAGGGAGAACAGTCACTTCTATTGAATTGACATGGAAAAATCAAGAATACAGATACCAAAAATACCAAGTATATATCTTGCTTTGGTTCTTCAACTCTCTCTTACGGGTACCACTCTGCTAACCACCATAGATTAATACAGGTGTCTTCAACGTTTTCAGGCCAAGGACCCCTTAGTTGAAAGAGAGATGTAGTAGGGCCAGGGACTGACAACCTTTTCATAGATTCCTTATCGTTTCTTTGTTTGACAGCACAATCATCAGTGTATTTTAGATTAATGTCAATTTGAGTTTTCAGATATTTAACCACTTGAACCGTCAATACTTAATTAACTTGACCTTTCACTCTTTTTCCCCTCTACACCAAACCTGCGAGGTGTTGTGAGCTTGTAGATCTGCTATTTTTTACTTAAGTTCTCAGAATATGGACACTAGGGTTCTCAGAATATGGACACTAGGGTTCAAGTGTTTAATATTAAAAAGGTTTCTATCACACAAAGATTTGGAGGACCCCCTGCAGTAGCTCTGAGGATTCCCCTAGGGTTGAAGACCCTTGGATTAATAGGTTAATGTTCCATCTCCAGCATTCTCTTTTAACTCCTGGACAAGTTCAATACACAGTAGGTCAAGCGAGTCTACCCTATTCCACAAAATACCCTTTGAACATAACCCCGAAAAACAGCAACAGCATTTGTCAACATTAGTGTCAAATTGCCAACATTGTCAAATTAATGGGGACAAATCTTGTGTAGGTCGGGCCACGCCTATTGTCCCTCCGGGTCCTAGAATCTAGACTACCTTAATCAGAATCTATGTTTGCATATTGTAGGCCTAACTGTTGAAACAGGTGTGGTACCGTGCCTTGTCATGTCCACTGAACTGTGTAAAAACAACTGTCCAGTCAGTGTGTGCACAACTATAGGAGCTGACTGACACATCTGCACGAGATACAAGTTGACAAATAGTTCTTATTTCTTGTTTAGCAATCTATAGAAAATACCAGCCACGCAATATAGTCTTTATTTTAATAGTTAGTGTAATAAATATGTGGAATACTAATATTAGCACATATTGTGTTCAGCTGCTCTCCCATGACAAAAACTATGAATTACAAAATGCAGACCGTGGCTCAGTCACCCGCTGATTAGGCTTCTGTACATAAGGAATTTGACTTCATCAGGTGAAAGCTGTGCTTCACTGTGCTTTCTAGGCTGTGAATTAGAGAATATCGCAGCCGTCGGGTGGAAACCTTGAGTATGTGTGAAAAAAAACCTTACTTTTCAGGAAATGGAGAAAAACAAAATAACCCATGTTCCAACTTCCCAATGTAGTTATTTAGTTACAAGCTCTGGTTAATACGTTTCATTCACTGAAATCCACAGTCAGACAATGTTAATATAGGCAAACATTTAATATTATTGTAATTCTTTTCTGCCAAAAAGATCATACATGTATCATACATGTATCGGCTATTTTTGCCACTTTTGCTTTGACATTGTCATTATGACAAAGCATAAAATAGGCCATTCATCTATGAAAAGGTATCTACGGGACAGTGAATATATGAATTAGTACATGAAAGAAATGAACTAGCTAAACACATTTTTCTTCCCATTTTAAACATTCAATGGGACTCCTAACTTCAAACATAGATAACAGGCTTTGTTGCCAAACTTATGCTTGGGTAGCAATAGGGACGTCAACATTACTTTTTTAACTGGATTTGTTCCCTGATCATTTCACTACTTATTCAACAACATTAAGGGTTAGGGGTGCTCACTGTTAACCACCCCCATTACGCATATCCACACCAGTCTGGCAGGGCCAAGCTTGTTACCATAGTTACCTTTCAAACTCTGCAGAAAAGCAGAGCCATGCGGATGGAAAGTGGCGGACTGGGCTTAGGATAATGCTCAATTTCCCAATCACAAGATATACAAAGAATAAAAAGCTGCAGCTTGGGATTTTGAAGAACAAATATGGTTAAGCTAGTGCCATCATATTGAGTCATAGGCAGTCCAGCCGCAAGTCAAGCCTTGGTCATATTATTGTTGTTACTCAAGACGGAACCAAGACCAAGTTCATTCAATTAAAGAAAATCTTAGATTATGTAAACCAACAATCTGACCTGCCTCAGAATCTCTTAAATACATCAAATTGACCATCGAATTCACCTGCATGTCAAAAACACACAACCCTTGGTGATGGAAGGTGACTGTATGATAATTATTTCCATCCCAACGTTTAAAGACAGCTATAGAATCTGTTTATTCTATTTATATTGATGACTTAAGCAGAAATATTTGTTCCAACGGCGTTGTATTTAGCCTGCAATTAATTTAATAGTCCAAGTTCCCTTCCCTCATGTGCCAAAAAAAAGAAAAGAAAAACCGTTATGTCCAAGTCTCAGGTTGTTTTAGTTTTGGGTCCAAGTTGATTAAATGTTGTATGACCCTAAGATCAACGCTAATTAAAATGTCCTAGTACTGGAGTCACATACATAGGGAGCTAGTGAGAAAAGGGCTTTTTAGAACATGGCCCCCCAAAAAATGTGTTCTAATTGCTTTAGTTTATAGGTCTTGTCCCAGTGGAAACAAGATTATGTTCTTCCATCAAAGTTGACCCCCGTCCTGACCTACCATCAGCAGTATGGACATTGAGGACTCACCTGAAGCTGCCATAGACGATGAGAAGGATGGAGATGAGGAAGGTGGACACCTGGCTGGAATCAACCAAGGAGTATGCCCTGAAAAGATAGAAGAGAGAAGTATTATTAGACAGGCAGTCCTACAGTCCTCCTAAATAGTTATCACGTGTAGTTATGTCGAGGGAAGAATTATAAAAAAAAAAAGAAAAAAAAAGGACAGTCAGTGTTCAAGTGCTGTTTTCTGTGTACACACACATCCCACAGTTCATTAACAGATTTAGAAAAACACATTTTTCTCAGATTCTTTTCCTGATTAGTTTTTTCCAACCATCTTAACATTTTCCTTTATTGAGCAGAAATATTTTTTCCAACAGCTTTGTATTTAGGCTGCAATAAAAAAAAAATTTAAGTTCCCTTCCTCATGTTGAAATGTTCCTTTTTTTAATCTACCCTTATGATCACCAATTTTGTAACTGCAATTCATGAAAGCCTGTACAGAAAATATGTTCTCACACTCTTTTGAACCTGTGAACTTGTGATGTGTTTTATCAAAGAATTAAGGTATTTGCACACAGGCGCGTTTATCTGCATGGATAAAACGGACAATTTCATTTTTCTTTATAAGAAAACAATGATTCTCTACGACCTCATGCACACCGGATTCGAATTAGCCGTGCGACGAGTGGCTGCGGCCGTGCATTTTTTTCTCGATTCGTGCGTCTTGTCGCATGCGGTAAAAAACTCCCTCCTTTTATGACTCCTTTTGGGATCCGCAGCGCCGATTCCGCACAGCATTGCACACCAAATCCAATGCGTTTTATTCATGCAGCAAACGAAAAAAACGCAACTGTCCTGTGTGCAAAGGGCTTTACTCTCTCTACATGTGTCACGCCTGGCTGTGTGAGGATGGGGGTCTTCGGAAACACACCTGTCCCTGGCTGAGCACAAGCTGACCATAATGCGTGGCCGTGCCCACTTGTCAATCTCTTTGAACACATATCCTATCAATGAAGACAGCTCCACAACGGCAACGCTGGTGTAACTAAGATATTATGTGCAACAAATAGCGTTTAAATGTGTGAATTACACAGACTATCAAGGGTTTCCACATTCCCGGCGTCACTATACATTTCAGGGTTGTGCATTCACATTGCGCACAATAGTCATGACACTGATGACGATTGTTGTTTTGAGTGAGGTGATTCAATATTAATATTAACATGGTGTATACTGTATGGTATTGATCCCTCAGTCCAGTCTGACAAACAACAAAAAGAAACAGAAAATACACAGGGTAGTTGTAATGTAAACTCCATGAATAAATGAAACACCGAAAAACTAACAAAGATTGTTTACAGTGCCTCATTACATATTATCAGAAGCGATCAGGCACAAATGTGTCTATGTCAAACATAATCTAAAACACACCGTTTCATTTTTATAAATACTGATCATACTGACATAATCATATATAAGGAATGCCACAACCTAGCCAGTTCTTGCAAATAGTTCCCGACTACAACATCCTAGTTAGGAGATGTGTGTAAATGGTAAATGGTGCATTTATATAGCGTTTTTATCCAAAGCGCTTTACACATTCACACGCACATTCATACACCGGTGGTGGTGGAAACCATGCAAAGCACCAACCAGCTCACCGGGAGCAACTCTGGGTTCAGCGTCTTGCCCAAGGACACTTCGACATGTAGACAGGAGTAGCCGGGATTTGAACATTTGATCATTGGCCAACCTGCTCTACCTACTGAGCTACAGCCGCCCCGCATAAATGTAAGTGGGCCTTAAAAAGACACAAATTACATTTTGAAGAGACTCCAAGAGCCACAGGAAACCTGTAAAAGGCTCAGAGCCTCTAAATTAGTCCACTGGCAAACAGGAAGGATAGCAGAGGTACTTGAGCAGCTCTTAATGCATTTCATATTTTACCCCCCTCTAATCTGCAGTCTCATCCCTCTTTATTAGCCGACTGGGTTGACAATTTGGGTAGGGGTTACACAAACAATGCATCCATCCAAACTCAATCTAGTATGACTATGAGGCACACAGTGCGCTTGCAACCATACAGAAGCCAACCATTTCTGATTCATTTACATGCAGCTTGCTATTCAAGATGTTAATAAGAGGATTTATAAGAATGATATTAATGTTATTTCTATGAATCTCTATTTTATTCAAATATATTTGACAGGAAGAGGCATCCAGGGTTCCCACACATTTTTACCAATTAATTTACAAACCTTTTCCAAAACTTTTCCAGAATATTTAACCCGATTTCCAGGACTATATAACAATAATTCAGACAAAGACAGGTAGTGTATGCCATTGGTTCTCAACCTTTTCAGGCCGTGACCCCCGAAATAATCATATTTGAACTGGGGACCCCCACCACCCTGACGAGCACTAAGAGTAGAGGAATTTTGTATAATACGGTTTTATTGTGAAAATAGCCGATCTACATGCTCACAACGCCTCGCGTTGTGAGCATGTAGATCTGCTATCTTCACAATTTCTGGTTCTAATATTTGACAATTTGGCCAATGTTTAATTTGTCATTTCAGAGGTATTAACAAAATCAATAACCAAAGACAATGCATAGCTATTTTTTCCCGGACCTTCCAGGACCCTTGATCAATTCCAAAACTTTTCCAGTACTGGAAAAATATTTTTCTAATTTCAAAATATTTCCAGGAATTTCATGACCGTGGGAACCCTGGGCATCTTTACTGTTGCAACGTCTGCTCTGCTGTACATGTCTGAGGGATCCTCCTTCACCTGAAGGTTAGCTTACTTAATGTTGAAGCTACAACCCAGGACTTTCAGTACGGCAGCGTATGTTAATAGAGGGTATGTGCGCATGACATCCTCATCATACCCGGAGGTTATGCGAGAACGCCTATTGAGTGGCAAAAAACTACTTTCTGGCCTTGACAGCCCAATACATCCAAACAGAAATGTCCTATCTGATTGCATTAAACAACGCTAAACAACGTTAAACTCATTTTGCCATTCACTTTATGCATGTGCATTGCGCATACCCTCTCTATAAAATACAACGGCACATCTTCAGTGGTTGGAGGTGGTCTCCGTACTCGGCCATTGAGAAAGTTTGACCCTGGTGTGTCGGGTAGGAGTCAGGACACCAACTGGTTGACAATGTCAATAAAGTTATTTGAAGCAATGGTTACAGTATTTTTAGCAGATTAAGTTGTTATCCTATCCTGTCCTTCTACAGCAGGGGTCTTCAACCCCTAGGGGGTCCTCAGAGTTACTAAAGGCAAGGGGGTCCTCCAAACCTTCCTATCCTTTTTATGTTAAGAAATTGAACCCTAGTGTCCATATTCTGAGATCTACAAGCTCTGCATTCTGAGATCGACAAGCTCACAACGCCTCGCTGTAGATCGGCAATTTCCAGCAAAGACGTTTGGTGTAGAGTGGAAAAAGAGCAGACTAAGTACAGAGTCAGAGTGAAAGGTCAAGTTTATTAAGTATTGACGGCTCAAGTGGTTAAATATCTGAAAACACAAATTGACATGAATCCAAAATACACTGACGATTGCGCTGTCAAACGATTACACTATATGGAATCTATGAACAGGTTGTGGGGGTCCCTGCTTCAACTCTCTCTCAACTAAGGGGTCCATGGCCTGAAAACGTTTAACACCCCTGTTCTAAAGAGTTTGATCATCCATGGCTGTCCAGACAACTGTGCAAACGGCTGTAAGCAGACCGGGAGACAGACGGCGCAGCTGATTGGACACTAGATAGTAGATACGCTGCCATCTTTATTGTAATTTAGACATCATTGTAACAAGCTCTCTCTGTCAGGTCGACTCAGGTGACTGAGACAATGCATACGATCAGGGGTTGACACTAAGGTCTCAGACAGGGTTCCCACACATCTTTACCAATTAATTTCCAAAACTTTTCCAGAATATTTAACCCGATTTCCAGGACTATATAACAATAATTCAGCTCAATAACGAGTCGCTTACTCCTATGCACAATGCCCAAAGACAGGTAGTGTATATGCCAGTGGTTCTCAACATTTTCAGGCCGTGACCCCCGATATAAACATATTTGAACTGGGGACCCCGGCACCCTGACGAGCACTAGGAGACAAGGAGTTGAGGAATTTTGTATAACACGGTTTCACAATTTCTGCCTCTAATATTTGACAATTTGGCCAATGTTTAATTTGTCATTTCAGAGGTATTAAAAAAATCAATAACCAAAGACAATGCATAGCTATTTTTTCCAAGACCTTCCAGGACCCTTGATCAATTCAAAACATTTTCCAATACTGGAAAAATATTTTTCTAATTTCAAAATATTTCCAGGAATTTCATGACCGTGGGAATCCTGTGTCAGAGGCACTTGCCCGTTGGGCAAGTACAGGTCATGTTCTACCTGCCCAAAGGTCATGCCCACTTGCCCGAAAAGTAAATCGTCCGTTATAAAATGATATGTAAGATTTTAATTACCGCTCAATTTAACACTTATTTCTTTACTTTCTGGGGCTGTGCGATAAAAATGTTATACTGTACCTCAATACTTAGAAATCCAAATACCTACATGATTGAATAGGTGTATGTTTTCACACTTGTTATTTTACCTTTTAAGTGTAGCAACAGTAAAAACAGCACATTATAAGTAATCAGTGCTTTTGAATCCAATCAGATATAACATTTTTATACAGTAAATATTCGAAAACGTAACATTAGCTTAAACTATCTTGGGAGGCATTAGTGTCACAACAATGATATTGTCTTCAGTCTGATATAGTAACAAATAACGTAATACTTTGTGTACTTTGCTGAATACGTAATATGGGCAGTTCTACTTCCTGTAGGGGTTGACACTGGAGTATCTTTCAAAAGCACAATTCTACTTGCTCAAAGGTCATGTTCACTAGCCCCCAAAAAGTTATTACATCTTATCCTGGGCTGCTTTAACACCCTGAATTTCTCCCTTGGGAGATTAATAAAAGACAAAGTGTTATCCTATCCTACTACAAAACAGACAATGGGAGTTGTATCATTCACGGTTGTCCAGACAACAGTGCAAACAAAGTGTGTGTGTGTGTGTGTGTGTGTGTGTGTGTGTGTGTGTGTGTGTGTGTGTGTGTGTGTGTGTGTGTGTAAGCAGACGTGCATACGTACCAATTTGTGAGTCAGTGTGCTTGTGTACTTGTGGTTCTCAATGTGCGGTCTGGGGACAGGACACCCAGGGGTACTTGAGGGTGTTATAGGGGGTCCCCAGCTAAATGATTACATTACTGTTTTTTTTTTCTCTCCTCACAGTTAAATTGTTACGTCTATACTGTATCTACAGTAAATACTGAAGAGACAGTAAAGGATTTATGGACCAAATGTCAGACCATAATAATACATGGAAACAGCAATTAATCAAAAGAAGGTCTGAGTTAAGAAAAGTCAGAAGTTATAATATGCAAAAACGAAATTTAAAAGAATTAAAAGTCAGCCCTATTCTTTACAAGACGCTAGCAATACATTCTGCTCAAGTATGAGAATCAGGTCACTTTATAGCCTAATGAAAGCCAACTTTCATATTGTTAACATTAGAACTGTCAAAATAATTACATAATAGTCCAACTTTTGACATAATCACAATTATTTTGACATAATCATTCATAATCGTTTACATGTTGAAAAATGTTCATATATTTTCAAACATTTAAAAAGAATAGTGGAAATAGCAGATCTGAGCTTGTAGATCGTCTATTTCCACTTTCAATGTTCTTTTTTTAAGTGTTAAGTTGTCAAATATGTCTGTAATTTCTTTGTATGTTTGGGTTATGTGTCATATCTGCCGAGTGCAACTTCAAAGCCTACAAGCCAAACAGAAATGTAATTGTCAACGACAAAAACACAATTAAATCGTTAATCGCAATTATTTGAGTGACAATTAATCGCCATGTAAAATGTCATAATGGTGACAGCCCTAGTTACCATAATCGTATGATCGTGAAGAGACACAAATTCACACACATGCACTCATTCAAGCATCCTATATCCTGGCAACTACAAATCCAGGCCATGGCCTTTGTTACAGGCCATGACCTGGAACCGTCTTTCTCCACTGCATACTATCAAATTATAAAGTAAACATTCGTGACACAAAGAAAAGTTTCAAAACATGACCCATTCAAAGTTTGAAATGCAGGTCCACACAGCAAGTAATCGGTAGGCTAAATGATAAAAACTACAATTGCACACATTGGCTTAATGAAATGTAATTCTCACTCTGAAAATCAAGGTGGCTTTTAGGCCTTCTTTCTCTTTCAGACTACCTGTAATTTTTATTATCTCTGGGTCTGAGAAAAGCTACAGAAATTCAAGGAAAACAACTCTTTCCCTCAGGTTCATTTAGTGGACAAGAGTGATTAGAAGAACTACGCCGAGCTATAGATCCCCTATTGCTTCCTTTTGCTCTCCCTAAAATCATTCTCTTCTCTCCTTCAGTCTTGCGGTGGAGATCTGGGTTCTGGGATATGTGGGATCTCCTGCATGCCGACCTCTGCCGTCTATGGTGCACTACAGCTTTGGAATATTCATCTGTGCTTTTTTGTATACACATTACACAACACCGTCCTCTGTTGAGACTGGTGCTGCTTTTTGTTCCTTATCCACTGGCTGAACCCCAACAGAACAAGCGTTTTAATACAGCTTTAATACCAGGGTCACTGCATGCCAAAGTGTATTTTTCACAAGAGTGAATTACCTACGATATAATTGGATAGCAACTTTATGTCTCAACCCAAGTGTTTTATCACACAAATGGCAGTGAATGCTATTTAGTACTGTACTGTAGTAGGTAGCAGGCTGAGATCTACTAATACATACACTCTCTTTGGTCCATCTATTGGTCCATCTATCAGTCAAAGACAACAGCTAGGCTGTCTGACACCTCGCTAACAGTTGAATGTTTGACACTACTCTATTTCTCTTGATAATGACAGTTTTAACCTGAAGGTCCAGCACTTCTAATAATAATGATCATAATAATAATTATAGTGAACAGATCAGTGTAAAAAAAAGGATGAAGTAATCATCCTTCTTGCATAGTTTTCCATAAACTACAACTATACAACTAACAAAGATGGTTTCAGGGCTGACTATCCACTTGATACCCCTTCCACCCCCATCCACTTCAATTGAGAACAATATTTTTTATCTTTATCTTGCCCGGTGTGAATGACTCTTTAGTGTAGAGCAAAAACAGGAGGGAGAGTTGGGGATTAGTATAGAGCCCTTGGGAATTCGGTCAAATAAGCATACAGTGGCTATGCAGCCACATCACACTGGCACCTTGCTTTCTGGAGACAAGTATTGTTAAGTGTCGTCTCCGCTTGAGAAAGTGGTAGGTTTGACCCTAGTCCTCCTGACCTCTCTCTCATCTGCTTCTCCAGACTCCAGTCATGGGTGTGGAATGTGGTCTGGGGTTAAGAGGACCCCGCTCCAAATAACAGTTCCGTCTTCTTGATCGTTGCTCGTGCTATCGACGGGCATTAAAGCTACACTTAGTCTACATTTTAACGCCCTAAATTACACCCTGAAGTCTTAAGTAGGCACACAATGCAGTGTAATTTGCACACCTTTGTTATCACGCATCAACTCAGAATAAAGCATGCCACCACAGCACACGGCCGCTGCATAGACAAAGGCCATGAGCTGCTGCATTGCACGTTTGACACGAATTTACACTCTCCCAACATCAACGTGTCAAATATAATTACATTATCCTTGACACCTAGTGATTGATACAAACCAGCTAGTCACACACTATTTCAGCTGGATATCCTAAGCAGTTGTTCTCAAAATGGGGGTCCTTGGGGAGTTGAATTGTTTTTAACACAAATCTTTTCTTCTGGGGTCCCTGGCACTAAACATTTTCAGATGGGGGTCAGCGGCCAAATATATATATCAATTTTGGGGTCCTTGGCACGAAAACGTGTGGATTCTAAAGCATATCATTAACATGTGTGTGTAGTCTGCAAAACATAAGGATTGTTATGTTTCACATTTCTGCTCAACTGTAGGGAACCCGGTTTCCAGTCTGGCTTTTGATTTTGCTCTAGTGACGTTTCATCCCAACGTAGTCTCTCGTGGCCAGACTGTTGTCTCCGCAATTTGCAAATGCTCCCATCATACAGTCTGGGATAACGGAAGAAGAACGATGAGTAACCGGTTAAAGCGGAAGCCTCCTCCTAACTTCCGTTTCCGTCTCACATCGCGCACATTTATCATTATATAAATAAAAATCATCTAAGCATGTTTAGCTTGCTGCTTAGCAGAAATGTCATTTTAAAATATATTTTCTTGAACAGAAATGCCAGTTTCCGTTACTCGCTGTTCAGGAGCTGTAGTTCCAGACTCTATATAGTATTCGGAGATTGTGGAATAGTTGTCTGGCTACGCGAGACTAATCCCAACTCACCTCCAACACAGGAATTTTTTTTTTTTTTTTGTTATCAAATATTTTTATTTTCCATAATCAAAAGAAAAATGCAATTAACAGACAAACAACACAAACAATAGTAAAACAAGAAAAGGAAAAGAAAACCCACCCACCCCCTTTCCCCGGACCAACACGGAATGTACAATAGTGCATGCCTGTGCTAGGCTGTTACCACTATATAGTGATTTCTTGAATCATAGCCTTAAGCTTATCTGCAATGTCCGACCACATATTAATGTTTTCTTCTTTTGCTCCGCCAACACAGGAATTTTGAAGTTTCATTGTAGGACTGAGAATAATGAATGAGAGGGAATCTCCTGTCTTTCCTTCAGTCAATAGTACAGAAATGACTGCAGGGTGTCTATGAGGGGAGGAGTAACATGTAGTTCACCAATGAAACAGGACACCGGGACAATGCTGCATCTCCCAACTGTGGCCTGGTCTTGCGTGTCCCATACAGGCATGTTACTAATGACTGGGAAACAGACTCTGCAGGAATCATCTTTACAGATGTATCAAAACACAATGGGGCTATTTATCCTTGACCCAAAAGATCTAGGTCAAAAAGAACACCTACAACCAAGCCCATATCTTTTTAAATTACAGAATCTTGGACACTTTGCTTTGCAGCTCCCATCTTAAAATGGATTAAAGATCTATTCTACTTAGACTACTTAAGACTAGTGATAAAAAGAAGACATTTAAGAAATGGACAGCCTCAGACTAGTTTGAATTAAACTTGATGTCATCACTTCTTTGCTGTCAACAGAACTACATAAATTGTTTCAAACAGCATAGATCTTATTCATATTCAAGTGCCGAATGGGTTCCACTGAATTCTGCTCACATAAGACTGTCAAACATGGGTGAGATAAATGAATGGAACATTTTAAAACAAAATACAATCACGGACTGTTGAGGGCTGGAGGGCAGCCCAAAGTGCCATAAGACGTCCTTGTTCACTGACAGACTAGGTTTCAATAACACAATTCCAAAACCCTCCTCCTTCAAGCCAGTGCATAACTTGACCACAATGGACTACATCACCAGGCTACTTCGAAGACCAGATTTTTTAAAGTTGTCAGTTGGTTGAGCAGAAGACAAACAAACACAATCTCCCTCCACTGTATTCTGATTAAATCAAATGCAGATACATTTAAAGAGATCAGCTTGAGGTCATCTAGAATGTGACTCAAACTGCATTTTCATTGTTCCCATTAAATTGATAATTAGCTTGACCTTTTTTCAGGTGGAGTTTAACACACTTAGAAGTGTCAGGCTATTTCCAATTCCATGACTATTTGACCAATGTCAGGATGTAAAATGCTACATAAAGTACATGTTCAAGCCAGGTCAAGGATCATGGCCACTGTACATGTCCAAGGATTATGGCCACAGTCTAATGATTTTATAAAATTGCTGACTGGTTTTCATCATACTTCACACAAAGTTCACATGGCTGAAATTCCCCATGAATCGCATGAGTCAATCACAGAAAGAAAAAAAAAAGGGTTTTCCACAGAATGCTTAAAATTAGGTAATCCTTTATTTTCTGGACACAAGACACCACACCAGTCCAACCATTACCCAAAGGAAACATAAACAATAATAGCTGTTGAACACTGAAATATTAACTGTGTTTGTACAGCTATAGCTAGGACTGTCATTCTGTCATTAGGCTAATAGTCTCAGGAATTGTCCAATCCTAGAGCTCATCTGAGAGACATTTTTGGAAATTGTGGAATCTTTGCTTTTAACTCCAGTCAAGTCAAGTGTATCCTGCAGCATATGGATAGTGGTCATTGTCATGCTAGTTAGTACGTTAGGGGATTACGAGGACAGGACTGCACTGCTTTGTTTTGACTAACAAATATTTCACTGGAAAGTTCCGCTGTCTCAAACACATATCGATATCATCTCTACATTAGCCTTAATAGGCTAATGCTGGAGCTGGTGTACCAAGATTTTGAATTTAGTCAGGACTCCAAGCTTTGAGGTGCATATAAAAGGCTATGGTATATATTTGAAAACAAACATGTCGTTCCCTGCAAACCATGGTTGTACAATATCATCTGGGTGCAAACACAACAAAGGAGCCAAAAAATGCAATAGTTGGCAACGATAAACATCCTCTCAATACCTCCTTAACTCTAACCTTTTGGAAATGTACAAAAAAAAAATCAAAATGTAAAACAAGATGGTCAAGTAAGTGAATAAAAGAGATTCTAAAATAACTAGACAATTTAGACCAATTGCAAAGGCCTATTGTGCCAAAATGTGCAAAACTAGTGACTAGTTCAACTGTGATGTTGGATCTAATGTCACGTAACGTTAAAACATGTGTTCCTTTTCGTGCCAAAATGTTGGTGTAAATTGAAAGAAAAGTAGTGATGAACATTACTGCCAACTTACCCAGGTTTTATTTAATTAAAAAGATTACACGCTCTCAAGGCACCCAAATTTGGCACCGATTTATCCAACGTGAATAGGCACTACCAACATAAGTGTGGTAGCAACTAGAGCGTACTCAATTCTTTTTTATTCTTTGATTCTGCATTGATGCAGGGAAACTCACTAATCAGACATTTAAAGTGTAATACCCATCATCATGTTGGCACCAACTGTAAATGGGCACAGATGACGCACAGGTTTCTGATGCATGTTCACTCTCCCTTTCCCCTTCTGTGAAAAACCAGGGTTGGGACAATTATCCACAACAATACCACGCTTAAGTTAAGTGATGCATTCCGTGGGTTAAACCGCAGACCCAGCATGATACGTTGTTTTTTTATTGAGTTAGGAATAATTCCATAATGTCACAGGCACAGCCCTATGAAAAACCTAATCAAACAACTCTCTCGTTAATAAAGAAAAACATCCATAGTTTTTGCATTGTTTCCTGTGCAGTTGGTGGTAGTCAACCATCAGTAGGGACCTATCACTAGGAGCCATCTATTGGAGAGTTATGCCACCTCCATTCACTTCATCAGGCCAGGTCTTCCATGTAGACTTCTATTGGGGAATAGTGACAAAGTGCTGACCTGGATGTTTACGGAATGCATGGAAGTCTATGGGCATTTGTCACCATTTTGAGTTACATGAATGAACCACGTGGAGTCATGGACGACTGTTTTCTGACCCTGCATGACGCAACTCTCACATAGATGGCTCTGCGATCAGCGATCACCTTAACTAGCATGTTGAATCAACACCAGAGTGGGAGGAAGAGCTCAAATGAGTTAAATGCATTGACAAGACTGCCATCTCCGTTGTGCTTTAAAATATCCATTGTGGAATATAATCTAGTGTTCATTTTTCTTGGCAATGTAGTACAGGCATTGACACTAAGGCTTGCCCACCTGCCCCTGGCAGGTAAATAAAACTTTCGGGCAGGTGGAGTTTGCCTTCAGGTTGCCCGACCAGGCAAGTGCTCATTTGAGAGGGGATGCAACAGTCTTTAAACACAACCAGATATCTGTTTATTGTGTCTTAACACCTGAATGTGGCCAGAGTGCACTGTCTTCTGGTCTGTGGAATGTAAAATAAGAGCATTGTTAACCTATAATGTGTGTTTTATAAGTGTGAAACCATAGACACATTCAATCATACCTACATTATATTTGGATTTGGAGGTATTGAGGTATGAAACTTTTTATCGCACAGCCCCAGAAAGTAAAGAAATAAATGTTAAATTGAGTGGTAATTAAAATCGTACCTATCATTTTATAATGGAAGATTTACCTTTTCGGGCAAGTGGGCATCACCTTTGGGCAGGTAGAACGTGACCTGTACTTGCCTGTCGGGCAGGTGCCTCTGAGACCTTAGTGTCAACCCCAGTAGTATGCTTTGTACTTTGATTGCCGCTACTGAAAATATAAACTAAAGTTAGACAGAAATGACAGGGAAACCCCATCACCCAGCTGGATTACATCGGTTTTAATTTAATTTGTTAAAATGATCTCCTTCATTCATGTATTCGCCCAGACGTTTATTAGCCAATAATATTAACACTTGTCGTGACAGTTCTACACAAATTTCTTGACAAGTACATTCTTCCCAACGAAGCAAGTCTGTCCTTTGCATGGCATTGTGAAACGGCCCGTGTCATCACTGCTTTGGAGCTCGTCTCTGCTACACATGCCATGATACTGACTGCTGCCACCTCCGGGTATGGAGTTATCAGCCAACTGTCAGCTGTAGTCTGTTTCATGTGTTCTAGTCACTAGAATCTAGTGCAACTATTACCAGAAACGTGACCCGATGCAACGCAATCTGAACCGCACCATAGCTGCGGTTAAGTTAATACATGTCAGCTTGCTGTCAGGGCCTTTTGAGTCTAAAAGCCTCGCTAGCAACGGTTAAAAAAAACGTCTATGAGTTGTGTGAACAGTTGTGAAAATAAATAAATACACAACATGAGTGGGCTCAGGTGACGCAGGGGTACGGTACCTGCACCAGTGCCCACCACGTGTCGTGAAGTCTATGGGTTCGAATCCACCGCGGCACATCCAACATGTCCAAGACAGTGTTTCCCTATATTCATTTTACTGAGGCGGCCCGCCGCTCCTTGGATTTTGGATGCCACAGCTTGATTTTTAGGGAAATTATATATTTTTATGAGGCGATTCGTGAGCTTCTAGATGCGTCACACACCGCCGTGCGACAAAGTATAATTGGGCCACCAGTAAAACGGCTCCCCCCTATGGTAACAGCTTTCTATGGGTCACAATGGTGTCAGTAGCGTAGACCAATGTAGGTCTTATTAGCGAGGCTGCAGCGCCTGCTCCCTAGAAGTTGTTTTGTAACGTGCACAGTGAATTCCACGCTGTAGAAATATCCGATTCTCCGTCCGAATCGTCGGTTGCCTACAATGAGGAGCGGTGGAGATGGAGTGGGGGGTGTAGAAAGTTTAGAAACCGACCGACTGTCACTGACTTCATTTGGGAGAAAAATGAAAGCGACCGATGGTGCTGTGTAACCGAAACAATGACTGATAGACGGACATAAACTTTAGGACTTCAGCTGTTGTTAATGAATACAGCATACTAAGGCTGGGCGGTATTAGGAAAACCTTCGATATTCGATAACGTTGATGAATACCTCGATTTCGATATTACTCACGATATTAGTAAAAACAATTGCATTATATAGTTTTTAATGTTTACTGCTTTAGGTCCACTGCCTGCCTAACCCAGATAAAGAATAGCATATCCATGCATGCACACTGCACAGTACACATAGAAGGGTTAGGTAGGTCTTATTGAAATAACCACACCTGGTTACAGATAAGACACACATGCATTTTTCACATGCATTTACATGCATAGTGTGTCTGTTAATTAATTTGACACATACACCAATACCTCATTTCAATCGTCGATATGTATACTGTACCTTGCATGTTGATACCTCGATATCGATTTTTTATTCGATATAATGCCCAGCCTTACCGCATACATATTTCAATCTGCGATCGCTCACGAGCGCCTGCACTCGACCGCACACCACTGGTTCTGGCGTTTCTGTGGCATAGCCACTCTGTGTGTGCCAATGTTATGTTAAGGCCATTTGATTTGTCTTCACAGAGTGTGGAGAGAAAGGGAAGGTGTCGTTATCGTTACATTTAAGTAAAAACAATAAACCATAGAAACTTGTGCTCCGTGCACGTGCATGAGGAGCCCAGCCGACCACAATTACAACTCCATCCTAGGGGAAACACTACAAGAGCTACTCCTGGACTCTCCTTCGCCTTCCTCCTTAAATACATTTTCTAAAATAACAAAAATAGCTCCCAATGCATCATGCAATTGAGCTTGTAGATCTGCAATTTTGACGCACAAAAAAGTATAAAGGACGGGTGTTTTCAATTAACCCAACATGATTAAAATAGAGTTTGAGTCTGATAAAATGAGTATCAAATATCTAAAAACTGAATCAAGCAACTGAAAAACCTTGTGGTCCCGAATGCTCCCAAAAGCCGGAGTAGACGATAAAACCGACCTAAAGTTTTTTTTTAAGTGAAATATCCCTTTAATCGAAAAAGAATCAATAGAATTGCTAATAAGATAATCGATAGTTGTACCCATATCCAGGATTAACTTGACCACATGAGGCAGATGCCGTTTCCTATTGTACTACCAGGGATGAAGGTGTTGTTTGCCGTAACAAACTGAAATTATAGCCCTACACAACCATGATAGTAATAGACTAACCACTGGATTCATAGCATTATTATATGCTATGAATGCAAAATGCATTAAGCCTACAAATTAAATATTTTCTATCTTCAAGGAGCTACTTGCTCATATTCTAGGATGAAATGTTTCCACATTAACTATGAAAAGTAATCTGAAACATTCAACTTTTTTATCTATGAATATTCTGTTGCTATAGGCATTGAAATGATTGAGAATTTGTAGAAGTAATGCTGATATGATATTAATATGATAGTTTTTACTGTCTATTGTGCTGCTTTCTGCGAGCGTCACATGGAGAACGAAAATGGTATTACCAATCTGTTAACATGGATACTGAAAGTAAAAGCAAGAATTCTGTGATGCACACACATTTCGTTGTTTCGGCCCTTAGCCTTCAAACGGGTGATGATACACCAAGCCAATTTACAGGTAATGTGAATAAATGTAATATTGTTGTGCATCATGTGCATTGTTTAACATGATGGAACCGACAACAACCCCATCTTATTCAGACTTTTACGCTGTGGCTCTGCAGGAGGCTCTGCGTCTTTTAGAGGCTCTGTCTGTGTATGTGTGTATGTCTGTATGTTTGGGTGTCTGGAGCTAATCTTGCAAACCACTGGACAGATCAGGTCCTGGTTTATTGTGCACACTGGCAGTAGGCCACAAAAGTACCTCCACTATTTTTTTTCATGTTTCATCTTTTTGAAATAGCGCAAAATAGTCCATTCGGAACGCATGCCCAGATCGGCTGTGCAATACCAGTTGTACCCACTCTATGAGTAGTTTAGTTCAGTCAGTTGTACACATTATCATACTATGATTATGGTATGTAAAACTCACATTTAACAAACTGCAATGTTTATCATAACCCACAAGATACAAAAATCTGGCCCAGCAAAAAAATATATATATTATAATATCCTCAGTTTCCTTACTACTTTCCTTTATATGCGAACTGTGGACCTGTCCATATACTATGTCAAGACTTCTTTGAGCACCGGTGAACGAACATTACAAAGCCAGCATTTTGACCACTACTTTGTTTGATTACTAGGGATAATGGTTTCTCTGCTGCCAACTACCACTACATCAAACTAATAACTAAGCAGTTGCCTTTTTACGGTCACTTAAAAGTCGTTTTCCAAAAACTTGTATGTCTAGTACAGATATCTATCAACAGGCTTAACCACTTAAACCCTAACCTTTGTAGTGTATAGAGCTTGGAGGAGTCCCCTAGGCTCTATACTAGGTCCACCAGCATTGGCCAGATCAAAGTGTTTGTAAACAAACGTATTGAGTGGTATTTCAGGATATAAATGTCTATGGATATTTACACAATATAAAATAAAGTGTCCACTCCAGAACATTAGCTACAGTGCTGCATGTCTAGTTTGTCATCCTGTCGTTATTTAGAACAAAATTATATATTTTTAACAGTCAATGACAACATCATAATTGCCCTGTTCTTCCAGAGGGCTAATGAATACTACTCCTCCAAAGCAATGCTGCTGGTGCCATCTACTCTGAAATACAGTTTTGGTTGTGGTGATTGATGACACGGTCGATTTCCCGGCAGTAACACCAAATGTCTTCTCTGAAAACAGCCGATCTTTAATCTCAGAATGCATAGCCTATGCTCACAGTTCACAAGAGACACTAGGATTTACAAATGCTTAATCACCTCGCACAGGTGGTATGCTTCAACATGTCACTTAAACATATTAATAAAAAACTAAAATCCTAAATATCCCCAGGTTTCCCCTTAACTTGGCAACAGACAGCCTTAGGATAAATTCAAAAGGTCAACTTAATTGATATTATCCTGAATGGATAAGGATAGTGTTAGTTACTGTGAATAGATGCCTGCCACAATAGGATTCTTATTTCTAACATTGATTAGAATGTTAACACAGTACACAAAATAAGTAACTCAACTGGAGACTTTGCAGTGATATCCTAATGGCTTTTAACATAATAGTCAATAGTCAAGTTTGTATGCCATGCATAGGCATACTCTAAGCAAAAGTGATAATTGCCTAAATAAAATGAACAGCCATGGATGCCAATTTGAAAATCAAAGATTTGGGATATTGACAAATTAATTGACTTTCTTGTGAAAGTGTAAACTGTGAATTACCCTAAAACATCTACTTACGCTATTTTGACTATAAAGACCACAGACCATAGATGGCCATAGAATTCAATGAAATTGTGTACACTACACATTGCTTTTCTTCAACATGGCCTTACTACTAGCTCGCTAGGCCTTAACTAACCCTGAACAGCTGATCAAGCATACCTAGCCATGGCATGAAGGTAACGTTATCCTGCAAAGCAGCAAAATGGTTTGTCACAAGAATTAACTGT
Organism: Nannobrachium achirus; assembly: GCF_963921795.1. NCBI lineage: Eukaryota > Metazoa > Chordata > Actinopteri > Myctophiformes > Myctophidae > Nannobrachium > Nannobrachium achirus. Next base: position 19,443,440 of record NC_137822.1, read on the forward strand.
CAGCATGAATTAATAGTAAATGATAGCCAGTATTAAAGCGTGCAGCTAGAACTGACATATCGAACATGATTGTGCTATTATCATCCAGCTAATCTGGCACGGTCTTTGAAGGCTTTGTTATTGTGTGCAAGTTGGGCGACGACGAAAGCTAACAATACGCGAACTAATTAGCTTAGTTTGTTAACGGTGCATGATTTGGTACTGATCTAATAGCTTACTGTAAGTAACCCTTTAAACGTTGCCATGTAAACAAAATCTATAATGTCCCAAAATGACCACTTGTCAGCAAGGAAGAGATGACAGTCACTGACTTACTAGTTAACCGGTGGGTTAACTCGGTTAGCAAGCTGCCCACTGTACCCAGCGTTTGATCACAGTCCCTTTAATATATTGTGTTGCGTGGCGTTGTCGCTCGCCGACAACAGCCGATCCACAAGCTCACAATGCGAATATGCGTTTCTATATGCTATTTTATTTGCGCGACGCTTTGGTCGGAGCAGAGCACAGCATCAGCTGCTAGCTAGGACGGTCCCTCTTGTTTAAACCTCATCCCTCGACCAAAAATGCATTCTCTTTAACCGAAACGACTGTAGACGCCACTCACGTCGACACTTTTCTCTGATAGAAAACACGTCAAATGTTTTTGATCGAGCAACGAAGCATTTTAAATACTAGCTTGCTTGCTCGGTAGCTGCCTGGCTTGCTACCTCCTAGCCAACAACACAACTTAGCAGCTCGCAGTTGCAATATCAGTGCCGCTGGCGAATCATTGAAAAACTATGTATAATAGGCTAGATACAAATGATAGGTACATCCAAATTAATTAATGTGCACAACAGAACGGACTATGTAATGGTGTGTGAACTGGGAGGTCAACATCCATGCCACAGAGCAAGCAGCTCTGATAGCAGTGGTGGGAAAAATATGCTCACATATTTTACTTCAGTAAAAGTATCAATACTGTTATATAGAAATGTATTCTGTTACAAGCAAAAGTCCGGAATTACAAATGGATTTGCGTAAAAAAAGTATGAAAGTGTTGGCACCAAAATGTACTTGAAGTACCAAAAGTAAAAGCACAAAATTGTGTAGATCTGCTAAAATGAAGATAGCAGATCTACAAGCTCGCGATGTGAGCTTGTTGATCGGCTATTTTCAAATAGCCACGGTATAAAATAATGGTCTACAAGTGGCTTGTGTATGTTTTATAACGTTATAATGTGTATCTGCAAAGTAACTACGTCTTTGTAGATTAGTAAAAAGAAAAACAAATACAATATCTGCCTCTGAGACTGAGATGTAGTGAAGTAGAAGTAGAATAGTTGGAAATGGGAAATACTCAAGTAGTTCATAATGCCTCGAAATTGTACTATTTATTAGTCAGTGGTTCTCAACGTCTATTCTAGGGTTTCTGTGGGTTTCTTTATTATGGATTGGGGGTCTAAAAATTGACCCACACAAGTCTGTAACTCTGACAGTGTACAGTGTACCAAATGGACCCTGACGGGTCCATTTGGTTCCATTTGTACACTGTTCAGAGTTAAAGGGAGACCTTTGAATTTAGAGAAACACTGCTATAAGAAAATGTACTCAGTAGTTACTCTCCACCACTGTCTGCTAGCAAGCAGCAGCAGCGGAGGCTGTGGTAGCTGCGAGCCGTCGTACGACGCTTGCTTCTCTGCTGCACTGATCCACACTCACCAGGACGAGTAGCCCTGCTCCGCCATGTCGCTCTGCCGACAACACTGTGGGGCTGCTGGGGTAGCTCGCAGATCCTCCTCCTCGGGAGATATTTTCCTCTTTTCTTTACAAAAAGAAAGAAAGAAAGCCAACGTCCTAGTAGTCACTGTTAGATAACAACATGTCGATGCATCATCCCGGCCGCGGGGTCCCAGCTAGTGATCACTAGCCTGTGCGATTTACTAAAAAAAAATGGCAATGATGGTTTGCTAACGTTAGGTGGCTAATAAGACAAAGCGAAAACCCCGGAGGAAAAAACTAGTTATTTTCTCGTCGGGTTTCGCCTAATGCCCTCCTTTGCCCCGTCACCCTCTAAGCCAAGAAGGCTTCAGGTTTGTAACGACGCTACAGCCGCTGTAAATCCATATTCAGACGTGTTTTTGGTCATCCGTCCGGGGCTTGAATTCGTGTATTCCTGAAGTCTGCACTCCTCCTGGTTGTAATGGAAGCCGTTCAGATATCTTTGTTTTCTATGGTGGCGAGAGAGAGAGTCACGGGGACGCGCAGAATCGCCCTGCTATAGAGGTTTACAAGTAGGACGTGCACTGAAATGCATTTTGTGCAATGGGTTCTCCTCAGCTGGTAGCACTGCAGCCTATCATATGCAACATAGGCTTTTGGAGGCATTTCCACTATCATTTGCGATTAAATATAGGCTATATAATAATCTTAAAGGGAAGCTCATTGGGGACATTTTGAGTAGAATAGAAATTCAACCCCATTTGGTCTTTATTTCTCTTTATAAAAAATATAGTATCTTTCCAAAAGAAAAAAAAATGAAAAGCTCATAGGGAAATCATGCTATTTTGTCTTGATTATTGTGAGAGATGAAGATAAATAATCAGGTAAAAATGTGTGACTCGGATAAACCATCATCAATATCATTAACATTATCAATATGCAATGTCCATTCAAGGATTTTTTCCCCTTCTATAAGCATTGATTGATTGATTGAAGAATTTATTAGAAGTTTGCAATAGAAAAAAGTACAGTTTCATGACAGTACAAATCACTGGTACAAGGTCAACTAAAAGGAGATCCTAGAAAGCCGAGGCTTATTTCCACAGGAACCACACTTTAAGTATCTCATATAACATTGAAAGACAGACGGATAGAACATAGTACTTTATCTAGGATAATATCAGTTTCAAAAGCATAACATCAAATACAAAGGCAGAAAAAAAGAAAAGGGGGGGGGGCATGGGGGCTTAGTCTATTTACAAGTCACGGGTAGCAGCTGTCTGAAGGTGACTTTTCATACCAATTTTGAAGGAGGCTAGGGATTTGCTCTCCTTTAGGGCTTGTGGAAGGGCGTTCCACATGTTGATGGTATAGCAGGAGAACGAGTTAGAGCCTTGTTTAGTGTTAAATCTACGTTGATGATTAGTGGAGCTGCCTCTGGTGTTGTGATCGTGAACATCCTTGACCTTTAAGAAGTAGTTTGTCAGGTACATGGGAATCTTGGAGGTGTAGTGTATCTTGTACACCAGGCCCATTGCAAGATGCTGTACTCTGTCAGCTACTTTGAGCCACCCCACGCTTTCGTGGTGATGATCGGTAAGGTGGGTCTGAGGAGGGAGACCAAGCACAACCCTAATTAGTTTGTTTTGGGCTGTTTGGAGCTTTAACTTTAAGGCAGCTGGGGCGTCGCGATACCATTGATTGATTGATTGAAGACTTTATTAGAAGTTTGCATAGGAAAAGGTACAGTTTCATGACGGTACAGTTCACTGGTACAAGGTCTACTAAAAGGAGATCCATGAAAAGACTAAGCTTATTTCCACTGGAAACCATTGAAGTATCTCATATAACATTGAATGACAGACAAATAGAACACAGTACTATGCAGTAGATATGTAAAGAAAAACAAAAAAAAAACAGTAGGCCTAAGTCTAAATAAACAGTAAGAAGGGGCAGGGGAGGGTAGGGTTGGGCTAGGTTAGTTTTTTACCAGTTGCGAATGGCTGCTGCCTGTAAGTGATTCTTCAGGGCAATTTTAAAGGATGCTAGTGATCCACACTCCTTTATGACCTTCGGTAAGGCTTTCCACATTTTGGTGGTATAGCAGAAAAAAGAGTTTGACCCTTTGTTGGTTTTGACTCTGGGTTGAAAGTGATCTGTGGCGCTGCCTCTGGTGTTGTAATTATGGACATCCTTAATGTTTATAAAGTATTTTGACAGGTACTTGGGTATCATAGTGGTGTAGTGTATCTTGTACACCAGGCCCATTGCAAGTTGCTGTACTCTGTCATCTACTCTGAGCCACCCCACTCTTAACTGGTGAGTAGCGGTGAGGTGAGTCTGATAGGGAAGGTGAAGTAGGACCCTAATTAGTTTATTTTGGGCTGTTTGGAGTTTAGTTTTCAGGGCTTGTGGGGCGTCACGATACCATACGTGGACTCCGTAGTCAAAGAGGGGCTGGATTATTGCACCAGCTATGGTCTTCAGTGTGTTGAAATTGACCATTGGGGCGATCCTCTGTAGGAAACAAGTTCGTTGGTTGATTTTATTTATTACTTTAGAAGTCATCTTTTCACTGGAAAGATTAGCTTCAAGGATACATCCTAAGTAAGAGATTTCGTTTTTTCGTGTTATGACCTTGTCACCCACTTTGATTGTGAAGTTATCGACTTTTTTGAGGTTATGATTTGATCCAAAGAGGATGGACTCAGTTTTTCCCAGGTGAATTGATAATTTGTTGTCATTAAGCCATGTGCAGATCTTACTTAGTTCAGAGTTAAGTGTCTTTTCAACCTGCAAGTGGTCCTTGCCCGAGACTAGGAGAGCCGAGTCATCCGCGAACAGGAACAGGTTGCAGTCACAAGCAGATGCCATGTCGTTCACGTATATTAAGAACAACAGAGGTCCCAGTATGCTACCTTGAGGAACACCACAGCTTACTGGGAGGGGGGGGGACAGGGTACCGTTAATCTCCACCACCTGTTCCCTCCCCACCAGGTAAGATTGCATCCAACTCACTGCTGCGCTGTCAAGACCGATGGCTTTTAGTTTCTCAATCAGAATAGAATGATTTACGGTGTCAAATGCCTTCTGGAGGTCCATCATGACCATGCCACTATATTTGCCGTCATCCGCCTCGCGTTTGATTTGGTCAGTCAAATACAGAAGGCATGTGTCAGTGGAATGAGATTTTCTGAATCCAGATTGGAACTCGTAAATCAGATTATTCTCATCGAGATATCTTGCTATCTGTTCGTAGACTATTTTCTCCATGACTTTGGATATGGAGCTAAGAATGGAAACGGGACGGTAGTTTCCAGGGTCTAGTTTGCTACCTTTTTTATGCAGGGGGGTTACTTTTGCTAGTTTGAAGTCCTGTGGGACATGACCCTGTTCGATGGAAAGGTTAATTATGTGGGTAATGATCGGTGCAATGGTGGCGGCTGAATCTCTGAGAAATCTAGCTGGAATTTTATCAAGGCCAGTGGCCTTGTGTTGAGGTAGGGCGCTCAGTTTTTTAAACACTTCATCAGTTGTCACTGTGGCAAGTTTAAAACTGTCTTTTCTGACGCCCAGTTTATTGTAGAATTTCTTAACAAATTTTACACCATACCGCCCAGATGGGGCGACCAGTCTTTCAACCAGTGAATGGGCCATGGTGGTAAAGGTTTTGTTAAGATGGGTAGCCACTTCACATTTGTCAGAAATGAGAACGGCGTCCGTTTTGATGTTTATGCTGTGGCATATGGTTTTAGGTTTTAAGCCTAATTGGTTGTTAAGCAACTTCCATAGGTCTCGTGGTTTGTTTTTGTATTCGTCAATTTTGACATCGATGTAGTCTTTTTTGGCGGATCTAATTAGGGCGATTGTCTGGTTTCTGAGCTTCTTACACTGAGCAGTAAGATGTTTGATTTGGATTTTGAGGTCATGGTTGAATTTTTTTCTAAGCTTTTTGCAGCACTTACGTTTTTCATCGTACTTTTTGTCTCTGAGTTTAGCTGATTCGGTAATATCTGAGTTATACCATGGCTCTTGGCGGGCTTTAACCCTGGTGGTTTGCAAGGGGGCCACGTTGTCTAGAGCATCGGTCAATTTGGTTTTAAAACCACACCATGCTCCTTCGACATTTGTACACTGCAGTTCAGTGGAAAAGTCTGTATTCGCTAGAGTGTGATTTAAAGCCTCACTGGAGTAGTTTTTGAGGCTTCTAGCTACAACTGTTTTGTGGCCACTAGCCTTGGGTTTGTGTATTTTACGCGTACAGTAGATCATGTAATGATCACTAAGACCGCATACAATAGCCCCGCTAGCGGTGACTTTGGATTTGTCTGTGGTTACAATGAGATCTATGAGGGTTTGGGAGTGCTCCGTCACCCTAGTGGGTACGGTAACAAGCTGAGTGAGGCCATATTGATTACATAACCCATTAAAGGACTTGAACAGGGGTGTTTCTTTTCGCAAAACATCGACATTCCAGTCGCCCAAACTGTAGTACTCAATACCGTCCACCTTTGCTAAGCTCTCTTCAAACAGCTCAAAGAAGTCATTCTGGTCAGGGGGTCTATAGACAGCGCATATTAGTATATTTTTAGCATGTTCAAAAATTATCTCGACCCATACAGTTTCAAGAGAGCTGTGGTGTAGGTCTGGGCGAGGGATAACATTTAAATCATTGTGAATATACATGCAAACACCACCTCCCTTCCTGTTCCTATCATTCCGAATGACAGTGTAATTGGCTATTTCAATGCTAGCATCTGAGAATGAGTCATCGAGTTTAGTTTCTGAGAAGGTTAAAATTTGGACCTTACCATCAAGAAACATAGCTTGGATTTGTTCCAGTTTGGGTTTCAAACTGTTGACGTTGAGATGAATCATTTTCAGTCCTCTTTTCACGAAAGTACCTTTCATGTCTGAGGTGGCCAGATAACCATGATCAGGGCTGGGGGAGGGGGTTTCCATTGTGTCCGTCTGTAGTGGGGGGAGGGGGGCGGTGGGGGTGGGGGGGAGGTCAAGTTCCTTTGTTGTTCGAAAACCCAGACACCGAGCGGTCCACGAAGTCTCTTCGGCACGGGGGATCAAGTTGTCGGCGCAGGTTGAATCGAAGCCAAGATATTTAGCAAGCCACGACTGATTACGATCCCTGTAGACCCTCTGATCCGAAGCCTCGGTGGTGGGTGCGGGGGCCATGCAGGGCGCCGCCGTGGGGGGCCGCAGTGGGCTCCGCACGCCCAGGTCTGGTGTCATGTTGTTGTCCTCCTCGCGCCGAACTGTTCCCGCGTTGGTGTTCACCGCCGGGGGCCCGTGAGTCAGGGATGTCGTGGTCGGAGGCCAATGTCTCGGGCTCTGCGACATAACTGTCCTCACGCCGAGCTGTTCCCGCGGTAATGTCGGGGTCCAGGGACTCGTGGTCCGCGGTGGCGTCCGTGTGGCGGGGGTCTTCGCTGGTCACAGACTGGGAAAACAACTCAGTTTCTCGCGCAATACGAGCAGCTGCTTGCCTCGTCAGTACTGGACCTGGATGTTGTTCTACGTCTCCACAAAGTAACAGAAGAAAAACAAACACAGAGCGCCTGTTTCCACTGAAATTCGGGGGTTTGTTTCTTGTAGAGATCAAGCCATAGATGGTTGCTTCTCCGACGCCGAGATGTTTTTTCTCCAAGCCATCATGCTGGTAGAAGTCGCTGTGTGACTCCTGTTGATCACGTACATACAGCTCCTTGTTCATTGTATGTACGTCCCATGATAAACTTTGGCACGAATCCGTAATCCACGCAAGTAAAGGACTCCGTAATCAATGAGGGGCCCAATAAGAGCACCTCCTAGTGTCTTTCGGGATTTAATATTGATCAGCGGGGCAACCCTTTGCAAGAAGCGAATTCGTTGGTTGACTTTATTGATTACCTTGGTGGTCATTTTTTCACTGGATAGGTTAGCCTCCAGGATGCAACCCAGGTAGCAGATGTGGTTTTTTCTTTCTATCACAGTGTCACCTACTTTAATTGTGAAGTTCTCAACTAGGCTAAGTTTCTGACTAGATCCAAAGAGGATACATTCAGTTTTGCCTAGGTGAATTGAGAGTCTGTTGTCATTGAGCCAGGTGCAGATCTTGTTAAGTTCACAGTTAAGGGCCTTTTCAACCTGCAATATGTCTCTGCCTGAGACTAGGAGAGCCGAGTCATCCGCGAACAGAAACAGATTGCAGTCACAAGCAGATGACATGTCGTTTACGTATATTAAGAACAACAGTGGTCCTAGTATACTCCCTTGAGGTACTCCACAGTTTACTGGGAGGGGGGGGGGGGGACAGAGTACCGTTGACTTCCACCATCTGTTCCCTCCCCACCAAGTAAGAGTGCATCCATCTCACTGTTGTGCTATCAAGACCAATAGCTTTGAGTTTTTCAATCAGAATAGAATGATCGACGGTGTCAAATGCCTTCTGGAGGTCCAGCATGACCATGCCGAAATATTTGCCATCGTGAATTTCACGTTTGATGTAATCATTCAAATAGATGAGGCATGTATCTGTGGAATGGGACTCTCTGAAGCCAGACTGGAACTCGTAGATCAGTTTATTCTCTTCAAGATATTTAGCCACCTGTTCATAGACAATTTTTTCCATTACCTTAGAGATGGAACTAAGGATTGAGATTGGCCTGTAGTTGCCAGGGTCAAGTTTACTGCCTTGCAGGTAATAATACATAGAAACATACTGGTACATTAAAATCTAGCAAAAATAATTTACAGAAATATAAATAAAAGTAAACATTTTAATAATTGTTGCTGACAGACTATAATAAAGCTATTTCTCTACATATCTTAGAGTTGTCCAGTACTCAATGCTGATATTAGTGCGTTAGTGGGTAGGAGTAGGACCTCACATTACCATGTAAGACAAATACATTGATCAGTCTCATGGTCATTCTGAACAGGACCTGTGACAAACTATACACTTGTTTAAATGTAAATACTGATCAGACTAGTTTCCTCCCCATCATTGTTACAGTAATCATAGAACAAGCACACTGATCATTCATGCTATGGCCACGTCAAATTATGTGTGAGTACAGTATGTTTGAGAATACATAATTTATGAGACATTAGCTAATGGGTGATAAGGCATTGTCTTTCCTGGGGTCCCTATAGAAAAGGCTTAGGATGTACATATTATATGATGTGAGTGAGTGTACATCTGTGGTAGCGCCTGGGATTCGAACACTGGTCTCCAGCATGGAAAGCCAACATCTTCACCACCACTGAGATATTAGGCTCTGAGACACTATTGTTACACTCACCTCCCCCCACCGGGAAACCCGACCCGGGTCAGACTCAGGACACCAATGTCTCACCCGGTATTCGAACCCGAGTCTCCCACGTGTATACCCCACGTGTATATACCCCATATATATTCAAGCAATTCAAATTGCCTTACACAAAACGTCATAGATACATTTTTGTCTCCGCCAGGCCCGAAGGCATAATGGGGAAGACTATGTTTTCGCCCCCATCTGTCCGTCCCCGTGTGCCTCCGTCCATCTGTTACCAGCTAATCTCCGGCGCCGTTGGCCCGGTCACAACCAAACTGCACACACACTCCCTGGATGCCAATTCAAAACCTCTGCCCCACATCTTTCACGTGGCCTTGTTCTAGCGCCACCATGAGGCCGATTTCTGCTAAACACGTTTTTTGACTACTCCTAGAGATTTTGCCCAAAAATCACGTGAATTGGTAAACAGTATCTCTACAGTCATGTGATCGACATGGAGCTGTCCGATTTTCCATATTCTATCCTGATTGCCTAAGAATGGCTTCCAAAGTTTGCAGGATTTGTCAGTTTTGAATAAAATGCCACAAATCATGAACACAGCGTGCAATTTCTTAAATTGTGCACGCACATTCCCCCTAGGCCAAGGAATCAGCCTCATGGTGGTGTTATAACAGGCCAATTTGTATTTTTACCTATAAGGCCACTGATCAGTGTAAAACTTTGTATGCGCTTTGTATACATTGGCTTCCAGAGTTGGTAGGATTGGTTCGTTTTGAACAAAATGCCTGAAATCAACGCAGCTTGCGATTTCCATGAAATTTTGCATGCACAGTCCCACTAAGTCAAGGAACAACTGCCACCCTTTTCACATTGGCCTGTTATAGCGCCACCAGCAGCTGAGGCATTGACACTAAGCCTTGCCCACCTGCCTCTGGCAGGTAAAAAAACCTTTCGGGCAGGTGAAGTTTGCTTTCAGGTTGCCCGACCGGGTAAGTGCTCATTTGAGAGGGGACGCAACTGTCTATAAACACAACACAAGATAACTGTCTAAACACCTGAACGTGGCCAGTGCGCTCTGTCTTCTGGTTTGTGAAATGTAAAATAAGAGCACTGTTTACCTATAATGTGCTGTTTTTACTGTTGCTACACTTCAAAATATAAAATAATAATTGTGAAACCATAGACATATTCAAAACACTTTTTGGAACAAAATGCCTCAAATATGAATGCAGCATCCGTTTGCAGTGAAAGGCCGGAGAAGACATGTCACCCTTTTCACATTGGCCTATTATAGCGCCACAGGTGGCCACAATAACCTACCTGACCTGGCAGAGAACTGTGTTCAAAAGAGCACTGCTTCTAGTTCTAGTTTTATGATGATATTTTCTGCATAGTACTGTGTCTGTCATTTAATGTTGTATGACTTGTAAAAGGGTAATAATTTAAACAAGCCAAAAGCTTTCTTGTGGTTCTTATCCTTTTAGTTGACCTTTTACCAGTGAACTGTTATAAAATCTTCAATCAATCAATCAATAAGACACAGAGCATTAAGACCCTAACCCCCATAATGGCCAATACCCATTCACCATCTCATCTACTGTACCTAAGGATTTCAAATAATGTGTTATCTTGCTTGATAGTGAAGCATTTCTTATTTCTTTTCTTTTAATTTTTTATCCCACGATTTTGTAACCCATGTTTCACCCTGTGCCAATGCCTAAACTGTAATCCTGGGCGCTACTCTGCCAACCTAGGGAGAGCCCCGAATTGAGCACAAGTGAGGAGGTTCCCCGGTGGGACACAGCACGTGGAAGAACACATTATTCCAACCAGTTCCTTTGCCCTCCATGGCTGGCTGACCAGGGGTAGGCAGTATAGAGACCAGGATTACTGCATGTTTGTTTTTGTGTGCGTACCTACCCTAGGGGACACAGGGAGACACGGAAAGGCCCTTTCACCAACCCCACCTAGGTTGTGGGCACTGACGACGTGGAGGAGAGGAAATGCCCCCAGCGCCCACAGCATCCCCGACGGGACTCGAACCCAGGACAGTAGCGACAACGTTACTGACTGCGCCACCGTGACCCCAGTTAAGCATTTCTGTGTCATACACTGATGTAACATAGCTGCTCTCTCACTCCATAAAACAATTAAACTACTATCAAATTAACCACTTAAACCCCATATTCTGTGGAACACCTTTGCTGAGAGAGCTCACAGTGTTGTAGATCGGCTATTTTCAGCTAAGTTGTTGCACAGAATATGGAATTTAATATTAAGTTAAGGATTTAATATTTAGTGTAGAGCGAAAACAGAAAAGTCACTAGTGGAGAGCCCTGAGGAATTCGGACAACCAAGGATAGGATTTAAGCGATCTAATTTGGGGGCGGCATAGCTCAGGGGTAGAGAAACCGTAATTAGAGCCCTTTCGAATCCGGGCTCCCCTAAGTTAATGTTGAAGGGTTCTTGAGCAAGACTCTGAACCCCTAGTTGCTCCTGGTGAGCAGGTTGGTGCCTTGCATGGTTTCCTCTGCCATCGGTGTATGAATGTATGGGTGAATGTAATGCTACTAATGCACAATCTATGTAAAGCACCTTGGATAAAAGCGCTATATAAATGCACCATTTACTATTTAAGCGGTTAAACTAAGTGATGGATCTTTACCTTTCTCATTTGAGATTTTTCCACAAATTACACCTTCACTTGAGTAGCATAATTTAGTAGTCTTATGATGTATGTAATTGGACAGTCATTATACTTGGCTGCATGTAAATCTGTGTGCATTTAGTAGAAGTGACAAAATTCCCAATTGGTTGAACAGAACCAGTTCGCAATAAAACAGAGGAAAATTTAAAGTGACAGGAAATGTGTGAGACAGTCATGCTTCAGTGGAACTTGGGAGGAACCCAAAGTGGCAAAAATTGCAAATAGTGAGAGTTATTGCATCACTGTTTGTTCAACCATCAAGAGATAATGTCAAATTGATGAAACATTGGAGAAGCTCAATTTAAAGGCATCCACACAATTGTGAAGTATTTTTACACTCCATCCAAGCACCCACAGTGCTATATGTGTATTGAATCTGCATTTGATAGTCAACCCTGGTCAGAAAAGGAATTATCCACACCCTGACCAACCTGGCTGATAATTAGTAATTAATAACAAATCAAGTATAGAAATGTGAAATAAAAATGTAACATCTAAAGTTTAGATAGTAAAAATGTTATTTCACACTTTCTATATTTTGCTTGTTAGAATCTACACCATCTAATATTCTATACTTTATATATAAACTAATGGTTAGTTGACCGGGATCGGATCTGTACTTACTTGGTCCACTCCTTTTCCCCATCTACACCAAATCTCTTATTTACTGGTATCACTGTCACGTTTTTACCAAAGAGCCATGACCTCCCAGTCCCAGTATGCTCACTGCATGGAGACTGTCTACACTACAGCATGCCTGGTCTTCAACCCCGCAAAATATTCACGCCTCTTTTGCATTTTACCGGTGGCGGAAACAAGGCATTCAAGGACATGGCACCCTGTATATTCAGGACCTATCCCCACAACAAACCCTTCCTGTTCACTTTGATAAGATAGCGCAGCCAGTAAAGCTGTTTGAACTTCACTGTGTCTCAGTATTTGTCCTTTGTGGTTATGCTATGTTAGGACGTATGAGTGAAAATGTTCTTTCTCTACTGTTTTGTACTCCGGTGTTATGAATATGTCAACATTTAGTGTTTGTGTTTTTTGTCCCCTAGTGGTTCTGCCATCTCTGCCTTAGGAGGATGGAGAGATCTATGATGATTTGGTTGATCCAAGTCTGGATATCAGGTGAGAATGCATAAGTGAATGAATTGAACCATACAGGAAAAAATCAAACCTCGGTTCGAAGTGAAGCGGTGAACTTTTATTCTATGTGTTCTAGAGCTTAAGAATTCTGAATTCTGAATTCTGAATGATTTTATCTCGAGGGCCGAATTGTCATGTGAAGCTTGACCAATCCTCAAAGTATGGTCTCATTGGACATTTTTAATCATCCAATCATCAGACCGGGACGGACACTACACACATATTCTGGACGTACAGGACAGATAAAACCTGTTCATCCTGGACTGAAATGACCATATATGGACATGAGGGGACACACATGGGACACACATTTACGGACAGATAAAACCTGTTCATTCTGGACTGAAATGACCATTTATGGACATGAGTGGACACACATGGGACACACATTTACGGACAGATAAAACCTGTTCATTCTGGACTGAAATGACCATATATGGACATGGGGGACACACAAAGCCACTCCTTGGAAGCGGCTTTCACCGCTTCAAAATAAGGATAAGAAAGAAATTCATCTTTTAATGAATAAGGTTACATTTCTGTATCACCAGCATCACACGATATTGGTATTAGGGCATGTTTCAGAGCCACAGCATGTTAATGTAGATGTATCTAATGTTATAACAATGATGTAATCATTATAAAGAAATGCATCGCAAGTACAGAATAATCAAGGTTAAAAATATAAGAAAGGCCCTATTTTATAAAGACAGACATTTTATGGGAATTCCCTGCTGTTATATAACCATATCTCCATAACTTTATTGTTTGGAGTAATGATCCATGATGCTAAATCCACTCTCTGGCAATGGTGATGCAGCAAATTAAAAGCGCCCAGAATGTCTGCATGGTGAGTCTTGTAGACATAGAGCCATTCTCCCCTCTACCAGGGCCAATGCTGGTTTACTATCTAGATCATTTAGGTATTAGGGGCCAAGCCTCTATTAAAACTCTATGTGTTATTAGTGGCGAAGTCTGAAAGGCTTGAGGTTCAGCCACTCTTGAAACTCCCTTATTATTATTCTTCCGCCACTTTCACAGTTCTGGCTTGACTAGGGTGACCATATTTTCAGCCGCTCAAACCGGGACGCGAACCACTGTTGCCTAAAACCGGGACTCTCGAAGCAATGCGCACGTTACCGTGCACGCACCCGCCCATTCTCTAACGTTCGTGCACGCGCACATACACACAGCAGGGTGGCATTCAGGCAGTGAGTGATTGACAAACACCCTCAGCGTTGAATTCAGACACGCATTGAATTTGTTCATGTTTTCTGATGGTTAGGCAAGCATGTTGGGGCGGCCATAGCTGAATGGTTAGGGAGCCTGCCTGGGGAACCAGTTCCCCTGGTTGTCCCTGGTTCGATTCCCGGCCAGGATAGCAATGTCGATGTGTGTCCCTGAGCAAGATTCTTAACCCCTAATTGCTCACGCGCTCCTTGTGGGCTGCGAAGCAGCTGGGTTGGGCTGCAAATACTGAATTTCCCTCGCGGGAGGAGTAGTTAACTATGTATATATGTTACAGTGAGTTTGGGTAACTCAGTGAGATTGTGGTAAGAGCGCTCGTTTTGTAGTTCACCACACACCAATCACCACCAGATGGCGACAACAGCCATTCACTAGTGCAGGCGCTGACGTCACTCGTTTGCGACTCTCTTTCGTTTATTTACTAGCCCAGCTCGGCTGTGTTTAGCCATTAGCTTACTATGCCTTACTCTAACCCTAACCCTAACCTTAACCTCAGTAAAACTATGCCTAACCCTAACCCTAACCCTAACCCTAACCATAACCTCCGTGGGGTGAGGCTATCATTCCTGCCGACGCTACGTGTTGGGGAAAGCAAAACATATACTGGAACAAAGGGTGTTGTATATTTTGTATTGCTCACTTGTATTACCTTATTTGACTTACTGTGCAGAGGTCTGGGGAAATGCCTATAAAACAACTTTACAACCATTATGTATACTCCAAAAAAGAGCATTGAGAATAGTACACCATGTTGGGTATAGGGAACACACAAATATACTATTCATGAATTCCAAGTGTCTTAAGTTTAAGGATCTGGTCAAGTTCAAAACAGCTCAAATAATGTATAAAGGCAAGAATCATCTACTCCCAAGTAGCATTCAAAAGTTATTTAAGGACAGAGAATGTGTGTATAATTTAAGGAGCAAAAATAGTTTCGAGAAACCTTATGTGCGCACAAATTTGAAGAGTATGGGTATTTCATTTAATGGAGTGACTCTATGGGACAGTTTGGATGCTGAAATCAAGAAAAGTAGAACCATTTTGCAATTTAAGATAAAATATAAAAATATGATGTTAGGGAGATACAGACAAGAGGAAGAGGGTGGGTGGGGTGTTAGGGTTGAGGGTACATGGTAATGGCGTATACCGTAGGTAACAGTATGGTTCAGCACTGTTCAGTTTTTATTATAAAACAATAGGAGGTTGTAGATAGAAAACAGATTGAATTTGATTTAAGAAATGTAAAATAGGGGTAGGACCTGATAAGCTTAGGCTTCTTTCCTACTCCTTTTCGAACAGTTATGTTATTGAAATTATTATTATTATGCAATATTATTGTGCGTTATTTTGTGTTTTACTTTTGTTGTTTTTTGTTTTAATTGTTTTCTTTTAAGCATTATTATTATTATTATTGTGTACTAATTTGTATTCTATTTTTTGACTTTTTTAAATGGTCGAAATGTTCGAAATAAATAAACATTCATTCATTCATTCATACGTTGTTGTGGCTCAAAGCGACCGCTTGTTCCACCCCGCGCCGCACAACGAGCGCTCCGTTTCTCGATCTAACAGTTTCTCTATCTAACCGTGACATATATATGTTTTCATGAAAAGAACATGTTAAATGTCTATGCAACCACTGAAAACAGCTACTATTATTTAAATTCTAGCGAAAACCGGGACAATTTTGTAGTGAATGTTGAAAACCGGGACATATTAGTGTTTTAGAGATATTTGTCGGGACACCGGGACACGCAGCTTGAAAACGGGACTGTCCCGGCCAAACCGGGACGTCTGGTCACCCTCTGCTTGACCGTGCAGTCCTTTTTACGAAACTTGGCAGTATGGTAGTAGCCTACCAGACTACGTACTAATGCAGCTATACTAATGCAGCTAACCACTGTGTGTTAACATAGGTGGATTGTTTAGCTGTGCTATGTTAGTATGGTAGAGGGCTATACAGTGTTGTAATGGTGATTCAATGTTTGGGGGGGGGGGGGGGGTGCGGTTTTAATTAATTACAGGAGTTAACAGGTTCAGACAATGGTCTATTGATATGCATATAGACTCAGCTCTTTGTTAAATCACCCTGCTGTGTCACTAAATGTTTTCGAGGTGTGAATTTGGAGGTTATTTTGAATCGATGCATGCCCGTGCGCATGAGAGGTGTGACACTGGTCAGAAAAGACGTGACCGGACCAATGCAACACTGGGACTACACCAAACGGTGAAACCACTAAACTCAACCATTGGCCAAAGGGTGGCACTATAGCACTCAATTGAAAATCCAAACTTGCCCTGTTTGACCTACTGTACAGCCATGAAACTTCATAACACATGTGCGTCACCTCATGCCGAACAACTTTAACACTCTGACCTTTGACCTCTGACCGTTAGATCTCCCACCATTTATGAATTATATGAATTTGGCAATGTCCATGAAACTTTTTACACATGAACTTTGGACTAATATCTAAAGGTGCATCTCAACGGATTTCTTTTAAGTTAATACATTATGTTCAGCCAATGAATATTGCACTTTAATGAAAAATATTCTTCTGCCCCTAACACATACATGCATGCAGTCTCAGTTATTTTAATCACCTTGTGAGAAGAACTCGCTATGGGATAACCTTCAGGTTATCAGCTATATGAAAGCTGATCTACAAATTGTAGATATTGTAGCTATTTTCACTTGTTTCGGTTCCTCAGAAACATTACATTTCTATTTTGGGTCTCGAGCTAAAAGGATTGGGAACCAATGATCTCAAATAGTGTTGCTTGGTTCATAACGGAAGGATTTTTGTTATTGTCATCAACAGATACCGAAAAGGAGGCCATTCCTCTGTCTAGTTCAATGGAAAGAGTCGCAGCCTGTGAGTACGAAGGTCCCAGGTTCTATCCCTGTCCCCGACAATGTGTTGAGGTGTTCATGTATGGCATTTTTATCTCCTAGTCCAGGGGTCTTCAACAGGGGGTCCGGGGCCCCTAGGGGGTCCTCAGAGTTACTACAGGGGGTCCTCCAAAACTTTGTGTGATAGAAAGTTTTTTTCTAGCGTCCATATTCTGAGAACTTTAGCCAAAAATAGCCGATCTACAAGCTCACAACGCCTTGTTGGCATGTAGATCGGCTATTTTCGGCTAAAAGCTTTGGTGTAGAGGGGAAAAAGAGCAGACTAAGTACAGCGTGAAGTGAATGGTCAAGTTTATTAAGTGTTGACGGTTCAAGTGGTTAAATATCTGAAAACGCAAATTGTCATGAATCCAAAACACACTGATTGTGCCGTCAAACACTGCTTCATCTCTCTCTCAACTAAGGGGTCCTTGGCCTGAAAACGTTGAAGACCCCTGTCCCTAGTCGATTTCCTGCATGCTAGATATGACCGCGGCGTCAGCTGTGTAAAGTTGAAACCTAGTTTCCCCTGCAGGAATTATAAATGGACTATTATTTTTAAAAGGCAAACCGTTAAGCTTTTCAGCTGATTTGAACTGGGCTGTAAGTTGTAGTTCAATGCGTGGGTGCCTATTAAAAAGGTTGCAGGTTCGATTCCAGGCTACGTCTTGTTGACTGAATGCTTTATAAGAGTTTGAAATCTGCCATTCTAAGTAACATACTAGTAAGACGCCTCAGGGCGACATGCGACCATGCGCCAACTCTTGGCCATCTGTTACCCATATATGGAGAACCCTGGTACCCATGGAGATCCATGTACTGTATATGGAGATATGCTGTGAGAGCCCAAACTGCTTACTCAGTTAATCGTTATGTGAAAGTCCTATGACGTCTATGACATCTGACATTTTACACCCATACATGGAGATCTCTGTCTGTAAAACCAGCCACAAAGATATAGGCTGTCTTGGCCATCTGTCTTAGCCATATATGGATTCTGTTAGTGTGGTATGTGGCCGATGTGGCCTCCATATATGGGCATTCCCATATGAAGTCCTATTAGAT
Source organism: Nannobrachium achirus (assembly GCF_963921795.1). Taxonomy (NCBI): domain Eukaryota; kingdom Metazoa; phylum Chordata; class Actinopteri; order Myctophiformes; family Myctophidae; genus Nannobrachium; species Nannobrachium achirus. Next base: position 19,461,474 of record NC_137822.1, read on the forward strand.
ATGGGCTTAATATTGATGACATATTGATCAGGGAACTCCATATAAGGGCATAAAAGGGATTCTGTTAGTGTGACATCACAGTGAAGCCAGAGCGTGATGTTAGAGCTGCAAACCCATTCTGTGAGTGGTTCCCCTGACATCACAGAACAAACCCATAGAACCACAGTGTCAGACGTGATAGACAGACAAGCTGTGAACGTTCACATACTAATCTGCGACCTACAGTCGCAATAAAGACATGCCTTTTTAATATCGACAATCCCTCCTAACTCTGCTCAGCCATTTAAAATGCTCATTTGTTAATTGCAGGGTGTTCTTTTTGCTCAAGTTCAGTCTTCTATGTTGCATATCGCTTTTTCTCATTGCTTAGTGCGTTGACATACACTGACATTTTGCACCTTACTTCCATGTACAACACACTTTGAGTTTTTTTTATGTGTTTTGCTTGCATCTAAACCACCGTCCATAAGTATATCGTTCACATCTGCTGCTATGCTCACCCACCTTTGTTTTCTTGTTTCCTTCCCACTTGCCCCCTTCTACTTTACTTTACAACGGCAATGGGAGACTATGTTTTGCACCCTGTCTGTCCTTCCGTTCGTGTGTGTGTCTGTCCGTGCATCTGTTACCAGCTAATCTCCGGCACCGTTGGCCCGGTCCCAGCCAAACTGTGCACACACACTCCCTGGATGCCGGTTCAGAACCTCTGCCCCACATTTTTCACATGATGGGCCTGTTCTAGTGCCACCATGAGGCCGATTTCTGCAAAACACATCTTTTGACCGTACTCCTATGGATTTTGTCCAAATAAACAATCAACACTGATCTGTCCGATTTTCCATATTCCATCCTGTTGGCTAACATTGGCTTCCAAAGTTTGCAGGATTGGTTCGTTTTGAACAAAATGCCTCAAATCATGAATGCAGCGTTCATGAGATTTCTGTGAAACCTTACACGCACATTCCCACTAGGTCGAGGAACAAATACCAACCTTTTCACATTGGCCTGTTGTAGTGCCACCGACCTTTGTAAAACACATTTTTGGAACAAAATGCCTCAAATCATGAATGCAGCTTAGAGTATTTGCTAAATGCACAATAGATTGTAATTGTAACTTAGGTTCAGAATCAGAATCCGCTTTATTGTCACATCACAGGTATACAGAAGTAAAGAAGTGGGTGAAATTCATTTTTGTGTATTGTTATGAAAAGGTGTGGCTAACAACATACTATAATATTAGCACTTATTATTAAACACTACAGTAGTACTGGAGATAAGTGCAAAACTATTTGATAATGGGGCCCGGCCGTCCATGAGTAAACATATACCGTACCCATTTCAACCAGATAATCTATTAAAATTATGCTTAATAGTTATGAAAGGCCTTTTACAGCTTTGATATTTCATAAATTTGAATTTGTACATAACTTTTTACAAATGAATTCCATACACACCTTTGTCTCAGGGAAGGACTATGACATATAGGAAGAATCCAATTGTATTACTTGAATGTTTAATTGAGTAATACCTATTTGTGGCCACTAGTTGTCAGCCTTGCATAGGAGTTTATAGATGGTAGTAAAATAGTGGAAGGGATAGTGGGCATAATGGAAGTGTTTATTGCAAGAGTGGAAAAATATTTAAGTTTGAGTTGTTCTAGTTCACAAAAATAGATATTTATTCCAATTTTAGAGAACCATACTTTCTAACATTGAAAATCTTGGCCTAGCAATGTTAGTTTTTGTAAAAAAAAAAGACATGACATTGACAGGCATTGTATACCAAAAAATGGGTTAAGTGACCTTACTGTTGGATTAACGTGTTACTGCTGATGGGTTGGGATCTTACACCCAAAAATGGCTTAAAAGTGACCTTGTTGTTGGGTTGGGATTGTATGCCCAATCACTTTAAATCTATTCATTTTTTACATCACTTTATTCAATGATCATTTTTATGCTTAATCTACTCAAGGAAGAATGCATGCTGAGTAAATTTTGCATTTAGTCGTGTCAATCTGACACAACTTTGCTCACAACAGGTTATATAGTATTTCACTTTAAAAGAACAGCACCCCTGTTTGTATGTGTCAGGCTGGACCATCTTGGTCATGGTTTCTGTTTCTGTAAGCAACTATGTTTTTTTTTTTTTTTTAATTAGGGATTATGACTGGGCTACATCCACTACGATCATCTACAATACAATGTTGTTTTCTCTATCTAAAACCATAAAATAATAGAAAAGTTTGTAAAAATATCTATGGGAGCACAGTTGCATGCTGGGCAGGGGTTGACACTAAGGTCTCAGAGGCACTTGCCTGTTGGGCAAGTACAGGTCATGTTCTACTTGCCCAAAGGTCATGCCTACTTGCCCGAAAAGTAAATCACCCATTATAAAATGATACAGTTGGTAAGATTTTAATTATGGCTCAATTTAACACTTATTTCTTTACTTTCTGGGGCTGTGTGATAAAAATGTCATATTGTACCTCAGTACTTACAAATCCAAATACCAAATACCTACATAGCTATGCCTATGATTGAATACGTCTATGGTTTCACACTTGTCATTTTACATTTTTTAAGTGTAGCAACAGCAAACAGCAGTAAAAACAGCACCTAGGTTACATTCCACAGACCAGAAGACGGAGCGCGCTGGCGTTCAGGTGTTTAGGCAGATATGTCTTGTTGTGTTTATAGACTGTTCAAATGAGCACTTGCCCGGCCGGGCAACCTGAAAGCAAACTTCACCTGCCCTCTTAGTTTAACCCAACAGTGGTGCAATTCACAAACCAATGTGTTGATAGATAGAGAGGGCGGGTCTAACTGTTGGTCAAATCAAAACACAATGGCTCGCACCAAGGGTTGGGTTAGAATTCAATTCATTTTATTTCATTGTCTGGGCGGGGCAACTATAACCCAACAGATGGATTACAAAGTACTCCCATTTGTAAAAGTCTCGATGCTGCAATGTAAAAAAAATACTGGGTTACGGTAAAAGTCTGGATTTCAAAATGTGTACTTGATTAAAAGTAATTACAAAAGCATTGGCATCAAAATGTACTTAAAGTACAAATTAAAGTCTGATAATTTTATCAGACACGTTCCCCTTCCTATACAAACCCATTGAATTTCCATTTAACCATGATAGATTAATCAAAAACACCTCCTAATACGTGAGGGGCTGTTTGGTTTTTTGTCTTTATTGTTTTATTGTCTCCACCAGCCGAAGGCTGAGGGAGAGTATGTTTTCCCCTCCGTCCGTGTGTCCGTCCGTGCGTCCGTCCGTGCGTCCGTGCGTCCTCGCAGTTTGTGAGCGCCAAATCTCAGTCGCCGTTGGCCCGGTCGCTGCCAAAGTGAGCACACACATTCCCTGGATGCCAATCTAGAACCTCTGCCCTAAATTTTTCAAATGGGCCTTTTCTAGCGCCAACTAGTGGCCGATGTTTGCTAAACACATTTCTGTGCACTACTCTTACAGATTTTGTCCAAAAATCCTACAAATCGGTAGGCAATATCTCGACAGTCATGTGATCGACACGGATCTGTCCGATTTTGCATATTCCATCCTGATTGGCTAAGATTGGCTTCCAAAGTTTGTGGGATTGAGCCGTTTTGAACAAAATGCCTCAAATCACAAACGCAAAGTGCAATTATCATGAAATCGCGCACACACGTTCCCACTAGGCCGAGGAAGAAATGCCACTTAATTTTTTTTAATCAGCCTCATGGTGGCGCTATAACAGCCCGATTTGTGGTTTTACCTATAACTCCACCGATCAGTTTCAAACTTTGTAAGCGCACTCCCTAGAGGCTAAGGATAAACCTTTGCCCTGCATTTTTCACATCAGCCTTTATAGCGCCACCTTTGGGCTGACTTATGTAAAACACATTTTTGGATATTACTCCTTGAGATTTTATCCAAACATCATGCAAATCGGTACACAGTATCTCTATAGTCATGTGATCAAGTCCGATCCGTCTGATATTTCACATTCCATCCTGATTGGCTAATATTAGCTTCCAAAGTTTGCAGGACTGCTCCGTTTTTGAACAAAATGCCTCAAATCATCAACGCAGCTTGCGATTACCGTGACATTTGCCACACATATTCCCACTAGGTCAAGGAACAAATGCTACCTTTTAAACATTGTCCTGTTATAGCGCCACCAGCAGGTAGACTTTAGCAAAACACATTTTTGGAACACAATGCTTGAAATCATGCATGCAGCGTCCGATTGCCATGAAAGATCTAAGGTGAAGAACATATGCCACCCTTTTTACATTGGCCTATTATACAGTAGCACCACCAGGACGCACGGCCTGGTGGAGACCTGTGCTCGGAAGAGCACTGCTTCTAGTTGTATTTCTTTCCCAAACAAAATTTAAAAAAGAAAAGAGAGTAATCAATATTTAGCAGATTACCATCATATTATGCAGGTGTGTACATGTATTTTTACATGATTTTGAAACATGAACATCATATGCAATTGAGTGTAAAAAGTAGCAGGCAGGTGCAATTGTTTCTTGATGTGCTGTTTCAAAGAGCAGTTTGTGCAGGTGAAAAACAACAACACATAAACGTGACCAATAACGTGACCCGAGGTCTCTCCTTCTGCATAGGTTTGAGAAGCTGACCACCGTGACCAACATCTTCCTGCTCAACCTGGTGATCTCTGACCTGATCTTCATGTGCAGCCTGCCCTTCTGGGGCGTGTACCACCAGCTGTCCAACTGGCTGTTTGGCAGGTAGGGTGACCCAAGAGGGCGATAGCAAGAGGGCGGATTAGACCCGGGCTTCCCGTTTCTGCGTGACGTAGGTGGATACCTTTTTAGGAGGCGGAAGCATGTTTGGAGTCTATTCATTTACAATGAGAGAGCTAACGTGAACACAGAGCAAAATAATAGTTCAGAGGCTATGGTCACTAAACTAAATATTGGACCCGATCATCACAAGCCTCATAATATTAACAAAATTGTCATGCTAAAGTGGCTTTTTTCAGCGACACAACAAAGGAGAAAATTGACTTTATTATTGCTCTTTAGCTGTCCCAGCAACACACTCTAGCGGGATCTATAGCACCAGTAAACAGGACGTGCGCGAGATTTGCCGTCAGAGCCGGCACCCACTTAGGAGTTTATTTGTAGGATTTGTGTGCCATGTCGCACTCTAGTGGATCCAATGAGGTTGAGCTATCTTCATTAATTAAATATCTTTGGGGTGACTGACCTTCTGGGGCGTGTAACACCAGCTGTCCAACTGGCTGTTTGGCAGGTAGGGTGACTGACCAACCGCACTTTGCGGAATAGTCCCGAAAGGTATTTAAAAATATATAATATTGTCGTTGTCGGGTGGAAACCTTGTATGTCCAAAACCGTTTTGTATTTATCATTTTAAAAACGATTTGAAATAGTGATAATAGGTCTGCAAGCACACAGCGCCTCGCGTTGAGAAGCGTTGTGTGCTTGTAGATTGGCCATTTTCACTAGTTTTGTGCGACAGTCTGGTATGATGAAGCAGGACTTTACTTTACGATAAATCATGTGATACTTAATAATAATAAAGGTTCTGTTCATGGATGTATACCCCAAAAATAATAACTTTCATTTTTGTTATAGAGTTAAAATTATATAACTTTTGGGGGGAAGAAGCCAAAATGTATTTCAAAAAGTTGCAAATAGCTAAGATTGTCCACTGGTGTGAGCTAGATAGATTGTCTATTTTTAAGATTTGGCGTTACGGGTCCATTTGGTTCCATCATTTGTACATTCGGAGTTATGCGGGTCCTCGAAAATACAAACATTTTAGAACCACTGTTCTAGTGGACCCCTAATGTGCCATAAATAGTGTCATATACATATAAATCAGTGTTTCAAAACCTGGGGACTGACATTCAGTAATTATAGGTCTTATGATGAAAATAAGAACATTATAGTGTTATTAAAAAAAGGGGGAAACAAGAAATACGTATAAAATTGCCACGGACAAGGCAAAGTCTTGCCATGCACTGACGGACAGATGTTGATGAGCCCTGCGGTCTATTGGCTCTGCTCTGTTGTGATTGGCAGGGTGATGTGTCTATTGGCTCTGCTCTCTGTTGTGATTGGCAGGGTGATGTGTCTGTCTAATGACTCTGCTCTGTTTTGATTGGCAGGGTGATGTGCAAGCTGATTAGCCCTATTCACGGCCCGCCCACTCAGCATCCCCCTGGTGCTGAAGTCACGTTTTGAAGGGGAAAACCCTACTATAAGCCTATAGAGTTAACACAGAAATCGCACATTTAATGCAATTTCCGAATAGTAAAGTATAAAATACGGCTAGCATGATCAAGAACACAAGATAGTAAAAGACACAAAGCATTATAATTTACTTTACCTTTCGAAATAATGATTTGTTGGCTTTAAGTCCAGCAATTTCTGTTATAGTTTCCCCTTCTAAACTGAACTAAGAAATGCTAAGAAATTTGGTGAGTGGGCGGGCCGTGAATAGGGCTAATTGGTAGGGGGTCATGCCTATGTTCCCTCGACCCTATGTTCCCTCACAGAGGTTAGGGTTAGGGTTTGGATTAGGGTTAGTGTTAGGCAAAGTGGTTAACATTGAGGGAACATACAGTAGGGCTGAGGGAACTTGAACATGGTACTTCCTGGGTTTCTACAGCTCTGTGCTCGACCCGGCTCGGGGTCATGCTCAAGCTCCCTCAGCCCTATGTTCCCTCAGCCCTATGTTCCCTCAGCCCTATGTTCCCTCAGCCCTATGTTCCCTCAACCCTATGTTCCCTCAGCCCTATGTTCCCTCACTCCCTAACAAATTATTATACCCTATGTTCCCTCAACCCTATGTTTCCCCCAGCCCTATGTTCCCTCAATTCCAAAATAGACCCTATGTTCCCTCAGCCCTGTGTTCCCTCAACCCAACAATAGACCCTATGTTCCCTCAGCCCTATGTTCCCTCAGCCCAAAATAGACGGTGCCATGGCATTGGTCCGACATCTCATTGTTCCGATGTCCCATTAAGGGCGTCTTACTGGGCAAGGTCACGCCATCTGTCTTGGCCACCAGTCTTGGCCACCAGTCTTGGCCATATATGGATTCTGTTGGTGTGGTTCCCCTAACAGGGCATCATCTGGGAATACCCATATGTGAACTTTTAATTTGTGTTATCCTTTATTAATATATATCGGACCAGTTACCCATATATGGAGATCCCTGTTACCCATGCATTCACAGATATGGCCTTAATAAATATGACATCAGGGATCTCCATATATGGGCATATAAAGAGTTAGCATTCTTCAGGTTAACATTCACCAGGTTAGCATTCACCAGCATCGGCAGGTCAGCATTCACAACGTTAGCATTCGCCAGCATTCAAAAGGTTAGCATTCACCAGTGTCGGCAGGTCCGCATTCACGGGTTAGCATACACCAGCGTTGGCAGGTCAGCATTCACCAGGTTAGCATTCAACAACGTTGGCAGGTTAGCATTCACCAGGTTAACATTCACCAGGTTAGCATTCACCAGCATCGGACGAATGGAGCGTCAGAACAATGACACGTCGGAAACAATGCCATGGGGGACTGAGATTTTTGGTCTGAGGGAACATAGGGCTGAGTGAACATAGGGTCCTATTTTGGGATGAGGGAACATAGGGCTGAGGGAACATAAGGCTGAGGGAACATAAGGCTGAGGGAACATAGGGTTGAGGGAACATAAGGCTGAGGGAACATAAGGCTGAGGGAACATAGGGCTGAGGGAGCTTGAGCATGGACCCCCTGGCTCTTCTGACCTTCGATCGCCACCTGGCCGTGGTTTACTCACTGGCACCAAGGTTAGCATCCAACTATTCATTTAGCCAATGTCTGTCTGTCCACCGTCTGACCGCCTGTCTGCATGCTTGACATCACTGATATGGTAACAGCCCAAATGCTGAAAAAAATGCCCAAATTTGGAGATGAGCATGCTGACATCACTGATACTAAACAGTGTCTCCACCATGGTAGCAGCTGCATGCTGAAAGTAAACGATGCCCACATTTGTCCGCTGTCTGTCTGCATGCTGACATCACTGATAATATACAGTGTCGCCTCCATGGCTGTCTGTCTGCATGCTAACGTCATACTCTACTGATAGTACTGAGATCACAGACTGATACAAAGGGTATTGCACAACTGGACGTCAATGGTGACTGGGTTCTCCAACATTACTTCTGAGACTCCTACATTCAGTCCCTCATATACTGTGAGTATGCTTACCCCACGGGCACAGGACTAGTTATTATTAATAATAATTGTCCGACTTTATTCCATCTTTCGTCTTCAATCTTCCATCGTCTCCTAAGTAAACATTATTCCTCCCATAGTTTTGGCAGCACGCACTTGGGCCATATGTCAAGTGGACCGGCTTCATCATCATTTTGCAAAGAGATATATTATATAGTTTCATTTTTATAAATGTATTTATGAATGAATTTTCTCCATTGACTTGAATTAAATATTAAGTAGTTCACCCCCAGAATGACTTTGTTTCTGTTAATTACTCACGCCATGGAGACTTGAGTTCAATAATATGTAATACAAAAAAAATATAGCGTGAGTGAGTAATCAATAGATTTTCTTTTTCATTTTTGGGGTGAACTACTCCTTTAAACTTTTCCCAAATATGGAGATTTCTGACATCATAGATGTCTGACATCATAGACCACATGAGACTGCCCACAGTATGTCCATATGGACTTTCCAAGATATGGGCTTAATATGACATCAGAGATCTCCATATATGGCCATTTATTTATTAGTTCATACATTTTCCCCATTGACTTGAATGGGGAAATTTCCATTCGTTGTTTTTTTTTTTTTTTTTTTTCAATTTCAGTTTTTTCGGTAGGGTAAGTGATTTCAGTTTTCATGTAGGTGACAGGCAGGGCCTTCCTCCAATCATGATCAAGTGGGGGCCGGCCTTGGTGCGCGTAAGGCCCGCCCCCACTTGACCATGACTGTAGGTCACCCATATAAATCTCTCGTTCTTTTGATTGAAAACTTTATATGTTTTTTTGCAGGGGTATGCGGGGAACATAGAACGTGAGGTTACGTTGTAACCTATGTTCCCTGAGTGAAGAGATCATCTCTCCACCCTTACATATTTAATATGTATTAATATGTATGGGGAATGAACCCACCTCACATGTGACGTGGATATTCTTTTAAGACGCACCAGTGTCACCTGACACTGGCACGGACGGGTATATAAGGCCCAGGTGTGCGTGATCACACTGGTTTACCTTGATCGACATCGTCGCTTCTGAGCGACCTCGAGTGGAGAGATGATCTCTTCACTCAGAGAACATAGGTTACAACGTAACCTCACGTTCTCTATCGTATCGAGATCATCTCTCCACCCTTACATATTTAATTGCGACCGTCAGGGAGCAGTTTACTATGAAAACCTCCACCGGCCGTCCGTCCGTCCGTCCGTCCGTCCGTCCGTCCGTCCGTCACACGTCACACGTGACCATCAACAAACGTCACACCTTTGTTGATGTTTAAATCGAAGAGTCTTGGTCAAATACTTCTGTTGGTTTCTGCACTGATCATTTATACAATTCAGCTGTGTTTGCTCGTGTCATCATGATGAGGTCATAAATCAGCCATGCCCAAATATAGATTTTACGGGTTTACATGCTTACTCAGTTATTCGTTATGTGAAAGTCCTATGACGTCTATGATATCTGACATCATCATACATACATTCCCTTTTATGCCCATAAATGGAAATCCCCTCTGTAGAACCAGCCACTGACATCACTGTAATGTCAGGGGAACCAAATCCCTTTTATGCCCATATATGGAGATCCCTGTGATGCCAGGGGAACCAAATCCCTTTTATGCCCATATATGATTACCATATATCGCCCACCAAAATGTAGCAAAGCCTTATTTCTTACAGAAATATCAGAACTTTTATCTATCTGTTCCACTGACTATGAGAGAACCTTGATTGCTGGCGATGCAAATTTACATGTGGATATTGTTACAGATGTTACTGCTATGAGTTTCTTACAGTTATTACATTCCCTTGATTTTGTTCAGCATGTTACCGGGCCAACCCACAATCAGGGCCACACCCTAGACCTGGTGATCTCTAAAGGGCTAAGTATTTCTATGGACAGGATCATCGCTAAGCCTGACTTATCGGACCACTATTTACTGTGTTTTAATATGACTGTCTCTGATCTTGAAAAATACAATAGAGAATATACTATAAAAAAGAGATTTTTCAGGGCATCGGCAGCAGAAGAGTTTGCTCGCCATCTTGCATGTGCACCCCCCCTTCCTGATATTCCCTCAGTAAATGATATGGTTCAACATTTTAATCTTAAATTAGAGTCAGCTCTGGATATAGTGGCTCCTATGAAAACTAAAAAGAAACATAAAGTAAAAGAAACACCCTGGATAAACGATCATATACGCTCACTCAAGAAACAATGCCGCAAAGCAGAGCGAGCTTGGAGAAAAAATAAACTAACTATCCATCTACAGATTTTTAAGTCATTAACAGCCACGTACAATAAAACCATGCGTCTGGCTAGGCAGGCCTATTTTTCCGGAATTATTAATGAGAACAAGAACAATGCTAGGGTCTTATTCTCCACTATTGAACGCCTCTTAAACCCCCCCCAGTCCTACAAGCAGTCACTCCTTGCCTCTAAAGCAAAGTGTAATGAGTTTGCATCCTTCTTTGACAACAAAATTGTGAACATTCGAGCTGGTATTATGAATAATACTGTCACAAATGCAAATGCAGTTAATGGTGCCATGTGTAAAAGTGTAGATAAATCTAGGGGCAGCCTAGTATCATTTTGTGAAATTGATGAAGAGGAACTTCGTAAAACCATATCGCAAATGACATCGTCTTCTTGCTCGCTGGATGCAATACCCACGCCATTTCTCAAAGAGGTTGTAGACTGTGTGATTGGAGATATCCTAAAAATAGTAAATAACTCTATACAATCAGGTGTCTTTCCAGAAACACTGAAAACGGCCGTAGTTAAGCCCTTACTCAAGAAACACAACCTCGACCCGTCCATGCTGTGTAATTATAGACCCATTTCCAATTTGCCTTTTCTGGGCAAGGTCCTAGAAAAAATTATCTTTCATCAATTGGATGTATTTCTGCAGAACAATAAGGTGCACAACAAATTCCAATCCGGCTTCAGGAAAGGACACAGCACAGAAACTGCACTTTTAAAAGTAATTAATGATCTTAGGGTGTCTGCTGATAACAAAAATGTATCCGTTCTCCTACTGCTGGATCAAACGGCGGCTTTTGACACAATTGACCATACAATTCTAATACAACGTCTTGAACACTGGGTAGGGCTGTCAGGCACAGCTTTGTCCTGGTTTTACTCCTACCTAACAGGCAGAAGCTACTTTGTTAATCTAGCTGACTTTGAGTCAAACAAACACAACATCTGCTCTGGTATTCCACAGGGCTCAATTCTTGGTCCTTTATTATTCTCCCTCTATATACTGCCGCTGGGAGAACTTATTTCCGCTCACGGTGTGAATTTCCATTTCTATGCTGATGACACCCAGCTGTACCTTTCGGTAGCTCCGGACGACCCCTGTGCTCTAGACCCATTGCTGACGTGTGTGTCTAGCATAAAATGCTGGATGAGTGAGAACTTTCTCAAACTAAATGAGGACAAGACAGAAGTTCTCATAATTGGTTCTACTGCGCAGAGAGAATCAATAATAAGTAGACTTGGTAACCGGTCTAAAGAAAGTAACACTTCTGTAAAGAACCTGGGAGTGATCATTGACGCTGAATTGAATTTTAATACACACATTAATCATGTCACCAAGATTGCCTTCTTTCACCTTAGAAATATTGCGCGAATTAGAGCCCATCTAACATTGGACGATGCAAAAACGCTGATCCACGCTTTTGTTTTCTCTCGGCTTGATTACTGCAACGCACTTCTCTCTGGTCTGCCAAAGAAAACAACTGACAGTTTGCAACTTGTTCAAAATGCGGCAGCCAGAGTTTTAACTAAAGCTAAGATGAGAGAACATATTACTCCAGTCTTAGCGTCGCTACACTGGCTCCCGGTTGTTTTTAGGATTGATTTTAAAATTATTTTACTTGTTTATAAAGCTCTAAATGGTCTGGCACCTTCGTACCTCTATGACTGCCTGCATAGATACGTTCCAAACCGCCCACTCAGGTCTTCTAGTGCTGACCTACTCGATGTGCCTAAAATGAAATATAAAAAATATGGTGAAGCAGCTTTCTGCTTCTACGGACCGACAGTTTGGAATAAACTCCCACTACACCTAAGACAGGCAGCCTCTGTGGATAGCTTTAAAGCACAGCTCAAGACCTATTTCTTTACTCTTGCTTTTAGCTGAATTATTTTTTTATCTCTTTGATGCTATTGACGTCCACACTGTTCTGAAATTGTTCTTCAATGTTTTATGTTTTTATTGTTCTGCTTTATTGTATTCATGTGTATTTTATTTTTTCTGTTAAGTAACTGTGCTTCATTTTCTGCTCTGTAAAGCACTTTGAGCTGCATTTCATGTCATGAAAGGTGCTATACAAATAAAGCTTTATTATTATTATTATATGGAGATATGGAGATCCCCGTGTTGCCAGGGTAACCAAATCCATTTTATGCCCATATATGGAGATCCCTGTGATGCCAGGGGAACCAAATCCCTTTTACGCCCATATATGGAGATCCCTTATGTCATCAATATTAAGCCCATATCTGTGAATATCTTTGGGTACCAGATGTCTCCATATATGGTTAAATGGTCCGATATACATCACTGGCCAGAAGACCAAGAAATGGTGCAACCTCGCCCTTTGCTTTTCTCCCTTAGGCATCTTACTGGTAGGTAGTTTAATGAGGAATGCAGTATGGTGGTAGGTAGGTAGTTATGGCCTTTGATGTAAGATTTTCACTTTCTAGGATAACTATATTTGCTATTCCCAGATGATGCCCTTTTAGGGTACCCCTCATGCCCATATATGGAGATCCCCAGGCTTTACTAATTAACATAAGTTTTATGCCCATATATGGAGATCATTGTCCCAATGTCATCAGATATATGGGCATAAATGGACACAGGCAAACTAGATGGGCTGTATGGATATCCAGATGTGTGATGTAAGTGTTTTATTCCAAATGTGGCACCCCACAGACATATTTCCAGAAACAAAATCCCTTTCATGCCCATATATGGAGATTTCTGATGTCATCAATCCCAGGCCCTGTAAAAAACATGGTTGCTATGGTAAACAGTTGGTTGCTAGGGTAAACAGTTGGTTGCTAGGGTAAGAAAACATGGTTGCTATGGTAAACAATTGGTTGCTAGGGTAAACAGTTGGTTGCTAGGGTAAAAAAAACATGGTTGCTGTGGTAAAAAGTTGGTTGCTAGGGTAAACAGTTGGTTGCTAAGGTAAAAAACATGGTTGCTATGGTAAACAGTTGGTTAGTAGGGTAAACCTTCAATGATTTTGACATCTTGTTACTAATCTGTCGGTAGATAATGCCGGTCTTATATAAGGGTCATTTGTGTACGGTGTGATGTCATACTGATGTCAGCAGTGTGACAGGAGATAAGCGACCAACGGTCGCTTATCTCCCGATTAGGGAGTCTTACTGGTATGTATTAATATGTATGGGGAAACTCTGTAAGACACCTTGTGAAGAAGCGAAGCAGTCCCAGAACCCCAAAGCCAACACCAGTGGGCTCCGACCCAGCACATACAGAATCTAGAATATATTCACATTCATGTGCAATTTAAGGTATTTACAGACGCCAACCACCGCTAAATGCACGGCGTAAGCCACCACCCAGAGCCTGGCCCCGCCCCGGAGGCGCTAATACACACACTCTGACATTAAGCTCAGTGGAATGCACCCATTTTAATGTTTATACTAGGGTCATCAGTATGCACATACACATGACAATGTGTTCGCAGACCACTATAATGTTCTTATTGTGGGCTCGCCTGAAAGGCGAGAACACTATGTTATCCTCATTATTTATGAGTGTGGGCTCACAAGCGAGCCCACACTGTTTCGTAGGAACAGTGTTTCTAGTTTTGGTCGTAATCTTCAGTATACTTTATGATACTGATTTACTACAACACTAACATTAGGAGTCCACTTGTACAAGTGGATCTCACATGTTTTTATTTGCGAGGAGGACCACAGTAACTCTGACTCTGAGAGTGTACACATGGATTTAGAACAGGCTCTGCAGCAGGCTACACCACGGACGCAAGTTGAGGGTGCATCATGCTTTCTAATAATTCTTAATTGACAGAGAATACATCATTCTTACTGCACCTTGGAGATTATAGAAACTCATCAGTGCAGCAAGCGGCATAACCACTCTGTCTTCCTCTTCACACGTCGTGTTGCATTCGCAACTCTCGAGGATTTGGAGAAATATATTCCGGTCCTCATTTTGTGTTTCCGCCGGAAGAGTAAGAACAAATCGTGAATCGCCATCGAGAATTAACTGTTTTTTTAAACTGAAGAGCACATCGATTTCTTTCAGATCCTCAGGCTTACATTGACTCAGTAAGTCCAGTGTTTTGTGAGGTAACACTGCCATGGTGCTGGTAGAACTATATACTGCTTCCAGCAATGCCTTGTCACCCTCCTCGTTTGAGGTGACCAGCTTCAATATTTCTGTGGCGTCACCGCAGCGCTTAAGTACATCTAGTGCTTTCATCGTATCTGCTAGGATTAAGCCATCTCCTTCCATAATCAGAACCTTATCCATAGTCTCGCTTACATCCTTGACAATCACACTGTTCTTCATTATCCTACAGAATAACTGGAACAGAATTGGACGTTTATATTGCGCAACTTTTCCCAGATTATCCCGTATTTTGTCTAAAAGTTGTTTCTGCTCTGCTTCCCGGTCGGCCAGAAATTGCTCTTTGGAGATGATGAGTTTAGTCTTATCTTTCGTGAATTTTACTTCATGAAGCGTGTAAGCAACGACAGTACCTTTAGGGATTACAAAAGGTGTCTCACTCTTGCTTACAACACCACCTCTCACCAGGGCAGTTGACACTCGTGGGATCGCTGCTGTCAGTCCGACACTCGCCGTTGTTTTGGATTTTTGAAGGATCGTGTCATCTTCTCCTGTTGTCTCAATTGTACAGGTAACGACGGCCAGAGATTCCCATTCTGTCATGGTATTCAGTTTCGACCTCACAGAATCTTTGAACTTGTATTGACTGAGATTTGCCAGATAGTTGTCTCCATCGGCGATAGCCCGAACATGGAATGGGCGGAACTGCCCCTCAATTCCTCTAGAGATCCCCCCCGCCACTGTGACTTTGAAGATGTCCCCGAGACCATAGAGACTGGCTTCCGCAGAGATTTCCACAGTTCCACATTGGGTCCTGGTACACGTCAGCTTCCCCGTCTTGCCTTCTGTACATTGTGCCTTTGTGCCTTTCGGGTGCAAGTGGCAAAGCACCTGGAGGACGATTCTAGTCTTCGAGCAGCTGGTCTTGAGGCATCTGCTGGACCACAGGTGTCTAGATAGCACGAGAGTTTGTGTTTGATGCAAGCCTCTTGCAGAGAACACAACATTGATACAGTACTGTCAAGACATAAGTACTTGTTCAGTTCAGTCTTAGCCATAGTCAGTGTTTGACTCTTTGTCTCTTTGATTTGCGGGTTGCAGCCGCAACTCTTGAGCATTTGGAAAAGAGTTGTCACATCTTCTCGATTGGCAAACGGCAGTTCAAGACTAAAAGTAGGCACTGTAGGATCAGGACTATAGTTGAACCCTAATTCTAACATGTCATAAAAATGGTCCAGACGCATGAAACTATCTCTGTGTGTCCATTGTAGCCTCAGGTAACTTGACCATGAGTCCCATAGAACTGTATGCTGCTTCCAGGAACAATGTCACATCAGAAGCCGCAATGCTGGGTAAGAGTATTTTCAATATGTTCTCTGCAATGGTGTAGATATGTTCCTGGATTTTCCGCAAGGTACTCAAACTCATTTAAACCATCAGCTAGATCCTCAGCTTTTGCAATGCTCGTTGTTATGTCAAGGAACAATAACAAAAGATCACCACGTTTCTCTTCTGGAACTCTTTCAAAATGATACCACATTTCTTTCAGCTCATTTTTCATCTGCTCAGGATTCACCGCTACAGTCGGAGTCGGGGCTGAGTCACCAACGCCGTCTGTGAGCTGTAGGACTGGTTTTTTATCTCGGAGTGTTATTATTTTAAGATTGTAGGCAATGACTGTGCCCGTGGGAATTTCTTCTGCGCCCTCATGTGTGTCACTAAGACCAAACTTGAGGCTAACAGGCCGTACTCCAACCGTTACATCCCCTGCTATTTGGGATTCTGACCAGATCTTGTCAGCTTTTCCAGTCGTTACAAGTCTCATGGCAACCACGGCCAGGGCATCCCCACTTTCCATCATGTCCTCCAGATACTTATGTGCGTTATCAGTCAACGTAAGCTGGTTCATATGAGCTTCTATACCAGCGAAGGTTTCGGTATTAAGTGGGTCTAGTGTTGCCTTAAATTTTGTAGAACCCTCCCACCCCACTGTGACAGTGATTTGATTCATTTCAGCTTTGATCTTGCCAGATCTGAAGCTACCTGACTTAGGTAGGGCTACGGCCAAATTCTTTATAGCCATATTTGCCTTTTCTACAAGACCACCTTTAAAGAAACGGCTTTCAGTGATGTTGCAGTCAGTGGCACGGTATTGTTTTAACCGCTTCAAAGAGAATTTGGGACGGGGTCTTACAATCACGATTTGCCCAAGAGCAAAGTCACGAGATTCAGTTGAGGCAGCGACTAGAGTTCCAGCAGAGGCATTCTCGTCCTTGATCTTGTCAAGAATTGCTTGGGTGAATTTTGAATAGATTGGCATTGTAAAAGTACAGCTGTATTGAGTAGTGGCACTTTGAATTGCTCTTCTATCCAACTGAGAATATGCTCATTGCTTCATCCTATATTAATAGCTGGCTTACCACGCTGTCACACTCATGTCACACTCATGTCACCATGACTAGGCATAAACCATATAAGGAGTTCCCTTTTTGATGACATCATAGGGTAGAGTTCTCAAATTCTGCCCAAGTAGGGCCGGGCCTAAAATAAATGCTAATTGATCGGGCCTTGTCGAGCCTCGGGCTCCGTCACTCAAGCAACAGAGAACAGGCGCATCCCCTGCCTGTCTGTCTGCACGCACCGCGGCACTGAAGCCTGACCAAAGGACCAAGGATAATCAGTGAAGCATACGGAAGTATTCTGTGTCAGAGCCTTAGCAGTGTGAGCTCTATGTTGGAGAGGTTGGTTGCAAGTTCCACAAGTTTGTAATAAGTTACATAAATCCAAGAAAAGTACATTCAAAGTGGAACAAACTTGGATATTTCGACTTGAGGAGGAGGAGGATTGTATTCAACAGTTGTTTGGCTTATTTCTGCTTTAAATAGGCATTATAAGGGTTATCCTAGTAAAAATGGCAAATTAGGATTAAGGGCCCATTCTGTGTTACTGTGAGTGCTGAGTCAGATTCCCTTCCCTTCCCCCGCCAAAGGAAGGGGGAAGAGGCCATAAACTCTTATCTTATCCTTCCATCAGCTATGGTATGCGCCGAGCTGTGGCTGTCTCCATTTCTCTCTTTCTTTGTGAGTGAAACTGTATGCAATTTGAGTCTGTGTTAGTTGCCTAAATAGGGGCGTTTCCACATGGGACAGTCCGGGTGACAACAATGGTTTGACCCGTCCAGGGGAGGTCTCCATTCTATTAGGAGGTTTTAAGAGGCCATGTACTGATCAAAGCCTAGTCAGATTAGAAAATATACCAAAGAGGCTTGCGAGAAGGTCTGAACCAAAGCATCTCTGGATAGCCAACGGTAATTATAACTGTAATGTGTTAGTGTGTTATTATCTGTGCTGTAGTATTGTCTATGTACTGTATGAAACTAATCGCATTTCTATGTGTACCATTTGTGCCAGAAATTGCTCTTTGGAGATGATGAGTTTAGTCTTATCTTTCGTGAATTTTACTTCATGAAGCGTGTAAGCAACGACAGTACCTTTAGGGATTACAAAAGGTGTCTCACTCTTGCTTACAACACCACCTCTCACCAGGGCAGTTGACACTCGTGGGATCGCTGCTGTCAGTCCGACACTCGCCGTTGTTTTGGATTTTTGAAGGATCGTGTCATCTTCTCCTGTTGTCTCAATTGTACAGGTAACGACGGCCAGAGATTCCCATTCTGTCATGGTATTCAGTTTCGACCTCACAGAATCTTTGAACTTGTATTGACTGAGATTTGCCAGATAGTTGTCTCCATCGGCGATAGCCCGAACATGGAATGGGCGGAACTGCCCCTCAATTCCTCTAGAGATCCCCCCCGCCACTGTGACTTTGAAGATGTCCCCGAGACCATAGAGACTGGCTTCCGCAGAGATTTCCACAGTTCCACATTGGGTCCTGGTACACGTCAGCTTCCCCGTCTTGCCTTCTGTACATTGTGCCTTTGGTACGTTTTCTACAAACACATTACTCTCGAGGTTGAAGTCAATCACCTCGTAGTACGTTTTTCCATGTTTGGGAATGCATGGGAAACAACGTTTTATAATTACGAGTTGACCAAGCTTCAACGCTTCAGTATCCGAGGAAGCAGGGATCAGATCGGTAGCATTGAAGCCCTCTAAATAGCACGCAATTTCCCGGGTGCAAGTGGCAAAGCACCTGGAGGACGATTCTAGTCTTCGAGCAGCTGGTCTTGAGGCATCTGCTGGACCACAGGTGTCTAGATAGCACGAGAGTTTGTGTTTGATGCAAGCCTCTTGCAGAGAACACAACATTGATACAGTACTGTCAAGACATAAGTACTTGTTCAGTTCAGTCTTAGCCATAGTCAGTGTTTGACTCTTTGTCTCTTTGATTTGCGGGTTGCAGCCGCAACTCTTGAGCATTTGGAAAAGAGTTGTCACATCTTCTCGATTGGCAAACGGCAGTTCAAGACTAAAAGTAGGCACTGTAGGATCAGGACTATAGTTGAACCCTAATTCTAACATGTCATAAAAATGGTCCAGACGCATGAAACTATCTCTGTGTGTCCATTGTAGCCTCAGGTAACTTGACCATGAGTCCCATAGAACTGTATGCTGCTTCCAGGAACAATGTCACATCAGAAGCCGCAATGCTGGGTAAGAGTATTTTCAATATGTTCTCTGCAATGGTGTAGATATGTTCCTGGATTTTCCGCAAGGTACTCAAACTCATTTAAACCATCAGCTAGATCCTCAGCTTTTGCAATGCTCGTTGTTATGTCAAGGAACAATAACAAAAGATCACCACGTTTCTCTTCTGGAACTCTTTCAAAATGATACCACATTTCTTTCAGCTCATTTTTCATCTGCTCAGGATTCACCGCTACAGTCGGAGTCGGGGCTGAGTCACCAACGCCGTCTGTGAGCTGTAGGACTGGTTTTTTATCTCGGAGTGTTATTATTTTAAGATTGTAGGCAATGACTGTGCCCGTGGGAATTTCTTCTGCGCCCTCATGTGTGTCACTAAGACCAAACTTGAGGCTAACAGGCCGTACTCCAACCGTTACATCCCCTGCTATTTGGGATTCTGACCAGATCTTGTCAGCTTTTCCAGTCGTTACAAGTCTCATGGCAACCACGGCCAGGGCATCCCCACTTTCCATCATGTCCTCCAGATACTTATGTGCGTTATCAGTCAACGTAAGCTGGTTCATATGAGCTTCTATACCAGCGAAGGTTTCGGTATTAAGTGGGTCTAGTGTTGCCTTAAATTTTGTAGAACCCTCCCACCCCACTGTGACAGTGATTTGATTCATTTCAGCTTTGATCTTGCCAGATCTGAAGCTACCTGACTTAGGTAGGGCTACGGCCAAATTCTTTATAGCCATATTTGCCTTTTCTACAAGACCACCTTTAAAGAAACGGCTTTCAGTGATGTTGCAGTCAGTGGCACGGTATTGTTTTAACCGCTTCAAAGAGAATTTGGGACGGGGTCTTACAATCACGATTTGCCCAAGAGCAAAGTCACGAGATTCAGTTGAGGCAGCGACTAGAGTTCCAGCAGAGGCATTCTCGTCCTTGATCTTGTCAAGAATTGCTTGGGTGAATTTTGAATAGATTGGCATTGTAAAAGTACAGCTGTATTGAGTAGTGGCACTTTGAATTGCTCTTCTATCCAACTGAGAATATGCTCATTGCTTCATCCTATATTAATAGCTGGCTTACCACGCTGTCACACTCATGTCACACTCATGTCACCATGACTAGGCATAAACCATATAAGGAGTTCCCTTTTTGATGACATCATAGGGTAGAGTTCTCAAATTCTGCCCAAGTAGGGCCGGGCCTAAAATAAATGCTAATTGATCGGGCCTTGTCGAGCCTCGGGCTCCGTCACTCAAGCAACAGAGAACAGGCGCATCCCCTGCCTGTCTGTCTGCACGCACCGCGGCACTGAAGCCTGACCAAAGGACCAAGGATAATCAGTGAAGCATACGGAAGTATTCTGTGTCAGAGCCTTAGCAGTGTGAGCTCTATGTTGGAGAGGTTGGTTGCAAGTTCCACAAGTTTGTAATAAGTTACATAAATCCAAGAAAAGTACATTCAAAGTGGAACAAACTTGGATATTTCGACTTGAGGAGGAGGAGGATTGTATTCAACAGTTGTTTGGCTTATTTCTGCTTTAAATAGGCATTATAAGGGTTATCCTAGTAAAAATGGCAAATTAGGATTAAGGGCCCATTCTGTGTTACTGTGAGTGCTGAGTCAGATTCCCTTCCCTTCCCCCGCCAAAGGAAGGGGGAAGAGGCCATAAACTCTTATCTTATCCTTCCATCAGCTATGGTATGCGCCGAGCTGTGGCTGTCTCCATTTCTCTCTTTCTTTGTGAGTGAAACTGTATGCAATTTGAGTCTGTGTTAGTTGCCTAAATAGGGGCGTTTCCACATGGGACAGTCCGGGTGACAACAATGGTTTGACCCGTCCAGGGGAGGTCTCCATTCTATTAGGAGGTTTTAAGAGGCCATGTACTGATCAAAGCCTAGTCAGATTAGAAAATATACCAAAGAGGCTTGCGAGAAGGTCTGAACCAAAGCATCTCTGGATAGCCAACGGTAATTATAACTGTAATGTGTTAGTGTGTTATTATCTGTGCTGTAGTATTGTCTATGTACTGTATGAAACTAATCGCATTTCTATGTGTACCATTTGTGCTTTCTCCTATTTCAATAATGTTTAGTAATAATACCTGTTGCAATTGGGGTGATAATTAGTCTTATGGGCCACAGTGTAGGCAAAAGTATTTCGTATAATTAATGCCAACAGCTGAGATTCTGTAGTAAGTGTTTGTGTTTGTTTGTAATGTACAATAAAGACTAAAAAGGCACACTAGTACCAGTTATTGAGACAATTAACACTATATGCAACCAATTTGCTGAGTACTAACGGACAAACTTTCCAGAGGTGTCCGTCCGACGGAGGGCTTAGCCCTGGTCCACAAAAGGTGGATTAGGCTATAAAACCATACAACAGTAACGACAACATCAACTTAAGCACTACAAGTTGACAACCTTACCTTGTTACAGGCGATCAGTTTGTCTGATAAGATATGATTAATTCCATATGCTTTCAGGTTAATGAAGTGTCCCTGTGATGCTGAGTGCATTTATATTACAAAAGGGTTTACAGCCGCCGCCGCGCTCACTTGCAGAAGGCACGCAAGCCTGATTTGTATTGCATGTTAATTGTTAAAGGGCCTACACCATGCTTTTAAAACTATATTTTTTGTATAAATATATGCTCAAAATTGAGTCTTAGACAGGTTTTAACCCTCAACAAACACTCTGACCATTCTTTTTGTTTGTTCTAGCTCTACTATAATGAGGCTCTCCAGCTGCAATACCAAAACGGCCTCTGTTTGCTCAGGGGCGCATCTAGTGGGGTTTTTCCAGAAAAAAAAGACGTTTTTTGAAAAAAAAAAAAAAGTTTTTTGAAAAAAAAAAAAAGTTTTTGAAAAAAAAAAAGTTTTTTGAAAAAAAAAGTTTTTTGAAAAAAAGTTTTTGAAAAAAAAAGTTTTGAAAAAAAAAATTTTGAAAAAAAAATGTTTTTGAATTTTTTTTTTTGACTTTTTGACAGTTTTTGGAAAAAAATTTTTTTTGAAAAAAATAATAAAAAAAAGTCCTGAAAAAAACATTTTTGAAAAAAAAAAATTTTGAAATTTTTTTTTTTTTTACTCTGAAAAAAAAACGGGAAACGCGTGTGACGTCACATGCGTCAACTCTCAGAACAGCACTGTTCTGAGAACCCGTGGAAAGCTTTTCATCTCTGTCTTCCCAAAACCAGAGAAAGACACAATGTACAGAAATAGGACTTTGTGAGGATAGAAGGTGCCAGTGGGACCCCAAAAAAAGGTTTTAAAATAGAAAAAGTGAAAATTCATGGTGTAGGTCCTTTAAGTCCTGCTGTGGTGTCACGCAGCGATCATAACAGATCTGCAAGCCCAGTTTATTGTTCTGCCTTGTTTGCTACTGCTGTGTTTGGTGTGTCACCGTTGGAAGGGCGAAATATAAATCAAAGGCAGCGAGAACGTCAGGGAGGAGAGATGACAGCAGGGATTTAACCTATTTTGTGCAGATCTTGGCATGTTCTATGAACGACTGAACATGTGAAGTTGCTATTTCGGCAACTATTATAGGCCTATGTCCGTTCTCTCACTCTGCTGTAATTTGAGACACTGGTGCAGCCTACTAGCGATCTTTTTCTTTCTTTTTTTCCCTCTCTCAGGCTTTCGGGCCATAAATTATGATAGGGTCAGGCCGGGCTTCGGGCCGGCACACTAGGGCCCAGTTAGGGCCGGCCTTCATTTTCAGGCCCGTTGAGAACTCTACATTAGGGGTCTCTATATGCTGCACAATATATCGTTATCTCAGTAAGTCCATGTGCATTATCAGTATCTCAATATCAGCTATACTATATATCGCCCGCCATATAAGTTGCCTTTTGTGATCACTCAATTTCACCCACATATTTATTTAAATATATGGGCAAAATATGGGCAAAATGTATTTGCTGTGGCATAAATACTGAGATATAAAAGGTTGTCCATATCGTGCAGCCCTAACAAAGACTGATGGATACAGAGATCTCCATATATGAGCATTAAAGATACAAGGAACTCTAGATGTGAGGACCACACATAGTGGCCCGAATCTCTAGTACCCTAATTATAAATAATATACACATTTGGTGACCCCCCCAGACATATTCCCAGAAACAAAATCCCTTTTATGCCCGTGGAGATTTCTGATGTCATCAGAAAGGCCCTAACTGGCCCAAGAGCCTGCTTTACTCTGATTTACACCCTACCTTCCCCGAAAACGTTAATATTAAGTCCATGATGCCCTGTTAGGGTACCCCCTTATGCTCATATATGGGGATCCCCAGGCATCAAATCCAGGCCCTAACTCGCCAAGGCCCCACTTGGCTTTATTAATTAACATACGTTTTATGCCCATATAAGGAGATCCCTCTCCCAATGTCATCAATATTAAGGACATATATCTGGGAATGCCCATATTTGGTAATGCCCATATATGGGCATCACTGGCCAGATGGCCAAGAATTCAAGCCAATCAAAAACCATGAGTCCACAGTCCACTCCACAAGACCAAAACTACACCACACTACGACAAGTTTGATGGTAACCAGTGTTGGGCAGTAACAAATTACTAATAATATATTACTGTAATATTATTACTTTACCCAGTAACGAGTAAGGTACAGTATTACTCTGCCAAAAACGGTAATAAATAAAGCTTTACTCCGCCCAAAAAACGCCTCGTTACTCGTTACAAGAGCCATTTGAGCGTGATTTTAGTTTTTGTTCATTAGTCTACTCAATAGTAGCAGCAGGTTGCCGATTGTAGAAATAGAACAGATCTACAAGATATCAACATACATCTACAGAGATGCGATGTAGTTTGTAGATCAGTCATTTTTAGAATGTGCGCAGCGTGCGCAAAGGTATGACGTTGCTTATGAGACCAATGCATGGACCAGTGTCAGCGCTGTGGGCTGCCTTTCACAGTCACAGAGCACACAGTGCACGGCACGCTTACATGAGTTGATCTTTATGCTACATTTATATTTAAAAGCAATCGGGAGCGCGGTGGACGTGCAAAAACAAATTATGCATTTGCATATCACCGCAGCACATCTAGCCTCAAGCAACGCAATGCGATGTGCAGGGGGCTTGAAAGATAGTTTTAGGGTTTTCTCTAGGGTTTAGGGCTAGTTAGGTTTGTTTGACACTGCCATGGTTCACCGGTCAGAGTGAAGAAGAGGAGGAGGAGGACCAGGGTGTTGTATTTAACATGGTCATGGACCAAACATAATGCAAGTGCTAGCTAGATATGAAACATGCTTGATCAATTATGCTTTCCATCGCAACCTTTGAGTCTGTTACCTTCAGAGAACTAGTCAGTGTTAAACTGCACTACGATAAGTTCACAACTTGGTTTGAAAAAGGCTACAATGAATACAGTATATGCCTGTCAACATTTCTAAACACAACTTTAGCTTTATTGTTCCACTGCATTTCTGTGCATAATAATTGCTACAATGACAGGGAGTTGTCTTTTTTCTTTATAAGGTCATTATTGAAGCCCCCTAAAAAAAACTGACTTTTTTTCCAGAATGCTTCGTTTTGATTATATATATTTTTTTTAAAGTAAAGTAAGGTAACTAGTAACTAGTTACTTTTATAATTTAGTAACTAGTAACGTAACAAGTTACTTTTTCAGGGCAGTAACTAGTAAATTAATAAGTTACTTTTTAAAAGTAACTTGCCCAACACGGCTCATATTTCGTTAGGTGAAAGTCCTATGACGTCTATGACATCTGACATCATACATATCCTTTTTAAACCCATACATGGAGATCCCTGTCTGTAGAACCAGCCACACAGATACGGGATGTCTTGGCCATATATGGATTCTGTTGGTGTGGTATGTGGCCGATGTGGCCTCCATGTATGAAGTCCTGTTAGATATGCGCTTAATATTGATGACATTAGGGATCTCCATGTATGGGCATAAAAAGGATTCTGTTAGTGGTTCCCCTGACATCACAGTGATGTCAGAGCGACAAACCCATAGACCTGTGACACACAGTGGCTCTATCTGTGTGCGAAATTTGAAGTCTGTAACACCAACCATGTGCTGTCAGGGCTCTTTTATGCGATTCGGGCCCAAATTCCGAACCTTTCGGGTAAGTTCCGGAAAACCGCATATCGGGTCGGGTCGAGGCCTAGCTAAGAACGTAGGCAAAGATCTGAGCTATCTGTGTGCGAAATTTGGAGTCTGTAGAACCAACCATGTGCTGTCAGGGCTCTTTCGTGCGATTGGCCCAATTCGGCCTCGGCTTCAATTAGTAGTCAGGATAATAACTAGAAAAAATACTGTTCCTACGAAACAATGTGGGCTCGCTCATGACTATATTCTGCAGTGTGCTAACCGTCATGTGAAGCTCAGCCAATTCTCCAGCTAACACCGCTCCCAATTTCCAATTGCACCTCATTGGCTAAGGGCCCTGCCTTTGTACTGTCTGCGGTGGAACTTAAATAAATAAACTGTAAATAAATAATAAAGATAACATAGTGTTCTCGCCTTTCAGGCGAGCCCACAATTATAACGGTTGCAACTATATAAACGGAAGCATTAGTTATAGCGAAATGAGGGAGGTGGTGGGTCAATATAGAATAAATCAAAAGGTAATTAGAAAAATAGCATTAGCTGAAATTAATGAATGAAATAAATAAACAAATAAAACTTAAAATAAGAAAGTATTCACTTACTCAAAAATCTAATAATAAGTCCTCAAAAAGGTTCAACTAAAGGGAGCTTGTTCAGCTTAAGTG
The DNA here is from genome assembly GCF_963921795.1 of Nannobrachium achirus. Taxonomy (NCBI): domain Eukaryota; kingdom Metazoa; phylum Chordata; class Actinopteri; order Myctophiformes; family Myctophidae; genus Nannobrachium; species Nannobrachium achirus. Next base: position 19,487,461 of record NC_137822.1, read on the forward strand.
TCCAGGCACTATTGATAATTCAACTTAAATGTCCAAAAAAGAAACAAAAGAAACTCAGCTATGTGGTGGGGATGGCAATTCCCCTCTTACCACCTCTTGATCTCAGATTCAAGGTCTGTATAATAATCCTCCATGGAACTGTTCATTCATCCAATGGAATAGGGAGATGGAAAAGATCCAATATCCTTCAGTGGTCTTCCGTAGTCTTCAAAAGTACTAGCCACTAAACTACAATAAACTACAATATTGTCTTCAGGAAAGCAAGAACTTGGGAAAAGCTCCTCTTGCTCATCTGCTGTGTTCCAATGCTGTGTTCCACACTGGTCTGACAGCCCTCGGGCACCCAGGTGCAGCAAACATTTTGTAAGAGGCCTCCCAGACGAATTGCGATGTTGGATCCAATCAGATGTCGTGCCCGGGGGTTTATCGGTGTTCATTTCAAACGACAGCGATCCTCTGTCTTGCGATCGGGCCCGGTATATCCCGCTGTGCCAAGTGAAATATCTCAGACCATTACAAATGAGACCGACGTCTCGCGATTCTAGCCACCCACGATCTCGGGGGGGGGGGGGGGGGGGGCCATGAGAGACGCGACTAGATGAAAATTCCGCCCCCTCAAGAGGGATAAAATCAAGAGTGTTTTTCTCTCTCTCTCTTTCTTCACTCACTTTTATTTTTTCTGGCAGTTGATTGAATAAAGAAACAAGGCTCCAGCCTCCACGGATTGAGAAAGTGGCAGCGGTTCTCAAACTATGTGTCCCGACCCAACGTGGGGTCGCGGATGGTGCCATGGGCTCGCACATTGCCGACCAATAGAATAAAAAATAAAGAATGAATAGGTCTATAACCAAGAAACGCTAAAAGTGAAGTCGTTGCGACCAGCTTGAAGCCAACGGACACGTTACCAGCCTACATAATACATATAGACCTACTGTGTAGGCTATAACGTGTATTTGCCCCTTTGCTTTTTTTTCCTTTTCTTTGTTTGCGCAGCCTCTTAAAGAGTTTTTTTTATATTTAATGGGCCCAACCACCCTATTCTACCACCCTATTCTATCACCTCTCAAAAAAGCCTTTCCCCACACGTGGGGATATATAATATCGTTATTATATTTATATAAGATAGGCTAATAATATATTTGGCTTGGTCGGAGTCACAACGGTGAGGTTTGGTCTGACATTTAATTACCTTGAGTGCTGCATCTGTGATGTGATGTAGTCCACATTTTGAAGAATTAATCCGGTTTTAGGTGATATGCAATACCCTGACAGTGTAATGGAACTAGGCCTAAATGAACCATACATGTCCATTTTCCTTTTTGGACAGTTGGTTGAAGGCTTGGATGAGGCGGTGGGACAGTCAGACCGACAGAGTTCAAGTTTATTAATCTCTCTCTCTTTTTTTTTTTTTACTTGGCCTTTGAGCACGGAGAAAGGCTCACCTGAAAGCATTCTCACTGATTAGGCCTACTTTTACCATCACTGCTCAAATTAACTGTTAATCAGCGTGAATACTTTCAGGTGTGTATCTGATCAATAGGAAATTGCGCATTACATTCTGCATGACATCAAAGCGACATGTTGCGTGAGAGTTTGAACTTGAACATGAACGACGCGTCCTCTCCCTTTCCACACACACACACACACACACACACACACACACACACACACACACACACACACACACACACACACACACACACATCTAGGTCTGTAGGCTAGTCAACGAGCCAACGACCCAATTAGCGCAGAAGTCCTGCAGCTGCGGTGTTCTGACTCGCTGACATGACCACTCCACTATCCATTCCTGACATTAAACCATTATAGTATTGAGCCTTCTACATTCCCCTTGCACCTCAAAATAATGGATTACTTCTTCAAAATGCGGACTGGATAAAAAGAGGCAGCAACAGGTAATGAGTTATTCTGATCCAGCAGTGGCAGAGAGCAGCAGACTCCTCTCTCTTTTTTTTTGGAGTCCTTTGGCAATCTGTTCCCCGACGCACGTCTGACTGGGCTGGGCTGGGCAGCATATACATTTTTAGAAGTGTCTGTCCACAGGGCTGTGAGCTTGTAGATTTGCTGTTTTCAGCGCATGCAACATATGACCCTAGCGACGCACAGTGAGTGCGGTGCGTTGCACTTGCAACGTGCTGTCACAGCACTGCTGTGAGCTTGTAGATTTGCTGTTTTCAGCGCACCACTGCCATGCAACATAAATGACCAGTTAAGTTGAATAAATAGCAAATAATACCAAACAACCAAACAAATAATAGCCCGGGCTCTTATATAAAACATAATAAGGATAATATTAATTGCAAATAAGAAATAACGGCCCAGGCGCTTATACGAACCGTGCGCTTATTTGAAACAGGCGTTTCAAATGGTGATTAATATTATCTTTTATAAATATAAAAAATATATTATATATATATATATATATGGGGAAAGGCTTTCGTGAGGATAGAATACACTGCCTTGTCGCCAAATGACTGCGCAGAAGAAGAAAAAAGAACGCTATAGGCTATAACGTTTTTGAACAAGTGATTACAACAAGGGAGAGAGTAGGCTAAAGTAAAAAGTAAGTAGGCTAATAATAATAATAAATGGGCTGTTCTATTGTGAGGTGACAGAAGCCTACACTCTGCGCAGCCTAAAAAGGGAGGAGCTGGCTTCATATAATCTCAAGCAATCCCGTGAGCTCATTCAGACGACAATAATTGTAAAGGATTCCTACCCGATGACCCGAAAATATCAAGCTTTTTTGATATTATCGTGAGTGCTCCCGACGAGTCCCGAGGTCATAAAAAAGCTAATTAACATAATCCGATCGTGTCGGGGTACTGTTCAAGCCCAAGACCGATTCCGGGGCCGACCAAACGATTTTCCCGGGGGGTCCTCCCGAAATCTGATCGGGGATCCTCGGCCCCGGGATCGGCTCAATGTGAAGTGGCCCTAAGTGTCCACACCCCAATCAGTCTAGCCTGATGGGGTGATTGCTGGTGGGGTCTCAATCATTGCCAGGTCACTCCCAGCAACGGAATATCAGCCATCCCATGAATATGAAAATACATTTCTCTTTGAACATAATCAGAACATAAATTATAACAAAAGTTGAAAATAAAACACATGATAATTTGAAATAAAAAACATAAACAAAATACATGTGACTCTGGGGCAGAGGTTACACAATAATGAGGATAACATACTCTTGGGGAGAACTTAATAGATAAATAAATACTCCAGCTAGCTGTAGTTTTCTGCATCAGGAATATAAGCGATTGCAGGTGTGGTTGCCAACGTGACTATATTCTGCAGATAACTGTCATGTGAAGCTCAACCAATACTCCCACTACCACCACTCCCAGATGTTTTTCCGCAACTCGATGGCACCTCATTAGCTAAGGGCCCTGCCTTTGTACTGTCTGCGGCAGAACTTGGTAAATAAACTCAGCTTTTTCAGTTTCAGCTGTGGAACTTGGTAATAAATAAATAATGAGGATAACATAGTATTCTCGCCTTTCAGGCGAGCCCACAATAATAATTAAATCCAATATCTAATTCAGAACCATGTCCATTAGTGACTATCGCTCCCTTCTCCTTCAAAGTGAGGCGCTTACCCCACATCCAAAACAAACATTATTCGGTACCGTCATCTTGGCCCTCGAAACCGCCTTTAACAGGTTTGACGGGGCCGTCACCTCCTTCACGGGCTGTGTGGACATCATCATCATCATCGTCCAAGTCTCCTACCCCTCCAGTCGAACCGAATGCTGTCAGCTGGCCGCATCGACTCCTTCGTCTGGGCTGTGGTCACCGTCGTCCTCGTCCGGGCTGATGGCACCATCCTCCCCCTCCGGTTTGGCGGTACCTCCACTCCCAGCCGAGGCAGCGACAACGTCGTCCTCTGGGTCGGGGGGTCTAGCAATACGTTGATCGTAGAACTTCTGCGCGTCTGCGGCGGTCTTGAAAACATGGGTCTTATTCTTGAATCCACTTTTAAAATAGCTGGAAAGATGAAACGGAACCTGACCTTTTTTGCGAACATTAAAGATTTTATCCAGGAGAATGTGACGAAGCTTTGCCGTAGCAGCAGCATAGTCCGGATAGAATAACGCCTCGCCAGTTGAGCCAATCCGCTTTCAAAACACGAACCTTGTCTTGAAAGTAGTGAAAGCGCCCAATCATTACCCGAGGTTTGCAGTGGGTCCCGAGCGTTCTTTTCCAATTCTGTGAGCTCTGTCCAAAACGGGAGCGGAGGGATATACATCGGGCCCGAGCACCTCGGAGAAGAACTTGGACATGAACTGAACACAATAGTTCTTTTCATCAGCGCTCTTTTCTGGAATGTTCGTGACTCGCAGGTTGCACTGCAGAGCGGTTTTGGGCGTCTTCCATTCATTCAGGGTGTCGTTCTGAATCGTGAGTTGTTCACAAAGCATTTCAAGAACGGTGACTCGTTCAGAGAAATCCGTCAGGCCTTCTTCCAAATCGGCTATACATTGGCTGTGGTCCTCGATGGTTGTCACCTCCCCCAGAGTTTTCTTCAGTTGAGAAAGTGCTTTCTCAATCACCCTTTCAGCTGTTTCCTCCATCGATGTAGTCAGAATTATGCGAAGGGTTTCCAAATCGGGGGAGGCCAGTGCTAATATGTTGCTAGCGCTAGCTCCAGCTGCGGCAGGTAAAGTGGGTGAGCTGGCCATGCTGTCTGCTGTTCTGCTGTCGAGTAACAAGCTTGTGTGTTGCGCTGTTGGGAGTTGCTGCTGCCCCGATGGGACATAGTGCACATATAACTACCTAAATTCCACTTTCAGAGAAAATTACTTCACAATATATGGTTTAGTCCAGTTTAAATATCAAGTTTGTGGAGAGCCACCCTCCTGCTGTGTGTCTACCCTCTCTCACAGCCTAACCGGAAGTCCCATATGTTTCATTATTTACATTTTCCTTCTTCATCGTGATCACACCTTACTGACAGTCATAGCTGCTATTTCCCACCCGATGTTGTGTGGGAGTTCAGCATTCTCCAGACCGTACTGAATAACTGCTAGCTTGCATAGCGTCTTGAGACTAGGACTCAAGTCTAAGATGTACAGGTCATTGGCGGTTTGGTATACTTCAAAGAAGACGATACGATCTCCCACCATGCAACAACACATGACACTCATCTTAGATGGTCCTTTCCCTTTGGGCTGAACCTTCTTCCAGGAGAAGGTCTTTGGGTTGAATGTCCACAGGTCATGGAAGACCTTCTCTTTATTTTTTTCACCACCAAATATGTACAGCTCTCCATTGTAAGCAAAGGCTGAAGGACAATAGCGTCCTTCTGGATGAATCTGTGTAGAAGGCGTGCTCAGCCAGCAGTTGGTCTCTGTGTCAAACACTCTGATATTCCGGCCCCCTTCTCCCCCAAATACAAACATCTTTGTCCCGATGATGGTGGCAGAGTGACACCATGAATGAGGTGGTGCAGTGCCTCTGATGTTAATGAAGGACCAGACCATTGTGGTGGTGTCCAACTTGTACATGTCATTAGTGGCGTGCATCCTCCATCCTCCATGGATAAACATGACCTTCTTCAACACACAGGCTGAGTGGTAGCCTCTCCATTCTGGAACAGTCCCGGAAACCAAGGGTTTGAACCATCTGTGGTTGTCCACATCAAATGCATGAAGCTCATTGTCCTTGGAAGTACTAGAACAATGATAAAGCCCTCCCCAGAGGTAAACTGTATCTTCTATCAATACGGCTGTGTAGCCAGAGACCGTGGGGGGAACCTCATGGTCACATTCTCCTCTTCCAGGGGTCAACTTCCTCCAGCATGAAGACACTGTGTTGAAGATGTGAACTTCCATGTGATCGCTGTTTCCTCCAAAGCAGTACAGCTCGTCCTGCAGCGCCACAGCTGCATGGCGGCTTCCTTTTAGCCCTACCCCCAGATGTACTGTCCAGCGGAACATTCCGAGGTCACAACTGTCTTATTTCTCTGTCCCAGAATTCAGTTATGTCTCTCTGTCCCATAATGCAATTCTAACGCCACACGCTACCACTTATATCGCTGAAAGTAGTAGTATAAAGGTCTCATGAAGCCCCGACCAATCTGCAGAGACAAATCAAGGTGGGCGACGTGGTTTGGAGCGGAGCTTCAGGGAATCTCTTGGAGCGGAGAGTGAAAAGAGCCTTGTGAGCTTGCGTGCTCTGAGACATACTAGAATAAAGAAATGTGTAAACAGAGCCGTGTCATATTGCAAGTTGCAACTATACAATAAAATAGGCTATATGCTATGTAGAAAACTCTGTCTCTGTCTCTCTCCCTGCTCTCAGCCTGCAGTGTCTGCTCAGCCCAAGCTGTTTTGATTTCACAACGGGTGAATGCATGGCAACCTCGACCCCACCTGATCCCCAACCCTGTTCTGACGTAAAATGGTAATGGAAATACAATGTAGAGAAGCGGTGTTATTACATGAACTTAACGGTATGGACAATTAAATCAAAATAAATGTAAAACATAATGTGGACGGGTAAACAAACAACACAAGTTCGAGACCAGTAGCATGTTGGGAACTGAAGTTATGGCTGTTTAAAGCCTGGCCAATTGGAAAACAGAGGGGGGACCCTTTTGTGTGTGTGTGTGTGTGTGTGTGTGTGTGTGTGTGTGTGTGTGTGTGTGTGTGTGTGTGTGTGTGTGTGTGTGTGTGTGTGTGTGTGTGTGTGTGTGTGTGTGTGTACACTTTGAGAACCAGCAATGGACCCCCTGGAAACACATCACGGAGGAGTCCTCGAACCACACTTTGGGAAACAGCAATGGATCCCCTGGAAACCCCTCAAGGACCCCCGGGGTTCCCTGAACCACACTTTGCAAACCAGCAATGGACCCCCTCAAAGTAATAGTAGGCCTACTCCGATGGTCCTAATATTGACAAGCTTTTTAAAAACAGCAGATCTACAAGCTCACAACATGTTGCAACGTCACATTGTAGATCAGCTTCTTACAATTAGCCAAAGTATTAAGTGATTCATCTACCGCATGTTTTGTATTAATAATAAAATCTGCAACAAGTAACAAGTAAATATATGATCCATATTGCCACAGCAGCCCTGCCAATGTTTTAGCTTAATTATAGTTATCACTCTAAACTAACCTAACCTCATATGACACTGTGGTATGTCATCATGTATTGTATGACTTCCAGCCAGTTTTATGGAGTGCAATTGTCATAAAAACAGTTGATCCCAGGGTATTTTTTTTCCCAGTTGCATAAATATAACAACAAAGATGCTCTTCACTTTGGCCAATCCAGTGGCCTGGTAAGACTGAGCTGAAGAACTGCATGGCATTTATAGTGTTTGGGGAAGCACTACCAGGTGTCTCCCCTTCTGCTGATTACCTGACTCCGCCCTCCAAGCCAGTACTGCAGCACTTGGTTAGGACACAAACACACCCATATAAGGCACAAAAGTATATACATCAAAATATCCACCTCTTTCCGCGGGAGTTTACTGGAGATTATTTGGACCTGTTTGGACCACACTTCCGGTTTAACAGCATACAAGCTCACGTCGTGTCTCGGCTGCGGCGCCGGAAGCTCGGTACAGCGTCTGCGCAATGCACTATGGGGCGTTGGAAACTTGTGGATACTTAGGTATTAAAGTAAAGGTACTCAGATGGTCCAAATATTGACAAGATTAAAAAAAAACATCTACAAGCTCACAACAACACGTCACAAATTGTAGATCAGCTTCTTATGATTGTTGGCCAAAGTATTAAGTGTTTCATCTATGTTTTGTATTAATAATACAATCTATTTTTGTATTAATAATAAAAATCTGCAAAGTAACTGTAATTGTAGCGGAGTAGAAGTAATGAAGTAAAAATGAAAAGCCTGTCCACTGATCTCCCTGACAACCAACATCAGGCCACATGACCTACAGTAAAATCCTTAAATTATATAGCCTGAAGGGACAGTCTGCCATTCCACTGGTTGCCGCCGGTTGTCAGGGACATATCACAACCAATCGGGATCCTAAAACTTTCTTCTTTTCTAAGTTAAATTTCTATAAAACTACAAAACATTTCTCAAAGAAAAGTACAAGCACACATCTCCACAGTAAGCTGAACAGACACTGCACATTGTAGATCAGCTTCTTACAATTAGTATTAAGTGGTTCATCTATGTTTTGTATTAATTATAAAATCTGCAAAGCAACAAGTACCGGTAACTGAAGCTGTCAAATACTGTAACTGTAGTGGAATATAAGTAACAAAAATGGTAGGTAAAAGTACCTCAAAAAGTGTACTGAAGGTACAAGTACTTGTATATACTTGAGTAAATGTACTTGGTTACTTTGCAGCACCACTGAACAGCCAATGACAGACAGGCCAGCCGTCACAGCTGTGACAATCAACAGAGTGGAGAGGGACATCAGGACGTGTTGATATAAATGGTTTTAACTCCAAATATAAACCAAGAAGCCTTCAGAGCGGTATCGAATCCCGCATCGGGAACTACTTTTTTTTTCTTTCTTCTTAGACCACCCAATGCGTCTAACCCTTGAAACAGTAGGCAATCCCTCCGCGTCTATGGTGCGAAGCATACAGTATTTACCATCGCGTCGGTTGTATGAAGCATTAGGGGTGAGAACCTGTTGACATCACACAGCTTAGATATGTGGATCAAATCAGAGAGCAGACCTGTGTGAACTTGATGATATAAATAGCATATCTGAAGTGTGAACATTGCTGCCACTGTCTGTCTGTCTGTCTGTCTGTCAGTCAGTCAGTCAGTCAGTCAGTCAGTCACGTCACGTCACACTTTTGCCCTATATCTCTGCCACTGTTGGCCCTATCAATGCCAAACTTTGCACACACACTACTTGGATGGCAAATCACAACCTCCACCCCTCATTTCTCACATGGCCCTCTTCCCACGCCACCATCAGGCCGATCTTTGCTAAACACATTTTTGGAAAATCACACAAAGCGGTCCACAGTATCTCTAAAGTCATGTCATCAACATGGATCTGTCCCATTTCCCATATTCCCTCCTGATTGGCTACGACTGCCTTCTAAAGTTTGTGTATGCGACCTGACGGTCGCTTATCTCCCGATTAGGGAGTCTTACTGTTTACTATTACTAGAGAGCTTATACATTCTTCTTAAAACCATTGTGTAAGACCATAATTTCAATCTCTATTCAGTGTTAATGAAGACATATTTGTATTATTTGTATTATTATATTATAGAGGGGAGAATCTTGTGAAATTCTCCCCTTTAACAAAATTGCATTTATGAAAGGTTATCAAAGGTTACAGAATGGTGAGATGAAATTAGCATTATTCTGTTTGTCATATTATGATCATTTGATGGACGATGATTATTATAGGACAGAGACAAAGAGAGGGATATATTGAGCAAGAGAGGGAGAGAATGCTGTTACATGCTTAAATTATACACAGTCATACAACAGTATATACATCGGGCTTTAGATGTTATCTAGGTCAATAGGGGGAGTGCTTATACAGTAGGCTACATATTATGTGTACATGCCTGTGTAACCTACCACAGCTGTGGTTCAACAACTCTACTGGCCTCTACTCACCATTTCTCACACATTTGGCTCCATTTGTACACTCATAGTTAAATTAACAGTCAGGTTTATTTTTAATCTTTTTTATAGCGGAGCTGCCTCTACCACATATGGTGATGTAGACATGGCTATAATTCTTACAAAGTATACTCACCTCTCAACCATTTTTGGTTGAAGAATGTAGCAGATTACTTCGGTCCATTTCGCAAGGGTTTGTGAACTGCTGCCAGTATATTTGTGTAGAAATTACAGGAGTGTGTACTGTAGCTCGTCCCTCAGTTCTACGTTACCCCTAACCTAACCCTAATCCCAACCACAACACTAACCCTAATAATAGGATCAGGGGTGTCGCACCAAATTCTGGGCCCTGGGTACAAGGATTCACTGCGGGCCCTCCATGAATGCTCTTCATAGGGCGAACTGGGAACGCATTATTACGCATTATGTTGTGCTTTAACTATTGAAACATCAATCAAACAGCAGATATACAAGCTCACAGTGTGGCAGAGAGTGCCGCACTGCTGTGAGCTTGTAGATCTGCTATTTTTGAAAAATCATGAAAATTAGTGCTTTGAAGGCTAAGTCTTTTGAATATTTATTTATATAAGGTTTTATGCCAGTGGTGCTCAAACCTTTCATGTGAAGGACCCCCAAAATGATATGTATTTGGCCACGGACCCCCCATCTCAAAATATTTAGTTCCAGGAACCCCCCAGAAGCAAAGTTTGAGTTACAAATGTTTGCTTCGCCTGAATGGCGTCAAAGGATGGAAGGGAACATAATGATCCTGGGGACATAAGATTGCCCCGTAAAGCATATTGCCCTTTCCACTTCCTCTGTAAGAGTTGAGCTATGACCTCATATACTCGTGTGTATCTCTTTCATAGTGAGAGAGCGAGAGAGGTGAGTAAGTACACATCTGATGTTGCACATTCTGTACACAGCCGGGATACACACTGAATGCTTCGTCTCTCTGGCTGATTCAAAGCACCTGATTACATTTCTGAACTGATTAAATATGAGGCCTGAGTACACTGACAGTATTGTTGTAGATGGGGAGAGAGCATGTCATGTGGTGGTGAAAGGGGGAAACCCTTCTCACACACACACGCACACACACGCACGCACGCACGCACGCACGCACACACACGCACGCACGAGCGCTGTGGCACGCATGAGTGCTGTGGCACGCACAAGCGCTGTGGTACGCACACACACACCAGTGGGTTTCAAACGATTTGTGGCACGCCAACAGGCGTGCCACACAAGTAAAAAAACTGTATAAAATAGCAGATCTACCAGGTCACCAGATTCTCTGTATTTCTGAACATTTTCGGAGGGACAACATTTTAATTTGAAATGTTTGCCTATAATGACATGTCCAAAATAGGAAAAATATATTTTTTGAGGTAGAATTTGCTTCTGTAGTGGTAAATGAGTACTGAAACAATTTAAAAAACATTTTAGTTGTATATATTGCAGTAATAATAATAATGTGTGGTTGTTACAAAATCCGAAGGGCACACCTGGACTTGTCTCACAGCACACCAGTGTGTCACAGGCCGGGAAACCGTTTTAGAACCACTTGAGTTGAGTATACCATCCCTGAAACCTCGTCACCAGGCTTTCCACTGCGGAGGACCGCAACAGAAACCCAAAAATTTGTTTGATCCCAGGCTACCATTCCTGTGGATTCTGTTGGACATGCTCTTTGACATGATCCTGAACATACACAAAAAAAAAAGAAGAAAAAAAAAAGTCTGTAGACTAGCAACTACCATAGCATGTGAGACCAATCACTTTACCACTTCTCTTTTCTGTGTTGTGTAGGCAACTAGCTATAGGCACAATTAGACATCTGTAGTGTGACGATTAACCTCTCCACTCAAATGATAAACTGGAATCAAAGGGCCCAGTTTGAGCTTTACAAACCAAGTTTCTACTAGGAGCAAAATGTGTTCATCAAGCAGAAGGCTGTTTGACAAATAAGACTTTGTTTCAGTAAAAGGATTTGTATGTTTGGATGAACCTGAACTTCATGAACCTGAACTTTAAGGGAGGTTAGGTTTACTGTACAGTACATGTCATCTTTGTGCCACATAGCTAACCCTCAAGGTATTGGATGACATGCCTACCACAAAGGCACGTATTATCACTGGCTGTGAAACATTGCACCAAAACAGAAGTGACACAGACTCCAAGGCTGTTGTTAGGGACACCACTGACAGAAATAAATGTGACTATACACACACATTCCTCATTTATAGAGCCATAAATCTCATAATAATCAAGATAATAAGCTCCTTTCAAACAGAGAATTGTGTTTGGTATAGGGCATTCATTCAAAAGGCAAGTAAGTATCATGCCATACAGGGCAGGAATTTCATGAAGGCCATGGCCGTCGTTGCCCCTCAGTTTGGCCTTGTGCCCCTCAAACCAATGGCATGACTTGAGGCCCCAGTGGCCTTAATGCCCCAGCTGACTGTACCACTTTCTCCTCTGTCTCTTTCTGGTCAATATGTAGACACTAGACTGGACAGTAGACACCAGTGTCTCTTTCTTGTCATGTAGACATAAATGTCTTTTGTTAAGATTCTGAGTCCCCATCTTTAAACCTTCCTTCCCTTGCATTTGGCCTTTGTGCCGTCAAAAAATGGACAACGTCAAAGGCCAAGTGGCCTTGCCCCTAAAATGACGAAATTCCAGGCCTGATGCCATATCATGTTTGAACTGTATCATGTTTGGAGAAAAAAAAGAGGCCGGGAGTCCGACTCCCTATAGTTATGGAACTCCCCTCAGGTTGATCCAGGGGGTGAACTCCAGTGGTGGATGTACTCAAATGTTAAGTATCAAGTACCAACCCAGGAGCAGTATATGGATTAGTGCCCCAGCCTGTGTGTTCTGTGGGGAAGAGGCCCAAGTTCGCCCAACAAACCCACGTGAGGCCTTTAGGAGGGCTCTAGCGGCTCAGGAACCCACTGCTCCTGAATTAAATGTTTGGTATTGGGAGTCTGGTGCTACGCACAGGTCCTGGACCTGGTGAGACGTAGGAGGAGCACGGCCAGGAGTCAACCTACAGAGCCTGGTCCTTCCACGCGCCAGATTGCCCCTCCCAGTCTCTGCAGAGTAGTTCCGGAGCAACGGAATGTGTGGCCCTGTCTCTCCCTAATGGGACTGATCGTGGGTAGGGTAACAGGAAAAGCCGACCTAAAACAAAGTCGACCCAAACTCGTTTCCCAACGGGTCTGTGGCTTTAAGCTAGATGCAGAATAGACAAAAATCTAATCTTTGCTTCTGGGGGTCCCTGGAACAAAATATTTTGCGATGGGGGTCCGTGGCCAAATACATATCATTCTGGGGGTCCTTGACATGACAAAGTTTGAGAAACAATGATAGCAACATACGTTTTTTTCAGGAAAAGGAGGATTTAGAAGACATTTTTAGAATGTGGCTATCAGTGGTTAAGGACCCCCAAAATGTGTTTTTGGCTGCGGACCCCCATCTCAAAATATTTTGTTCCACGGATGGACCCCTATCGCAAAATATTTTGTTCCAGGGACCCCCAGAAGCAAAGATTAGGTTTCTGTCTATTCTGCATCTAGCTTAAGGCCACAGACGCGTTGGGAAACGAGTTTGGGTCGACTTTGTTTTAGGTCGACCTTTCATGTATTCGTGGGTAGCTACTGGGACGTAAAGTCGGGACTTGATCACCCCGGCTGGGTCACCTGAGTGAGGGATATGATGTTGCGAGACCCAAAACCCCTATGATTTTTCTCACTCAACAGTAAACAGACTAACATAAAGTTTAAATGTAGAGGGTATCTGCACATTTCTAAAGTGACAATTCAAGGACTTTTTAACACGTCTAAAATGACAAATAAACATTGGCCAAAATGTCAAATATTAGAGGCATAAATTGTGAAAATAGACAATCTACATGAGCACAACACCTCGCGTTGAGCATGTAGATCTGCTATTTTCACAATAGAACCGTGTTAAACAAAATGTAATGCCTCAATTCTTAGTGCTCGTCAGGGTGGTGGGTCCCAAGTTAAAATATGATTATTTTGGGGGTCGTGGCCTGAAAAGGTTGAGAACCACTGCTTTACACCACTGGTGAACTCCTGTTTGGAGCTCTAGCCCTGGGCTCCAGGGTTCGGTGGGATCCGGGTGTGCTGACACTGTTAGCACGCCTGATATGAGAGCCTGATCAAAGCTGCCTCGTGCCGCCTGACCGATTTCCACAGGATTAAGGATTAGGGAGACAGGAAGCTGGGAGAGGCACAGAGACAGTCTGAGGGAGAAAAAAGGAGAATCAAACAGGGATAGAGAGGTTTACAGAAAGGTGAAAGGGAGGGAGAAGCATTAAAAGTGAGGGAAAGGGTCATAATAGAGCGTCAGAAATGCCCAGACAGGCAGGATATAGAGAAAGGTGTCAAATCAGGCATTTCAAATCTAGACACTGCACCGGTGTGAGACCCATGTGACTGTGCACTACCAAAAAGATGGCTTTGACAACGTGTCAGCATTTCTGTGAATATGGTTCCTTTGTTCTAGATAGTGCGGATGTGCCATATCTGTACTTGCATCTTCTGGAAGTTTTCATAGATATGACAACCCAATACTTACGTTCATAATTATGAGATGTTTGACTGATACCACAGAGTATTATAGCAAGTTTCATTAAAACAACTGGGCTTTGATTTTCACAAATCAGAAGATGTTTTAAAGATGCAGTGCCGTGATTTTTTTCACCCCAAAACATGATTATCATGTATTATGATTATACTAGGAGGAAGATTAAAAAAAAAAAATCTTTACAGAAAGTGTTAAAATTGGGTTTTTATGTGGCCACACCCACCAGTTCATTAAGTAGGCTTGGTTGTCTGGTGGATGGTGACCCAGCTGAGGTTGGCCACACCCACAGTGTTGGGTGAATGGTAAAAGGGGAGGGGCTGATTGTATGATGTCATTTTATCTGTGTTTTTCAACTGGGCCTTTTGAGGCCCAGTCTTTCAGCATTAACTCTTATACTGCTTTGGACGTTCCTGTTCGCCCCAATTCTCAAGAGACCTCCGCGCCAATACGGCGCTCGTTCGCGTTCGTTCGTTCGTTCGTTTACCTTGTTGAAGCTGATGAGGGGTCGCGCCGCCGTGTACTGTAAACACATTTTCCGCGGTGATGGTGTAAAAAATCCATTATGCGTTAACATCAACGGAGACCAATTCACTTCCTTGTTGATTTCCTCTGGCTGTAAGGCTCTGTGGCCAGTGACTGGTCTGAATGTACGGCAACACATAACAGGCAAATTCACATTCATTCTCGCATGACGCCGCCCTCTGCTGCCTGGCAGACCAAAGTGCACTATTGCAAAATAAAAAAATAAACAAATAAATAAATGTCTGTAGGGGCTGTTAAGTATGACATCATTTTGTAGGCAGAGGAGCATTTCTGCCCCCAGTTTCCGTGAATCTTTTTACTATTTTTACTATTTACACATTTTTCTTCTCTTTTGTTGAAAGGAAAGTGTTAGAATTATACTTTAGTCGTTATTTTTGTCTCGGATCTGTTGAAAATAGCGAGGGACAGAAAATGCTCTGGGGGCAGATTCTCCTCTGCCTACAAAATGATGTCACGGCTTAAAAGCCCCATAACGTCGCAAAGGTAAGCCGCTTTTTGATGGCACCAGACCCAATAAATAAATAAATAATCTGGCAGTAGGAGAGTTAAGGAAGTAACCAAAAATACACAAGGAAGACAAATCTTCACATTCTAACCACACCTGGAGGTCTATTAGAGTAATGTCAACTCCATAGACACATACAAAACAGAAAAAGTACAAAACTATGGCACCACCTCTTTAACTAAAAAAAAAATCAAAATCTGACCAAACCATATCTCCTGTATGACATTCTTTTATTACACACCTAGCTTATCCCAAGGGGGAACTTCTGTTTCAGCTTCACCCAGCTGAGTGCTGCCCACAGAGGAGCATGGAGGGGGGAGCAATTAGAGGTTGGGTGTCTTTGCTCAGGGACACTTTGACCCTGAGCTGGCCTGGCCTGGAATCGTACCTGCGACAACCAGGAGCTCTGGTTCCCCAGGCAGGCTCACTAACCCCCCAGCTAGGCCACCCCTTGAGACATGACATCAGATAGACTTGACATTTGAAGGTGATCTGTCACTGACAGCTCTGAGGGCTCAGCGGAGGCATTGACCTGGTTCAGTCCCTGGGTTATTGTAAGTGTGACGTCCTGTTCTAATTGGCACTTTCTTAATGACAGTAAAGGTCTACTAATTACACCCTGCTGATTGTCAAACAACTTTGTGTATTAATGCAGTGGTTCTCAACCTTTTCAGGCCATGACTCACACAATATAAAAAGAATCATATTTTAACTGGAACCCCCCCCCCCCCCCCCCCCCCCCCCCGAAAATATTTTCGACAAAGAGGTTTGATGTAGAGGGGAAAAAGAGCAGACTAAGTACAGAGTGAAAGGTCAAGTTAATTAAGTATTGACGGTTCAAGTGGTTAAATATCTGAAAACACAAATTGACATGAATCCAAAATAAACTGATGATTGTGCTGTCAAACAATGAAACTATATGGAATCTCTGAACAGGTTGTGGGGGTCCCTGCTTCATCTCTGTCTCAACTAAGGGGTCCTTGGCCTGAAAACGTTGAAGACCCCTGCTCTACGGCTTATTTCCACAGGAACCTCACTTTATGTATCTCATATAACATTGAAAGACAGACGGCTAGAACAGTGACCAGGTTGTGATATGAGCTATAGCAACAGGCAGAGGAAGTGAGACAAAGTCAGAGGAAATAGGCCTAACAGGTACTTTCCGTTCCTTAGATAGTGTCAAGGTTGCAGTGCGTGTGTGTGTGTGTGTGTGTGTGTGTGTGTGTGTGTGTGTGTGTGTGTGTGTGTGTGTGTGTGTGTGTGTGTGTGTGTGTGTGTGTGTGTGTGTGTGTGTGTGTGAGTGAACACTGCGATAAGATGTGGGACTGAAAGTAAGGGATTCAAACAGATATCTCTTCGTCACTGGGTCAGGGAGTGAGAGGCAAGAACATGCTGGCTGCTTAGCCTTATTTACACTGCACAAGCGTAATTTCTATAGGGTTGATGGGTTTAATAAACCCAAGGGCCCCCCTACTAGTGACAGTATTATAAATTCATATGCTATTATATCGCCCAAAACCGTTCATTTTGCATTTTTCATTTTAAAAATGATTTAAGCTAGTGAAAACAGCCGATCTACCGCGAGGCGTTGTGTGCTTGTAGATCTGCTGTTTTCACTACTTTTGTGCAACGGCCTTGTCTGATGAAGCAGGGCTTTGCTTTGCGAAAGAACATACAAATTTGAAACTTGGAGATACGAGGTTTACACCCGACAACGACAATATGTATTTTGTCATTTCCAATATATTAAGGGTCTTTAATCTCCTAATCTATGGGCCCCCCTCACAGCAGTACAGGGCCCTTTTGATTTGAAAACCCATGCAGAATAAGATCTAATTTCGCCCCTGTTTACACTTCATCGCGCGGAGGTGTTAAGTGCCGAGAATAGACAATCATCCAGCTCACACTGACCCAGTGACAAATTGTGAACTTGTAGATCTGCTATTTTCAGCGCACAACATCGTCTTTTACGACGGAGCATGACTTAAACATGAGTTGTAGTTCTAGCTCATAAATGATCTATAGGGTGATGGGCTTGTGGACACAGCTGAAAGGGTGTGAGAGAGAAGTGATGGGAAATGTGTGTGTGTGTGTGTGTGGGGGGGGGGGGCACCTGCCAGTCAGCATGGATTAAAAGGCCTGAATGATGGCTCGGGAGGGGCAGAGTTGTCTAGCCCCTCCCAGTGTGCTGTTGAACTAGCTGACGATGACATCGCTGTTTAAAGTACAGAAGTTGGTGATCTTACAATTAGCATTGGTCACAACACCCCCCCCCCCCCCCCAGAAGTCTGATTCTGATTCAGTCTACGACAGCCATGTCTGTACGTGTGCAAGGTAGCTCTACACCGCACCGCCAGTCTGAACGAGTTGGAAAGAGTCTCTTCTGGTCTGTTTGGAGGAGAGTCACCTTAGATGCTGGTGGTAATTATAGCTGTCTAATGCATGTATAAATGCTATTTCAGCCTTACAACTGTTATTTTGCTATGGACAAGCAAAATACACTTCCCCCACTGGGTTGGGGCAACCCTGCACCTGGTTAGGGCGCTTATAAATGGGCTCTAATGCTTGACAGGGAGTCCATGGTTCACTTCCTGGCCCTATCCATCTCTACATGTTTCCTGTCTCCCTCCACAGTACATAATTGTATTAAAAAGTCCCCCCAAAATAACTTAAAGAGAGATGTGTTGGGAGAGACAGTATAACACTAGAAAGTACTGTTCCTGAAGAAACATTGTTGGCTCTCTGTGTTGGTAGTAGGTATTTATGTTGGCAGCGCGGTGCGAGCTTGTAGATCTGCTATTTTTGAAAATTCTGTGAACTTTTTTTTGTTGTTTTGGGGCTTTTATGCCTTTATTGATAGGACAGTAGACTGACAGGAAATGGGGGGAGAGATAGGTAGTGACGCGCGGCAAACGTCGTCCGGATCGGGAATCGAACCAGCGACGCCGCCAGGCATCCATGCCTATGTGGCAATGCCTAAGTGGAATGCACCTGGACCAGTAGGCCAGCGGGCACCCTTCGTGAACATTTTGTGCAAGTCTTTGAATATTTTTGACACGATTCCATAAGTGTCTTCTAAATGCTTCTAAGTTTTTCAGGAGTGGTTCATTGAAAAGCAGGTCATTCAATCCCACCGTTAGGGCCCAGACATGGTGAAATTACAAACAGTACAACACAATCAAAGCTCTGAAATCTATCACAGAGATCACTGCACAGTCTGCCTTCTTTTTTTTTTACAATATAAAAATAGGTGATCACTGGTAAAAACAGATCTAAAATGAATCTAGGAGATCAGATTATGGCAGACAGGAATTTCTTGACAGCTCAAGAACTGTCTAGAGATGGTGCCACAATGTTCGTGCCCCCATTCCTCAAAGCAGCCAACTGGGCATGATGCTCAGAGGGTCCGTCAGCTCTCAGCATTACATATTCATGCGGGGCGATGGAGCCACTGAACACATCAAAATCTTTATGATTCTGAAAGACACCCACACTCACCCTTGAACATTTTTGACAGTGTGCTGATGTGCCTCAATAAACACTTTCAAGCCGGTGGGCCTATTTTGGGCATGACATAATATAGGCCAACATTTTCAGAAATTAAAAAAAGAAATGTCTTTCTTTAAGTGTGAAAATATATGATCTACAATCGCACAACACGACACATTGCAACGCATTGTGAGCTTGTAGATCGGCAATTTTTTTGCAATTCTTCATATCGTCAGAAACCTTGTATCTCCAAGTTTAAAATGTGTACTTTTTTACGTAAATTAAAGCCCTCATCATACTATTTAGGATTGTCGTAACAAAACTAGTGAAAATAGCAGATCTACAAGCACACAATGCCTCACGATACGAGGCATTGTGTGCTTGTAGATCGGCTATTTTCACTATTTTAAATCGTTTTTAAAAAGATAAATACAAAACGAAGGGTTTTTGGACATACAAGGTTTCCACCCGACAACAACGATATGACAAAGAGAGTTTAGAGCAGCACTAACTTTTTTTTAATGAATACATTTTCATTTTATCAAATCTGTTGATACAATATAACAAATGGGCTGGTGGTATTTTATGACATATTTTGAGACATTTAGATTGTGTCAAAGGTCACGTCTCACCTAGACACAGGATCTGACAAGCAGGCAGGCTCTATGAAAGTAGGCAGGCTCTATGAAAAATTCAGCACGTGCGCAGGAAACCGGGTTCAAATGCGGGGTAGAAGAGGAAAGTTACATAGTGTTACACGTTTACCGGTACCTTTAAGTGGTTAACCCATTTAGACCGGGAACGGTTAACCCATTTAGACCGGGAACGTATTATAAGCATTATTTCATGCTTTAACTATTAAAAAATAGCAGATATACAAGCTCACAGCGTTGTGCTTTGTAGATTGTAGATTTTTGAAAATTCCGTGAACTTTTTTTTTGGGGTGGGGGGATTTTATGCCTTTATTGATAGGACAGTAGACTGACAGGAAATGGGGGGAGAGATGGGGAGTGACACTCAGCAAAGATCATCCGGATCAGGAATCGAACCAGCGATGCCACCAGGCATCCATGCCTATGTATGTAGTATGCGGTTGGACCAGTAGGCCAGCGGGCACCCCTTCGTGAACATTTTGTGCAAGTCTTTGAATATTTTTGACACAGTTCTATAGGTGTCTTCTAAATCCTTCTAAGGTTTTTGAAAAACGCATCTTTCTACGTCCGTGGTTCTCAAACATTGTCAAGTCAAGGACCCCTAGCATGTATTTGGCTCCCAACCCCCCCCCCCCCCCCCATCTCGATTATTTCGTTCCAGGGACCCCCAGAGGCAACATTTTAGTTACAAAAGTTTGCTTTAAAAAATATTTATATTCAAAGATTTGCAGAAATGTTCATGATTTAAAAGAAATAGCAGATCTACAAGCTCGCAGCGCAGCACTCGGCTAAAGTATAAAATAATTCCAGCTCTTTAAGTGGTTTTAAGTTGTAAATCACGATCACATGATGTGCTGTGCATCTGCTTGGTTATTTTCTGTCATGTTGCAGAATAGTTGAGTTGTTAAATTAGTACTTCGATTAATGCTGATGCCGTCATGCAAACACACTGATGGGCATACACTATATTTTATGCATTCATTCAGAGCTACAGTAATGATATTAAATCGATATGGTCATATACGTTAAATAGTGATATACGGATATACGAATATACGTATGGCATACTGTAAGTGTTGCATAAGGGAAGACAGCAGGGAGGGTGATATTGGTCATTGCCTGTGTTCCTACAGGCTGGGGCGGCATCTGTCAGCAGGTAGTGTTGGGCGGGAGGAGTAGGACAGCATGAGAGGCTCTACGTCAGGGGTAGGCAACCTTAGGCACAGGTGCCAACATTGGCACAGGGGAGGATGATCACTGGCACACTGGCAAGGTTGTGAGAGAGAGGATTTTTATTTTAAAATCAAATATTGTTTCAAATTAAGTCACCTAATTTGCAGCAAATTACTACACATAATTTTACATTAATTAAAATTCTGAACTTTGACTGGGGAGGGAGATCGGTGGGTTAGTCTAATAATCAAAATATGTCCGAATGTTGATGGGGTGTCATTAAAACTTATGTTGACATGGCACACGACTATCTAGAAAATAAAACCATGGCACCCCTGCTCTCCGTCCTCCCGGTGGGAGCCGGAGAGCAGGATCTGTTGTGTCCTCACTGACACAACACAGAAATGAGTTTGGGGAGGAATCAATTGGCATAACGTCTAAACTGGGGGAGAAAAAGGGGGGAAAAGACGAATTGGCTACTCTAAATTTAAAAAATAAAATACAATTTTCAATGATGACCTTTTCACCTTTTTTGTTTTAAACTCATACAAGCTATTCTTGTAAGATATCGACTATGATTTTCAGTGCCACATTATAAATAATAGTTGTATTCCACCCGGAAGTAATATCTTTCCTGCGGTGACATCATGATGATAAGTAGCCCCACTGTCACAGAAACAGTTGGCACGGAAACAGCACATTACACCATTATCCAATCCCCCTCCCAGTCCCCGGACGTCATTGCTCTCTGCCCCTCCCACCCGCTCCTTTCCCCTCATGTCCCCTCCTCCTCCTCACTCTCCCTATTCTTTTTCCTCAGTCATCAATGAAATGACAACCAGAGCCAATGCTATACAGTGCAACAAGAAACAGATTGGCTTGTTGTGTACATCACCATTCTTATACCGTCAGTCTCTCCTTATGACCGGTATACATTTGGTTATTACATAGCAGGAAAACATGCATATGTTGTGCGTGGTCTTGGTGTGGCTGCTACAGTATCAGAGCCCCTTTCCGTTTTCTCTCATGATTTAATCCTGGCCGTTTCGTTTCCCTGTTCTCTCTCCCCACTAGCCCCTGCTGACTCCTCCCTCCATCTCTCTCTCTCCTGCACTCGCTCTCACTGCCTCTCACTCTCTGACACACTCAAACACATGCACGCATGCATGCATGCATGCACGCACGCACAAGGGCGCGCGCGCACACACACACACACACACACACACACACACACACACACACACGCCCTTCTCCCCCCATCGCTGCAGTGTCTCTCCACTGCCTTGGAGCAAAAGAGGGAGGAAATAGAAGACAGACAATAATAAGGCAGGCAGGGATAGGGGGGTATTGACAGAGCGTGTATATGTGTATATGTGAGGGTGATACAATGAGAGGTAGAAGGATGTTGGAACGGCAGCAGGACTAAAAAGGGTGGATTGCACACAGCCTTTCTCTCTCTCTCTCTCTCTCTCTCCCTGCAAGGGTTTGGTCTGCAGTATCCTTCATGAATGGATGCCGGATTGTGAATACGGTAAGTCTGGCATTTTTATTTTCCCTCTCAACCTACAGTACCAAGTACGTACACACACACACACACACACACACACACACACTCACTCACTCACGCACGCACACACACACAAGCACACACACGCACACACGTACACACGCACGCACGCATACATACACACGCACACACACACACAAACATACACCTTGTTTTGCAATCACCGAGTGAATGGCCTCCCTTTGTTTTCAGGGGGTGGGGTAGCCAGTTTCTGTGGAAGTGTAGTAATTTAATTATTATTATCTTCTGAAGAAGCCTATATATTTTGTGCTCAGATGGGGAAGGTGATGTTCAGAGATGGCAGGCAGGCAGGGCAGCTCCTCCACCCCCCCTCCTCCTCCACCCTTCTATAGCTCTGGGCAGGCAGACGAGTATTGCTGCCTTTGCCTGCCGATAATAACACACATCTTCTCCTTGGTACATCCTTGGCTTAATTCATATAGAATGCATATCGTGGCATGCAATGGGGGTGTAGGTGCATAATGAATAGTTCAGGACAAGAGGAGGATGCATCGAGTGTGTGTGTGTGTGTGTGTGTGTGTGTGTGTGTGTGTGTGTCTGTGTGTGTGTGTGTGTGTGTGTGTGTGTGTGTGTGTGTGTGTGTGTGTGTGTGTGTGTGTGTGTGTGTGTCTGCGTGCGTGCGTGCGTGCGTGTGTGTGTGCGTGCGTGCGTGCGTGCGTGTGTGTGTGCGTGCGTGTGTGTGTGTGCAGACCAGGCCATAAGCCTACGGAGGACGATGAGAGAGTAAAAGCACTATCACGTAGGATCAGGTGTTCAGTACTGCTGACTGGCTTTTGCCAGACATTGAATGTGAATGTGCAGTGGGAGGTGCACAGATCCCGCGGAGCTGGCTCTGCAGGCACCGGGATGAGCGGACAAATTGTAGCTCCATACGCTGGCAGAGGGGCATTTTAATATTTGCCCCTGCAGTGCACTGCATGCCTACTGCTTGACAGCAAAAATGTCAAGAAAATTGATTAAGAATCTTCTCCCAGGGCTCATTTGATATATTATTGTGATATATTGGCTGTGAGTGTAATTCTGCACGGTCAAATGGGGAGAAAGAAATGAGGCATGTTCAGTACTCAGCAGCCAAAACAGGATGAGGTTAATTTGTGGCATGGCATTTTTTTTTTCTCCACGATTTCTCATATCATTACTATTATAATTCCTTGACAGGATTTGAAATGGGTGAAGTTGCATGTGTGGAGTGTGTGTATGTGTGTGTATGTGTGTCTGTGTGTGTGTGTACGTGCATTATATGCTTGAGAGAGAAAGAGAGGGCGATAGAGTGAGAGACGGAGAGAGGGAGAGAGACGGTACAGGGAGGGGTTGAGGGGCTGTGGGGGTTTAACAGTATGGAGGCAGATGGGGCAGAGGGGCGGAGGTTCATGCAGCAGAGAGAGAGAGGAAGGGGGATTTGAAAACACAAGAGTAATAGAGATAAATGTACAAATATTAGGGTCTCAGACAGAGGTGCCGTTTAAGATTCTGACACAGAGAGAATGCAGGATTTATGTGTGTGTGTGGTACACCCAGCAAAATAAAACTAGCTCACATTCAGGCCCTTAGACATCAATAAATCAAAGCAGAAATGGTGGATAAATCCCACAATGCTTTGCTGGAATCTCCTGAGCGCTACTGATAGCAAAATAGATTAGACATATTAGATTGATGCTGTTCCTGAACCCTCCCTACAGCATACAAAGTCAACTAGCAGTGTGCATGATGTTTTTTTTGTTTTAGTTTTTCCCCCCCTAGATTAATCGGAAACAGAATATGAATAAAGCATTGTCTGACAGTGGAGCTAACACATTCTGATTCACGTTTGCTATAACAGAGTGGTGACAACTTCATTACTTACAGTATGATTTACTAAATCAAAACACTGTTTGCCTAAGAAATATTCAAATATTTATTTTCTGTAACCTAGCACAGTAACAAGGGGAATACCCAGCAACAGAGTATGCTGCTAAGTAACAGAAGGAATGATTTCCTGATAATATCAGAGGAGACGCATCTATGTCATCTTCTGTACATGCATTTTACTTGGTGTTTCATATTGCAAAAATGTGACAAAGATGATAAATAACAGAATATTCAGGTCTTGATATAGATAATAAAACAATGCGACAGAAAGAAAGGCAGATTGATGTTAGATTTCCATTGTGATGTGATGTGATATTGGTTACAGTCAAGTTTAAGGAGTCAAAGTAGCAACGATTAAAGGGAGTAACCCTCGAGAGAGCAGATATTTGAAACTCAGTAATGTCATAACAAGGCAAGATGTCCCTCTCTCATGTTGCTGCCAAGTCAGCTTTTAGATGAGAAATGCAAGAAGCCTGCAAGATCTTGGGGGTTACAATGGTACATCACGACAAGTGTTTTGCAGCAGTTCCCTGAGTGAGCTCCTAAATTTACACCTTTCTTACAGCAACAGGATTTGCTGTAATGTTTTCCAGTTCTTATACGACAAGCCTTCCTATGATCAGCTAAACAAGATCAATTATTTTGTTATCCCATTAAGTAAACTTGGCAAGTGGTCTAGACTCTAGATCACTAGCCAAGTGGCAAATAGACATGTGCATTTATCTTGTGCTCTAGACTCCAGAGCACAAGATAAATGCACATGTACAAAACTCTTTAGACGGACTACAGAACATAAAGTGTATGCAGTAACATGACAAATTGATCTGTCTACCACTTATGGGTCAGTAGGGCACAACCAGGCAAATAAGGACAGATAAGTAATACTTTCACTTTGAAAAGTTGCATTTACCCGCAAACAAACTGCATCTAACATGACATTTCATTTCATTTATTTAACCTGTGAACGTTCACTACCAGAAATATTTCAGAGAGCATAATGTTGCTTTTAATGACATTTAGTGATTGTTAAATGTTACAAATGTTAAAATATACTTTTTTATGTGTTCAATGAGGAAAGTGAACAATCCTACTGGAGTGCTTTAAGAGCTACACAGAAGGGCTCCAAAAGGTTAAATGAATGCAACCGGTTGCTTTCTCTTGTTATTGCCGCTGGTGTGAATGCAGGGTCATTTATCCTTAGTCGCATGGTGGTATCACTCGTCATAAATAACAGATTTTCAACGACGTATAAATGATCCTTAAGGGTAATGTGGTTTAACTAAAGCTGCCAGAGGCCACTGACAGTCAACTCAATGATGGATGACAGGGAACAGCCAACTCAAATGAAGGCTAATCACATCCCCCATAGTGGGAGTGGGCCCTCTAAGTTCACACACGCACGCACGCACGCACGCACGCACGCACGCACGCACGCACGCACGCACGCACACACATATATATACTGCATATATATTAAACTAGTGAAAATAGCACACAACGTCTCGCACCGTGAGGCGTTGTGTGCTTGTAGATCTGCTATTTTCACTATTTTTGTGTGACAGTCTTGTATGATGAAGCAGGGCTTTACTTTACGAAAAATAAAACATACAAATTTGATACTTGGAGATACAAGGTTTCTGCCCAACAGTGACGATATATATATATATATATTTTGTGTGTGTGTGTGTGTGTGTGTGTGTGTGTGTGTGTGTGTGTGTGTGTGTGTGTGTGTGTGTGTGTGTGTGTGTGTGTGTGTATACGTACAGTATATACTAACTATATCATATACTTGTTAAAAGTTAGTTGGTTGGTAACCAAGGTTTTTAACCAACACAAATAATAAGGCAAAGTTAGTTGGTTGGTAACCAAAGTTTTAACCAAAGGAACTAGAATTAGACATTCTTGACAAGGCAGCTCAGTATGAAATGTCATTACACATCACACAACTGCCTCATATGGGAGTTTGAACAGAGCGTCATTAGCTAATCGTTTTGTTATTGTGAAATGGTCTGTCAGTCGACGGCCGTTTGAGGACATGAAAACAAGGAGAGCAACGGCCCAGCAAACCTATGTTGAGTTTGACCTCTTTGAACCTTTAATCTCTACGTCCACTCCCGCAGGGCCGACATAGTGGCAGAGAACAACTGGAAGTTGTTTTTAGGCACCCGCACGCACTACATATGAGGCCAATGCTATTGCTTATTTGTCTGTGCATCTAGCATCTTTGACCTTGTAGGTGAATAACATTGGACTTGAACATTGCATTAATTTGTACAACAGTAAAGTAGGCTACCGGAGGGGGGCAGACCTCCATTCAGAAACACCCCCACTTAGAAACATTCCCATTCAGAAATACCCCCACTGAGGTTAGGGTTAGCAGGGGTTGTCACTTAGGTCTCAGAGGCACTTGCCCGTTGGGCAAGTACAGGTCATGTTCTCGGGTCATGTGTCCATTTAGAATAATGGAAGTCAATCTTCTGAATGGCAATGTTTCTGAATGGAGTAAATCCCCTCTGTAGCTAGGTACCATATAGTAAAGGTATTACTCTGGAGCGATTTAAAGAGACACCATTACTGTTGTCGACATTATCTCTATCTTTGTTGTACAGTAGGGCTAATGTTAGCTGCCATGAAATTGAGCAGTCTACGGTATGTTAATCATTAATGTTAAAGGTGATACACCATGCATTTAAAAAGTATTTATATTGTTTATGTCCCAAAAACGTTTTTCAAAAGGTTTGAGGCTAAATTACCACTCCTGAATAGAGAGCCTCTCTCATTTTTGTTGAAAAAAAAATTTTTTTTTTGAAAAAAAAAGAAAAAGAAAAAAAAACGGCCGATGATGACGTCACAATCGGCAGCAAATCTGGACAGCCTGTTTTAAGAACCCGTGGGATACTTTTAACCTTTGCCTTCTCAAAACCAGAGAAAGACACAACGGTCAGAAATGGGACTTTGTGAGGATAGAAGGTGCTAGTGGGACCCCAAAAAAAGGTTTTAAAATAGAAAAAGTTAAATTTCATGGTGTATCACCTTTAAAAGAGTAGTTCAACCACAAAATGAAACATTTTCTATCGATTAATCACCCCATGGAGACTTTTTTTTTTTTAGATTTTCTTTTTTTTTTTTTGCATTCCGATGCCAATAATTTGAGGAGACTCTTTGTAGGCCCATTGATTCCAGATGGAGACCCAAATGGTAATCAAATTATTGTCTTAGGAATGCGACAAAAACGAAAAAATTGTCTCCATGGGGTGAGTAATTGATGGACATTTTTTTTGGGGGGGTGAACTACTCTTTTAAAGATATTCAGAGACCAAGTGATAGTAAAAACATTATAGCCCACAGAGTATGATGCAAGTGCAAAATGGCTGCTAGGTGAATAGGGTCAATTGAACATCCATTCAAAACCTCTAAATCTCTAAACTATCTCACTGGCTTCTTCATTACTACAGTACATTGCTCTAGTCCAGTGTTACCAGATGGGAAATGTTGAATTATCGTACTGGAGGCTCAGAATTATCGTATTTGACTACACTCATGTCATCAACATGCATCAGGAAGATTTTGGAAAAACACATTTTTGCCCTATTTGTGGCGATAATCTCCTGATTAGGGAGTCTTACTGGTACAGTATTCACACAAGGTGTTGTCTGATCAGCTGGTTCAGCATTTGTATTTGTTTTGTGTCTTAATTCTTGACTATAATTGGGGCCAAAGTGTCAGCCACTGGTGCATGGATGGAGTGACGGAGAACTAAGAAATTAGTACTGTCTGTTGGTCTGAACTAATTTAGGGCGTGGCATGGTGATACAGACACCACATCTGGAAACGGATGTCAAGTCGACTGATCCAGTTAATTTTCTATGGAGAGCATCTAATGCGACCACAGGATTTGGTGTGTCTGTAAAGATTAAGTTAACTGTCAGTCTTCCAGAAATAGACTAGCCTGTTTCCAGAGCTATTCACTACTTATTTCTCCACTCATTGTTCACACATGGTAAGGAATAGGCCATTCAGTCAGAATACATGCCAGGCAATAAATCTTCAACATTTCAATTCATTTTCGTTGCTGATTCACTCTATTCCAGTCACTGTCATGATGTTTTGAACATCATTCAAAACATCTATCTCTAAACCAATCCCCTGGCTTCTTCATTGCTGCAGTACATTGCTTTATTGCGACTGTAGGTCGCAGTTAACTATGAAAACCGGCACATCTTGTCCGTATCTCTGTCACGCCTGACACTCTGGTTAGCCACGCTGACATCATGCTCTGACGTCACTGTGATGTCAGGGGAACCACTCTAACAGAATGGGTTTTCCGCTCTAACATCACAATCTGACTTCACTGTGATGTCAGGGGAACCACCCCAACAGAATCCCTTTTATGCCCATACATGGAGATCCCTGGTGTCATCAATATTAAGTCCATATCTAACAGGACTTCATATGGGAATGCGCATATATGGAGGCCACATCGGCCACATACCACACTAACAGAATCCATATATGGCCAGGAAAGCTGTGTGGCTGGTTCTACAGACAGGAATCTCCATGTATGGACATAAAAGGGACTGTATGTATGATGTCAGATGTCATAGACATCATAGGACTTGCACATAACGAATAACTGAGTACTCTCACAGCATATCTCCATATACAGTACATGGATCTCCATATGTATGGGTACCAGGGGTCTCCATATATGGGTAACTGGTCTGATATATCACTTGCCAGGTGGCCAAGACATGGCACGACCTCGCATGTCGCCCTGAGGCATCTTACTAGTAATATTAACTCTGATTCAGCTGGTTAAGCATTTGTATTTGCTTTGGGCCTTTAATTGTTGTCAGATATTACTGCAAAAGTATCAGGCTGTGAGTAGAGAGAATTAGTGCTATTGTTGTTTTTGTGTCTGTCTTTTTATGCCTAAAAAGACAAGAAATTAATTATTGCTGTGCGTTGGGCTGAACTAATCTAGGGCGTGGCATGGTGGTGCAGCCACCAAATCCAGTGAGGGATGTCAAGACGACGGATCCAATTCATTTCCTATGGTCAGCCTCCAATGTGACCGCCACATTTGGTGTGTCTGTAAGGATTAAGTTATCTGCCAGTCCTCCGTAAATAGCCAGTTTCCATTACTTTGAATCACTATTCACAAATTAATCTTCGCTCGTCCCACTCGTTGTTGTGGTGAACGAATTGGCCGTGCAGTCTGAATATCAGGCAATAAATCTACAACACTTTTAGAACTCTTCTCTATTTCTTTCTTTCTTCTATCTCTTTCTTTGCTCCCTCTTCTTATTCTCTCTCTCTCTCTCTCTCTCTCTCTCTCTCTCTCTCTCTCTCTCTCTCTCTCTCTCTCTCTCTCTCTCTCTCTCTCGTAATATGCGCTGCCAGTCAGACATAGGGACTGTCTGTGTTTCTGGGGACTGCAAGCATATAAGAGGAGCTTCCTCTCTACACTCAGGGCAGAGCAGAGGGGACTAAACAGAGTATCTTTGTGTTCCATTCCACACACATAACAGCGGTCATATGACAACAAGGAGGTGGTGGAGGGGGAGGGTTGGATGAGGAGGAGGAGGTCTGGCTCTGGACTACCACCGGAGAGAGAGGTGTTGTGTAGTGGCGGAAGACAGTCAGTGAAAGTAAGTTTAAACGTGTGAGTGTGTGTGTGTGTGTGTGTGTGTGTGTGTGTGTGTGTGTGTGTGTGTGTGTGTGTGTGTGTGTGTGTGTGTGTGTGTGTGTGTGTGTGTGTGTGTGTGTGTGTGTGTCCGCACGCCCGCCCGCTTGTAATCATGTTGTACGACTGCCCATGCATGTCACTCTGGTTGTTCTACAGAGGAGTTCCAACAGAAGCCTCCCTCCCACCTGTCTCAAAGCAAAACCAAGCTATAATAGGCCTACACGTAAGATGCAAAGTATGAAGAAGAGGGCAGAATTTTACTTCATATCCGATTTGAACGTTATATTTCTTAGCTACATGAAAGGAACAACAAAAAGCAAAGAGGAAAAAATATTCATGGGACAGTCATGCCATTGCAAGATTTAGGCAATTTGGAATGCATGTGGCTGAAAGCTGACGATCTTAACAGTACTGATACACTAGCTTGTTCTGAAGCATCTGGGTGTAGTTTTCCCTGCTAAATTGATATTGAGTCATCATCACTATGTCAACTTTTGCTTTTGCTTTTGGTGGCCCATACGTGGTCCAGTAGTGCTGCTCCCTTTTGTTGCAATGAATGTCAAATACTAGTATATATAATAGTATAATAGTATAAATAATAGCAGTACTGTATATGTTGTAATCCTGCAGGGAAGGCTGAGAGTGACTTAATTAATTCACAATCAGTACATGGTAAAATCCTCAGTGCTTATTTATCAATTTCTACACTTTCCGAGTTAAATGAACATCGAGGATTCTGTGTACAGCATGTTCCTACCTGTCCAAATAATTGATTGATGAATATATGAGATGCGCCATTTATTTGTATGACCGCACCTTTCAGTTTAGTCTTATTCCACTGAAAATAGCCCTAATGAATAGCTATATATTTGCTCAAGAGGATTCCATCCATCACTCAAATTGGATGTTACGTGGCATCCCTCGATATGCAGTATTCTACACACACTCACTCACGTATTGTATGCTGTTGACAGGTTGGCTACATTGCAGCCATCTATACTATAATTTTGCGAATGTCTGTCTGAGTGAGTGAGTGTCTGTCTGAAACAGCGTTTCTCCTCAGTGGCTGGAGCAATTGATCTGAAATCGCATCACCATTAGCATATGAACACACCTGACATAACTGTGAAGCCCGTTTCTCACTTTCACAAATCGTTTGCTGTATATTAGCATTTTTATGCTGTATCTATATCTATTCTGCATCTAGCATGAGGCACATCTATTCTGCATCTACCTTGAGGCAAAATGTTTAACCAGCTCTGTGTGTGTGTGTGTGTGTGTGTGTGTGTGTGTGTGTGTGTGTGTGTGTGTGTGTGTGTGTGTGTGTGTGTGTGTGTGCAGGCAGGCGGGTGTGTGTGCAGGCGGGTGGGCGGGCGGGCTGGGGGGGGGGGGTGGGGGGGGGGGGCAGTATCTCTGTAGCCATTAAACGAAACAGGTTTCTTACATTGATGCTCCTACATCATGCAAGCACCAGTTAAAGTTACTTTCCATCCCTCATATACTGTGTGCACAGTGCACATCCCATAACCCACACACTGCACATCATTTTGGAGCTCATATCTTTGAACGGGTAAGGGCTAGTACTTTTTAAATTGACAGGGTTTGCAACACTGAGGGCGATGCTTAGTTGAGTTTCAAGTAATTCTAGCCCTTGATTAGTGTCAGTGGGATGTTGAAGACATAAAATGTCTGTTACCCAACCCACAGTTTCCTTCTGTTGCAGGAAACATTTATCTTATCTGTCATCATGACCCAAATAAGTATAATGTTGGTGACAGAGTATGATTATTGATAAAAAAAAATGCTTATGACACTAGTACTGAAACTAAAGTGTGCTACCTGGTGCACAGTTCTCCGCCAGCCAGTGGAAGCCAGTTATAGCCAACTGCAATGGAATCTGAGAAACCTTGGTCTTGGATCCATCTTGGTCACATGACGCTGGGGATAATATGTACAACAACTTTATTGTGACATCACACTGGCTTTTCATTTCGTGTACCAATTTGCATGTGTTTTGAAAAAATCTGTAGGAATAGTAGCAAAACACAAAACAGTATTTACGGTAGCAAAACAACGTGAGGCACCATGAGGCAGATGTGGGGGAAAAATCACACCCGTGTGAACTGAGCGGTGGTTTACCCACCTCATAGATCATGTGTACCGATTTTTGTGACATTTGAAGAAAATATGTAGGAAAAGGAGCAAAAAGTGTGTTTTGGAGAAAATTCAAGATGGCGGAAAATCTATCCTGGCGCAAATGGGCGTGGCCTATATGGGGAGATGCGTCTTGACCGTCCAGGGAAAAAAGAATTTTAATTTTCCGATCTACGGTTCAAGAGTTACGGGGCAAAACGTAAAGTGGGCCGTTATAGCGCCACCATGAGGCCGAGTGATGTAATTATTTTTCGATTCATTCTTAAAATCATTATGAATCTCCTCTCCGAGGTTTGAAACTGTAGCTCCTATGGTTTACGAGAGAAAAATACTTGAAAGTGATTTCTTGCATTGTCCCATTATAAGTCAATGGGGACAATTAAGCGTAGTTTTTTGCCGATTACGTCGGCATGGTAAGGCGGATCGGAACGAAAGGTAATAGAACACCATTCCCGGCCGAGCCGCACATTTTGATGTATATATTGCGCGAGTGGCGTAAATGGTGCGGCACTAGTTACGCGCCGAAGTTTAGGCTACACGGACGGACGGAGACAGACCCACACACACGGCCACGTATAGGAGCGTTGTGACCACCGCTCAAAAAGGGTCCTTCCTTAGCCTACTGGGAGTGCATGCAAAGTTCGGTTCACAGACACACTGGCACACATGACACACGGATGCATAGTGGCAAAAACTGTCTCCAGCTTTCGACCGTCCGGCCTTTCGGGTGTCAAGCCTGGGCGCAGACAATCAAGAGCTGAAGAAATGAGCCAAAGCTAGTTGTAGTAGTTGATACTGTACGTGCAAACACTCAACTGTTACAGAAACAAACATCCTTGTTTAACAGGCAACAAGACAGATACACAGACAAGCCGACAAGACGTGTCGTGCAGACACACAGACATTACATTTATACACTGGAGCCTGAACATTGGCAGATTGTTTTGGAGCCAGTAACAATCCTGCTTTTGAGTCTTATATTTTGGCAAAAAGGTGCAACATTAGAATCAATTTAAAAACCATAACTTAAAAAAGAAAAAAAGAAAAAACACAAATCACTTACAGTATACTGTATATAGAACATAAGCACATACACTGATCTTGTTGTGAGCTCTAGATCAGCTGTTGTTGACATGCACAAAAATAAATGCACGAACGCACACACACGACCAGGGATGGGACGATATGAAAATGTCATATCACCATTATTGTGACCAAAGAAATCGCGATTTACGATATTATCGCGATAATCAAAATCCATTATCCTGGGGCTGAACATTTGCCAAAAAATAGCAGATCTACAAGCTGTTGTGAGCTTGTAGATCGGCTATTTTTTGGCAAAGACATTTGATAGAGATACAAAGACTGTATAAGTACGTATCTACCAGTAAGACTCCCTAATCGGGAGATAAGCGACCGTTGGTCGCTTATCTCCACAAATAGGCCAAAAGTTTGTTTTACCAATTATCAAGACATACGGGCAGTTGACAGTTTGCCATGGTTACTCATTGAAGTTGAATCTCCATATATGGAGATAACCTACGCATCACACTAAGTCTGACCTCACCAGCCCATATTTGGGCATGAGCAACTTATGTCTCCATATATGGAGATATGATGACATCACACAGTCCTCAGCCGATGATGTGGCGTGATGTCATACAATACACAAACGAGCCCTACAGTATAAAGGGGCAATTCTTGCCAGGAAAGAAGCATTTCTTCGACTCAGACCTTATCGCCAGGGTTGGCTTATAGCAGCTGTCGGTAGGACCATATATGGATTCTGTTAGTGTGGATCTCCTAACAGGGCATCATCTGGGATACAATCCCTTTTATGCCCATATATGGAGATCCCTAACAGAATCCCTTTCATGCCCATATATGGAGATCCCTAACATAATCCCTTTTATGCCCATATATGGAGATCCCTAACAGCATCCCTTTTATGCCCATATATGGAGATCACTAACAGCTAACAGAATCCCTTTTATGCCCATATATGGAGATCCCTAACAGAATCCCTTTTATGCCCATATATGGAGATCCCTAACAGAATCCCTTTTATGCCCATATATGGAGATCCCTAACAGAATCCCTTTTATGCCCATATATGGAGATCCCTAACAGAATCCCTTTTATGCCCATATATGGAGATCCCTAACAGAATCCCTTGTATGCCCATATATGGAGATCCCTAACAGAATCCCTTTTATGCCCATATATGGAGATCCCTAACAGAATCCCTTTTATGCCCATATATTATGGAGAAATCCCTGCTCTGAGTATCTGACATCAGTGTGATGTCACCTGTTTATGCCCATATATGGAGATCCCTGCTCTGCGTATCTGGTTGCTATGGTAAACAGCTGGTTGCTAGGGTAAAAAAACATGGTTGCTATGGTAAACAGTTGGTTGCTAGGGTAAACAGTTGGTTGCTAGGGTAAAACCATGGTTGCTAAGGTGGTTGCTAACGTACACTAACAGACCAGCAACAACAGACTGTTGCCACAGCAACGTACACAAAGGTTTGTGTACACATGTGGTGTGATGTCATACTGATGCGGAGATATGAGCAGGGCAAAGGTGTGACGTGTGACGGACGGACGGACGGACGGACGGCCGGTGGAGGTTTTCATAGTAAACTGCTCCCTGACGGTCGCAATTATAAGTACATTTTAACAAATTATAGAGGGTTTAAGTGGTACCGGATATGCAGCTCGGCAAATAAAAGGTGAATTGATCCCAGTGCATGACGAAAGAACGATATGGCGATAAATTAAATCTCCACGATACGATTATCGTGATACACGATAATATCGTGTATCGTCCCATCCCCACACACAACTCTCTCAATCGACCACCTTGCACCATCTCATCCCTTCACATCAGACGGGATGCTCGTAGCTCTGCCCTATGCACAAACGTGCCATTGTCATCACTGGCTGGCCTTGTGACTCAGTGTGACCCGTTGCATTGGAGCAGGGCGAATGCGGCCATTGAGATGAGGAACACTAAACACAGACGCTTGCTTATCACAAAAAAGCATCGAGCATACTCAGACCTCACCCCCACCAGGCTCTCTTTTGACAAATGAAGGAAAGAAAGAACACTGCATATCGTTGTTTTCCATAATGAATGAGTGGTGTACTGAGGGACATAAACAGGCGTCTATCTGCCAGTGACTTTCACATTCCGTGCTGAATATGATGACAGGGTAATATGAAACGTTGAGCAAACAGTTGTGAGACCCATAAATTTGCCATTTTGTATGATTCATGTTACACTAAATTATTCTGACGCAAGACAGCAAATTCGTCCCATTTACGGTATTACATTTTGTTATGACATTGAATTCAGCTGGAACACTAAAGCCTGATTTGTAGTTTGTTGCCGGTGTCGTGTGCCAGACATAGAGTGTCTACATGCTAACAACGTGTTGCATTTTAGCTTGTAGATCTGTTATTTTCAGACCGCAATGCCATCATACAACAAAGCGTAAAATAAGCATTAGTAATGTTTCGTTTTGTTTATCATCAAAATTCACAAGCTAAGGATCGGTCAGACAGACAAGATCAGACAACTGTATACCCATAGTTATAGATGAGAAGATATGAAAAGATGTTAAGTCAAATGTTTGTGTGTGTGTGTGTATGTGTGTGTGTGTGTGTGTGTGTGTGTGTGTGTGTGTGTGTGTGTGTGTGTGTGTGTGTGTGTGTGTGTGTGTGTGTGTGTGTGTGTGTGTGCCACGACTGAGGTCCACACTGGAGCCGTTTCTAGGAGGATCCCAGGAGCCGTGCACATATATAATTTCCTAGTTTTACACAGCTTTGGTTATGGTTATGGATTGAAACCGTTTTAAAAGCTTGCTTTGATATTTCAAAGTAACAGTGATTTGTATCTTACTATGAAAAGCTCCACCGGCTGTCTGTCAGCAGTCAGTCAGTCTGTCTGTCCGTCACGCTACACTTTTGCCCTACTCATATCTCCGCCACCGTTGCCCCGAACTTTGCACACACACTCCTTGGCTGCCAAACCACAACCTCCACCCCTCATTTCTCATTGGGCCGATTCTTACAAAACACATGTTTGGACACTGCTCCTACAGATTTTGCCCTAAAATCACGATATGTGGTACACAGTCATGTGTACCGCAAGTCATGTCATCAACATGGATCTGGTCCCATTTCCCATATCCCCTCCTGATTGCCTACCATTGTCTTCTAAAGTTTGTGTATGCGACCTGACGGTCGCTTATCTCCCGATTAGGGAGTCTTGTATGCGACCTGATGGTCGCTTATCTCCCGATTAGGGAGTCTTACTGGTTTTCATATTTAAAGTAACGATTGGAAAATATATGATCAAATATTGCATTTCATGATATATTGTTTTACACAAATTGAGGTGAAAGACATGAAAGAATCCCCTTAGATGACTTCAGGTCTTTCCACAAAGTGTAATTGTGAAATTGACTGTGTTCAGGGCTGCAGGCCCAAGAGGGGAAATATGCTGGGAATTCTTTGGCAGCTCTTTAGCTCAACAGGGAGAGAACTTCTGAAGTGACCGTGGGTTACATCCCAGGCGCTTTGATGATAACCACAATAATAAATGACTTCAATCTGATGATTGAATGCAGGGTCGCTGATAGGCTACAACGGCACTAATTCATTTATCCCCGTAGAATCAAATGAGATGGCGGTGCTTCACCTCATGTGACAAGAATCCCGGGTAATCCAGTGGATACAGTGTCAGCTACAGTGTTATCTGAAGGGTTCGATTTGCTGGGGGGGAGGCCATACCCCCCCCCCCCCCCCCCTCTGGTCATTCATTTTTTATAGTCGGTGGGGAGTTTCATCCATCTTTCTGCACTGGAAAAAATATGTACATGCAAATCTAGATACTATCCCCGGCATCCCTATTTTGGGTACATTTGTCAAAATATTTTTTATTTACTTTTTTTTCTAAAATAGCTGGTTTTAAGTGGTTAAAAAAATGCTGCCCACCATTCTGTTCTTTTTTCATCTTTACAAATCAAAACCTGTTATCTGACTGACAACCTCCCAGAGTCGTGTGGGAGAGAGATCCCAGACATGCATCTCTGATGGACTCGGGCTATCTATTTAAAGTTTTAAACGTGTCCTCAGTGTATAGATATGGCAAACTATTATTGCGACCGTAGGTCGCATTTACTACCAAAACCTCCACAGGCTGTCCGTGGGTCAGTGAGTCAGTCAGTCAGTGAGTCAGTGAGTCAGTCACACTTTTGCCCTGCTCATATCTCCGCAAGCGTTGACCCGATCCATGGCAGATTTTGCACACACACTCCTTGACTGCCAAACTACAACCTCCAAGGACCCCCGGAGCCCCAGGGACCCCCGGGTCCCTGGGGGACCCCCAGATGTAAAAAATGACCAAATGTGGTCACACGTCACACGTCACACTTTTTCCCTGCTCATATCTCCGCAACCGTTGACCTGATCCATGCCAGATTTTGCACACACACTCCTTGCCTGCCAAACTACAACCTCCAAGGACCCCCGGAGCCCCAGGGACCCCCAGATGTAAAAAATGACCAAATGTGCAAAAATGACCAAATGACCACCGCGACGGGGCTGCTCACGGTGAATTCCCGGGGACCACCGACTCCTGGTGCTCCAGAACGGATGCAAAAGTGGTGGCGCCCCCAGTGGAGGACCCCCTGCCACTGCAGCGCACATAAAATGCCGTAACTCGGGCTAGGAGCGTCCGGGAGAGCCGGGGCCGGTACCTATTCGTCCGCCAAGGCAACGCGGACACCCCACCCCTCATTTCTCACATGGCCCTATTCTAGCGCCACCTTCAGGCCGATTTTTAAAACACATTTTTGGACACTGCTCCTACAGTTTTTGCCCTAAAATCACGAATATCACTACACAGCATGTCTACACTCATGTCATCAACATGGATCAGGAAGATTTTGGAAAAACAAATGCCCTATTTGTGGAGATAAGCCACCTACGGTCGCTTATCTCCCGATTAGGGAGTCTTACTGGTAGTGTATATGGATATAGTAGTGTAACTGTCTGATAACATGTGCCCAGAGAGGCTCACTATACTTGTCATTTTGTGGCTCTATTTTCGCAGCAATCCTCAAGGACAAGAAGTGACATTCAAAGGAGGCAGACCGTTGAATTGGGAATTGTAGGGAGCCAGGTGATAGAAAGTGACGTGACGTCTTTCAGCGTGCATGGCGCAAACTCTTGCATAATGCAATGCCAAGCACTGACTGCTGAAGGCCGCTCAGACTGCGACCTACATCTTATATGTTTCTGACGTAGGATGGGGTGAGCTAGCTCACAGCAATGACTCACTACATGGAAACAGGCCTAAAGCCTCATTTATGCTTCGTCTCACGATATTGTCGCTTGCCGAAGAGAACTGATTTACAAGTGAAGAACGCAATGTTGTGCATCACGGTTGTTTTCGCATAAATTAGGCCTTAATCTAGGTGGGAACACTTGATTTATATTGATTGCTCTCAATAGTGCACACAGTGACATTTGCCAATTCCTTTCTTTCTTGCTTATTACGCAACAATAACGAGCCACACACAGAGCAATCTTCTGGCTAGAATATATGGCCATTGCTGGAGAGTGACACTGATCTACTATGTGATTGCTGCTGGAAGAAGACCATTACAGAAGATGCATTGTGAGCTTTTAGAAAGATCACCCATTATAGATCTGATAATTACACTATTCCTAAGTGATTAGGTTACATGTGGGTTTATTGATTGAAGTACATAGAAAAGACAGATGGTTTGAGCCACATACTACAAAGCTGAGGTGTTTATTTATAAAAGTAAAACTGTCAAGAAGAAGGAAAAACTAATAAGGGCATCCATCCATGAATCGCTTATTTAAAAAAAAATCTAAAATGTTTCTAAATGTTTCTAAATTGTTTACAAAATAGATGATCCAAAAGCTCACAAGTCACAACACATCGTAATGAAAAGCATCGTGAGCTTATAGATTTGCTATTATCGGCAAAGTGATTTGGTGTAGAAAGAAAAAGGGGAGGGGACCAAGTATAGACCACCAAGTATAGTCAACCAAGTACAGTATATACTATATAGGGTTTAAGAGGTCAGAGTAGAAAGTGCTGTTAATGATGTCAGTAATTACATTAATAATGCATTAGTCAGTTAAGATGCTTGTCATGTATTACTTTAGCCTTCAGAACAGTAAATCAAAGAAACACCTATTAGCAGTAAAGTAAAGCTACAGAGAGCATTCAGCTGATTTGCACATTAAATAGTAAAGATGTAATCTTATTATGGTGAAAGGTTCTGGGACAGTCTTAGACCTGCAATCAGCTCAATTCATATTCTGACAGTAGCAGGGCTTAATGTCATATCTTGTTATATCACAATATAGCCAAGATTTACAATAGCCATGAGGTTAAAGTGCATATTTGTCATCTTAAAGGAGCTAGAGTCAACTTTTTCTTGAAAAATGGATGCTAAAATAAAAAGAACGTTTCGAAAATATTTTATAAAAAAATAAGCTTCATACATGTGTTTCTATTCAAAAATGACCACAAAAAAGCGTAAAATAAGGATAAAATAATCATTTTGGCCATTGTCGGACCGACACTTTGTTTACATTCTTGTCTATTCTTTGATAGTGTTAGACTAGGATGTAAACAAAGTGTCAGTCCGACAATGGCCAAAATGATTATTTTATCATTATTTTACGCTTTTTGTGGTCATTTTTGAATTGAAACACATATATGAAGCTTATTTTTTTAATAAAATATTTTCAAAACATTATTTTTATTTTAGCATCCGTTTTTCAAGAAGAAGTTGACTATAGCTCCTTTAAAATTTAAATGTATTAATTTGTGCATATAAATATTCATGTAAATAATATAGCCATAACAGTGAGGCTTACCCTAAAGATGTATCATGACTGACACGCTGACATGACTGACACACTGACAACACTGATCATGACTAACACGCTGACACGCCTGGGTTGTTGGTTTACCGCCTCCTCTTTCTGGTCAAATCTGTTCCCACCGTGCAAGATAAAGATAAAGATAAAAAATATCTTTATCAATTGAAGTGGATGGTGTCCACACTGGACGCTACCATCCACTTCAATTGAGAAAGATATGTTTTTATCTTTATCTTTATCTTCCCGGTGGGAATGACCCTTTACTCAGTAAAACTCAGTTCAATTGTTTGTTCAGAGTTGAGTGATAAGTCAAGTTCCCCTAATGTCATAGCACTTTGGCAAGGGCCTGTGGAGTGATTACCAGCCAAGAGGATGACACATCACAAAAGTTGCTAATTCCAATTTGCCTTTTAAGCCACTAGCAATACAGAGCAATACAGTTTGTATTTCTTAGAGCAGTGGTTCTCAAAGTGGATTCTAGGGACTCTGTGGGTTCCTTTTAGGGGGGGTTACATTGACCCATACAAGTCTATAACCAAATGAACCCATCAGGGTTCATTTGGTTCCATTTGTACACTGTCAGAGAAATTTTAAAGTTTGAAAAATAAATGTGTTGCTTAGCAATAAGCTAAGCAACACATTTGATAACTGCTTGGTGGCATGGCAACATTTGCTTGCATTCCATTTTAAACGGAACTTCTGAAGCATTTTGGGGACTTTTAGGCCTCCAGTGTTTACAAAAGCACAATTATCTAAGACTAGTCCTTACCCGTTCAAAGATATGAGCTCCGAAATGATGTGCAGTGTGTGGGTTATGGGATGTGCACTGTGCACACGGTATATGAGGGATGGAAAGTAACTTTAACTGGTACTTGCATGATAATATGTAGGAGCATCAATGTAAGAAATACCCGTTTCGTTTAATGGCTATGTGTGTGTGTGTGTCAATCGCATCTGTTATTAGCAAGGCGTTAGCTGGCTGTCCTGTTAGCTAAACTGACCCCCAAAGCAGTATAGGCTGCTTGCTATAGCAGTCTGTCTGGAACAGAAGCGTTTAGCTAAACGCCGTGCTGCTGCCAAAAACACAAACATAATAAAACGTCCCCATCTCCAACAGGAGGACCCTCTCCTCTCCCCCTGTAGCTAATAATAATCAAACCCAATGGGGGTGGGGGTGGGGGTGGAGGGTGACTGTGTGTGTGACTGTGTGTGTGTGTGTGTGTGTGTGTGTGTGTGTGTGTGCAGCGGTTTGGACCGTGAGACCATCCACAGAGTAGTCTGTGTTTCTTTTTGAGAGGGTCGGTCCGCCTGAAAAACGCGTTTTGGAACGAAACGGTTACGTTTTGCGCGTTTGTGACGCCCTCTACGGGTGGAATTGGAAATGCTTCTGGGGATTCGTTGAGTAAGCCACCCGCAACCTGTGGCAGAAATTCAGTGTTGACTCGACGTTTTGTTTGTGATTTATGGCTATTGTTTGCAAAACGGGCCCCTCCCGCTAACTTTGGAAGCCCGTTACGAACGAACGGTACAGACTATCGACATATCCCTTGAGTATATTCATTGCATGGGTTCATAGATCATGTATACCGCTTTTTGCGACATTTGAAGAAAATATGTAGGAAAAGGAGCAAAAAGTGTGTTTTGGAGAAAATTCAAGATGGCGGAAAATCTAGCCTGGCGCAAATGGGCGTGGCCTATATCGGGAGATGCGTCTCGACCCACGGAATCCAGGGAAAAAATAATTTTAATTTTCCGACCTACGGTTCAAGAGTTACAGGCCGAAACGTAAAGTGGACTGTTATAGCGCCACCATGAGGCCAACTGACAAAGTTATTTTTTATTTAATCCTTGATATCATTATAAATCTCCTCTCAGAGTTTTGTAACTGTAGCCCCTATGGTTTGCGAGAAAAAAAATATTGAATGTGAGTTTTTGGGATTCCCATTATAAGTCAATGGGAAAAATTAATTCACTAATAAATTAATATCAATTAAACGATTTGTGAAAGTGAAAAAAGGGCTTCACAGTTGTGTCAGGTGTGTTCATATGCTAATGGTGATGCGATTTCAGATCAATTGCTCCAGCCACTGAGGAGAAACGCTGTTTCAGACACTCACTCAGACATTTGGTGAATTATATGTTAGATAGAGAGGTCTTGTCAGGAGAAGTGAGAGTAAATTTCAAGCCTGCCAGTCAGTTTTATACTTGCGGTTAAATTAAAACAGCCAACAACATATCCCTTCTTTCACATTCCCTTGTTTTACCTCCTCCCTTCTTATCTGTACTCATTGCTAGTATTCTCTGTAATTACACAGGGGTCTTCAACAGGGAGTCCGGGGGTCCTCAGAGTTACTACAGGGGGTCCTTCAAATCTTTGTGTGATAGAAACCTTTTTTCCTCTGTTTTTATATTAACCACTTGAATCCTAACGTCCATATTCTGAGAACTTTAGCCAAAAATAGCAGATCTACAATAGCAGACTAAGCACAGAGTGAAAGGTCAAGTTTATTAAGTATTGACGGTTCAAGTGGTTACATATCTGAGTGATAACACAAATTGACATGAATCCAAAATACACTGATGATTGTGCTGTCAAACGATGAAATATGGAATCTGGGGGTCCCTGCTTCATCTTTCTCTCAGCTAAGGGGTCCTTGGCCTGAAAACGTTGAAGACCCCTGCTGTAACAATCCAATAGTTAAATGTGAGAATGAGCTTTCATGGGCAGTCAAATAGATGATTTGAATCATGTGTCACCCATTACACACATCATCATATAGTCTGTTCCATGGTCATTTAGCTTAGTACCACAAACATGATGTAAACCTTGTGTTTTTAATAAGTTTAAAAGAGAATATTACAGTAT
Organism: Nannobrachium achirus; assembly: GCF_963921795.1. Taxonomy (NCBI): domain Eukaryota; kingdom Metazoa; phylum Chordata; class Actinopteri; order Myctophiformes; family Myctophidae; genus Nannobrachium; species Nannobrachium achirus. The sequence goes on from NC_137822.1 coordinate 19,530,131, forward strand.
CTATACGATTACATGAAAACAAATATTTGAAATATATGAGCCCTGAGAGACTGACTAATATATATTTCACAAAATAACGACTCTTTTTTCTTCTTTCTTTTTTACAGAAAGTGTGCAGTTTGAAAACCTTTTGCAGCTGACATCTACGAGTGTCAAGGGCCAACAGTGTAAGTACTGTATAACGTAATTCTGATATTATTTTCTTTCTGCCAAAAAACTTTTTATTTTTTATTTTTAAGTTATCCCTTTTGCTTTTTTGATGGCACTTAAGAAATAACAAGGAGATGATGTGACACAGGACGAGGGTCAAATTTCAACCCATGAAATAATGATGTTAATGCTTATGCGAAACACACATTGACAGGCCGAATCCATAAATGCACCCTAAAATGGTACATTTAAATAATAATAATGAACGTACAACTTGAAGCCAGATCAGTAATCTCTCTCCAGCAAACGTTCTGAAACAGATTTTCTTTAATACTTACGTATGAACGCACAAAATGTAACCACATCCCTGGAAAGTCAGCACATATGTAGTGCCATATCAGGTTGCACAGGTTGACTCAGTGGTTAGTATTGTTGCGTCACAGCATAAAAGGTGCTGGATTAAAACCTAACCGGAGCCATAACAGCCTTTATATGGTTGGTGTCGGGTTTCTGCTCGACACCAACGATATAAAGGCTGTTATGAGAGCTTCCACATTTTTTGTTTTCTTTCTGTAAATTGATAACCTTCTTCATGTCAAGGACCCCTAAATTGACACTTATTAGCCCGCGGATCCCCATTTGAAAAGATATGCCAGGGACCCCCATATGAGAGAAGATTTTTAGGGCTCTAGCAGTGATTCTCTACCACTTTCAAGGACCCGCAGTTTGACATGCATTGGGCTACGGACCCCCATTTAATGGCATGTCTATGGTCTCTGAAACCCCAATGTATATTGTAAAATCAATGTTAATTTAACTCGTGTAGGCTAAGATAGTAAATCCCTAAATATGCCTTTTCAATTCAAGTTATTATTAATCAGTCTGAAAAACACAAAAGGGTTAGGGTTAGGGTTCAAAAATATTATATAGACTCCCTAATCGGGAGATAAGCGACCGCCACGTCGCATACACAAACTTTAGAAGGCAATCGTAGCTAATCAGGAGGGAATATGGGAAATGGGACAGATGCATGTTGATGACATGACTGTAGAGATACTGTGTACCGCTTTGTGTGATTTTAGGCCAAAATCTGTAGGAGCAGTGTCCAAAAATGTGTTTTGCAAAAATCAACTGATGGTGGCGCTAGAGGAGGGCCATGTGAGAAATCAGAGGTTGTGATTTGCCATCCAAGGAGTGTGTGTGCAAAGTTTGGCATCGATAGGGCCAACGGTGGCAGAGATAAGAATAGGGCAAAAGTGTGATGTGATGGACACTGACTGACAGACTGACAGACTGACTGACAGCCGGTGGAGGTTTTGATAGTAGTTTTGATAGTAAATATAAAGTTTCACCAGGGAAAAAACAACAAACAACAATTATATCAAAAGATGAAGTTGTCCCCATGCACCTCACCCTTAATCCTATCTAGGATAGTTATATGGCACAATGTCTGAAAGTAGAACAAAAAACACTTAATGATCTAAAATAAGTGTCACACTATCTCGACTATGTCATTATGACAAGAAAGGTCTCCGGGTCTTATAGAATGTTTTTATGTGTTGTGACACGTTGTGGTGGTGGGAACTCAAAAACGTCATAGAGCTAAGCACAAAGCACTAGCATAGAGCAGTTGTTCTCAACCTTTTCAGGCCGCGACCCCCAAAATAATCATATTTGAACTGGGGACCCCTCACCCTGCACAAGTACTTGGAATTGTAGGAGCTGGCATTACATTTAGTTTGACTCGAGTTTTTCCATTGAGGCGTTGTGAGCATGTAGATCGGCTATTTTCACAATTTCAGCCTCTAATATTTGACAATTTGACCAATGTTTGACCAGAGGTACTAAAAAGGTCTATCAAATCCTTAAATTATCATGTGCATAAACCCTCTATACACTTAAACTACTGTATGTTGGTTTGTTTACAGTTGAGTGAGAAAACAATGTTGCACATTAAGTTAATCATCTGGGGACCCCCCCTGGGGGTCCCGACCCACAGGTTGAGAACCACTGGCATAGAGCAGCAAGATGGCAAAGTAGCAGCGAGCGGAAAGAGTAATAAGCAGGGAGGTTTATCTATCCCGCCCCAATCAGATGAGATGTGCAGGTGATGGATCTGTTCAGGAGGAGTTAGCGCTGCTTTGAGTCGTCTCCTGAATTGGCTCAGCAGGCGTCGCATCGTTTAAGGTTTTACAGCTGCGGTTTTATTTTTCCACACAATCATTTTCCTGTCTGCTGCTAACGTGTCTCATTGCGAAATTACAGTGCGTAGAAAATTGCTGAAATTGAATCCTCAACAGTTTCACTTAATTGTCTGGCGCATGCATGACTTTAGTGCTTTCATACAGTGCTCATGTGTAATGGGGATGCAAGCAAAGAGAGAAACATAAGGTTTGTCTTGTAAAGTGTAATTGTCCTGTTCTCAAACGTTTTCATGCCAATTAAGGACCCCCAAATTAAAATGTATTTGGCCACGGACGCCCACCTGAAAATGTGTTGTGCCAGGGACCCCCAGATGAGAAGATTTGTGTAAAAAGTAAAGTGCTATGAATCAAAAAAATGTCAAGATTTTTCAAAAATATAAAAAAAAAATCAGATGGCTTGCAGATTTACAAGCCATATACATAAACATATGGATAAAGGGGTTAAAATGTATTAAGACATTTAGCTGGACCCCACTTTGAGAACAAATGTTCTAAACCAAGGGTCTTCAACAGGGGGTCCGGGGCCCCTAAGGGGTCCTCAGAGTTACTACAGGGGGTCCTCCAAATCTTTGTGTGATAGAAACTTTTTTCTCCTTTTTTATGTTAACCACTTGAACCCTAGTGGCCTTATTCTGAGAACTTTAGCCAAAAATAGCAGATCTACAAGCTCACAACGCCTCGTGCTGCGAGCCGTTGTGAGCTTGTAGATCGGCTTGTAGATCGGCTAACTTCAGCAGTGGGGAAAAAGAGCAGACTAAGTACAGAGTGAAAGGTTAACTTTATTAAGTATTGACGGTTCAAGTGGTTAAATATCTGAAAACACATTGACATGAATCCAAAATACAACGATGATCGTGCTGTCATTGTGCTGTCAAAGTATGAAACTATATGGAATCTATGAAAATTTTGATGGGGGTCCCTGCTTAATCTCTCTCTCAACTAAGGGGTCCTTGGCCTGAAAACGTTGAAGACCCCTGCTGCCCTACAAAGGCAGAGTGCAGTAACTACAGTACGTTCACGAATTTCACTGAAAAATGGGTTTAAAAGTCTTACAGCTAGGGATGGGTATCGTTCACCTTTTAATCGATACGATACCTTTTTCGATACCTGGGAATCGATACGATACCTTTTTCGGTACCATTTTCGATACTTTTTATTTATTATTATTATTATAATTATTATTTGCCTTTTTCTATGGGCTATTTTATAGACGTTGGATCATTATCATAATAATAAACATCATAGGCTATTCTCAGCTATTTTCACAGTAACAAGTGTAGCCTACTAAAGCAGTCATTAAACTTTCAGTAGCCCAACTGTTACAGATGCGACCAGCAAGGGGTGCATTCAAAAGTATCGAAACAAGGTATCGTTCGTTTTTATGTGAACCGATACTCGATAGTATCATGTCAGTGAATCGATACCATTAAAAGTATCGCCGACGATACCCAACCCTAGTTACAGCTGATCAGCCAAATGAGATAAAGACATACAAGTGATATTACACTGATTGTATATTTGTTCTTGAGCTAATTGCTCATCCCCCAATATCATGAAGGCTAATTTGACCTTTGGGCGACACAAATAAGTCGGTTTGTCCGAAAATGTAGTTACTGCATTCTGCCTTTGTAAGGCAGCCTGTTCTAAACTGTTATTTTCCTTGTTTCATGTCACACCTTAACTGGAACCAGTTCTTGTATTATGTATGTATTATTGTATTATTATTATTGTATGTGAATGTGTTGCCATTATGTAAGAGTTTGGAGAAATAATGATGCTATAAAGCAGGAGAATGATTTATTAGACATTATAACTACTGCTCTCCTTATCTGCAAGTTCAACATAGCCTTTCCTCTGGTAATCAACATGCTACCTTAGACCCAGCCCAATAGTGTAAACAGCCAAACCCATATTATGGTATTCAATTCCTTTGTGCAGATAGTTTTTTTTTCTCACTGTTACAGGTGTACTTAGAAATTACCTCAATTACTGATTGATTTTATTGCACAGATGTTAAAATACAGGTTAACCACTTAAACCCTCTACACTTGAATCAGACCATTTGTTACCCCCTCTAAACCGAATCCCTTTGCCAGAAAGAGAAGTTTCACAAGCTCATAACGTGTTGCGTTATGACTGTGAGGCACGGTGAGCTTTTGAGCTGCTATTCTTTTTTTTTTTTTTTTGCAAAATGTTACTTCCAGAAAAGGGATGCAAGGGTTCAAGGGATTAATAGGCCTTATGAGCTACACACGCATACAATTATCAAGGAATTTAAAACAATACATTCTTAATGACTTATTCCATTGCAGTCCTCATTGTATTAGGCATTGGTCAGCACAGGCAAGACTGACATCACATGAGTCACTTAAATACACAGTAGAAAGGAAGAAAATATGATCTCATATACATACAGTATATCATATTGTACGTTCAAAGAATGATATTTTCTTACTGGTTCTCAGCAACCCCTTTTCAAACCTTTAGCAGCGGCTGTTACTTTAATATTGGATGGCAATGAAAGAATATAAATAGTCATCACATGCCGAGTCACATTAGCTTATATTTTAATTTGCTATGTTTGATCAATTTAACAATTTAATAGGGCTTACAAATTCAATTTGCCAATTTAACAATTTAATAGGGCTTACAAATTCCTCCCAGTTTCTTTTATAATTTGAACCCTAATCAAGACTAATTGCCTGGTAGTGCCAAGAATAAGGTTTGACAGTGAGGGTTGTCCACCATCTGTGCTAGTCTGTTTTCCACACATTTTTTGAAACCTAAACTAAATGTGAGAAATGTCTCTTGATTATCACCATCAGGGCTCATCACAATGCTTGATTGTGGTGGACTTTGATGCCCTCATTTTGCCAAGCAGCCATGTGGAAGCCAGTCAATGCAGGGCCTCCCAAAATGCAATCTCCGCCTGTGCCATGGACTAGCACATAAATGGCACATTAACCAACTTTCAACCTGGTAATACAGAAATAATAATAATAAATAATCCCCAAATTGCTAAAAATTGCAGATCTTCAAGCTCAAAACTCATGCATTGCGGAGTGTTTTGAGATTGTAGAATGAGTATTTTTTTGCTACTCGCCGAAGTACACAGGGCTTAAGTGGTTAAAAGCATAAGCAATATGCACACTGTGTAAATAATCCTAAGGCAAACTTGCAGTCTAAAAGTAGGGAGTGCTCTCTCTCTCTGTGTGTGCGTGTGCGTGCGTGCGTGCGTGCGTGCGCGCGTGTGTGCACGTGCGCGTGCGCGTGTGTGTGTGTGTGTGTGTGTGAGAGGGGGGGGGGCTGCTCAGCTGGATGTAGCTGTGATTGTTGGAATGTGGCCTAGAGGGTGAGCCAGTTGGTGAGTGTGCGTACATGCATGTGCTGTATATTAGATTGCTGGGCGGTGGGGGGCTGCATATTGTGGAAAGTGCTCTATTTGCTGGCATACCCCTTTACATAACACCAACATTCATCAATAAGACAGAGATGCCATTGCGCTTTTTTGTCAGTAGGCTACTTATATAAGCATCTATTTATTGCACAAAGCTAGGGCTGTTTGTTGTATGTTTGTGGGGGGGGGGGGACGACAAATGGTGACAAACTAGGTACAGTAGGGCTGGTCTAACCCATGGCACGAACAGTAATCATCACCAGTGTAGGTCACAATTATGACAATCATCTAATCGCAATCATTTGACATAATCACAATTATTTTGTCATAATCACCATTATGTTGAAAATGTTTAATATATTTTCAAACATAAAAAAATAGTGGAAATAGCAGATCTACAAGTTTACAACGCGTTGTGAGCTTGTAGATCGGCTACAAGAGCTTGGGAACAAGAGCTTGGCTTCACGCTAACACCAAGGAGGTCAAGACGGCATCCCGCAGTAGTTCTGACAGACCTGGACTATGCGGACGACATCAGCCTGCTCTCCGACAGCATGGAACAAGCACAAGAACTCCTGAACAGGGTGGAGATAGAGTGTGCCAAAGTTGGTCTCAGGCTAAACGCTAAGAAAACTGAGGTTATCACCTATAACCTACCTGATCACTCACCTCTGACAACAACAGAAGGAGCTGTGTTGAAGGAAGTCAAGGACTTCAAGTACCTGGGCGCATGGGTCGACTCAACTGAGAAAGACCTTAAAGTAAGGAAGGCACTCGCTTGGAGGGCCCTGAACGGCATGAACAGTGTATGGAACTCTAACCTCCCCCGCCAAATCAAACTTAGCTTCTTCTTTGCAACGGTGGAGTCTGTTCTCCTCTATGGCAGTGAATGCTGGACCCTGAAGCCAACCCTGCAGAAGTCTCTAGACGGGTGCTACACTAGAATGTTGCGTGCAGTACTCAACATCAACAGGAGTGCACATGTTACAAACGAGAGCCTGTATGAGGGAATACCAAAGGTAAGCGAGAAAATTGCCACCAGAAGAATGAGACTAGCAGGACACTGCCAAAGACACCAGGAGCTTCCAGCCAGCACATTGGTACTGTGGGAGCCAACACACGGGCACCGGCCGCGAGGACGTCCCACAAAAACATACGTGGACATACTCAAGGAAGACGTAGGGACACAGAACACCAATGAGCTGGCCAGATGTATGGAGAACCGAGATGACTGGAAACAACGATGGAGGGCTCGTCTGAGGACGACCTAGATAGATAGATAGATCGGCTATTTCCACTATCAATGTTTTTTTCTGTGTGTATAAAGTTGTCAAATATGTCAGTAATTCCTTTGTATATTTAGGTTATGTGCCATGTGCAACAAGCCTACAAGCCAAACAAAAATGTAATTGTCAATGTCAAAAACACAATGTCAAATCGTTCATCGCAATCTGAATCATTTGAGTGACAATTAATCGTCATGTAAAATGTCATAATCATAACAGCCCTACATCAATGTTTATTCATTTCATCAGAGTGAGAGCATAAGAATTAAGGATTTTATGGTGCAGTGGCCTGCAGGCTACTGCATGCAGACCACACCTTTATGTTATGTGCACCCGCTCTAAAAGGGGAAAAATGGGCCAAATGTATATTTTATGGGACCCTAACTAATGCTTACCGTAAATGGGCTGTGCAGCTGTTCTCTCTGTGTCACTTTCCCTGGACAGGTGCCAACATCTGTCGTCCGTTTCCATAATGGCTTCAACTGAGCAGTCCATGGTGTTCTTCTTTGGCTGTCTGTCACAACAATACAATATATATTTATAATGTTGTTAGCTTTTGGCAAATATGTTTTGGCAAAATTGCAGGTGCGGAATAGTACTGCAGGCCTGCGTTTAAAATGTTACTTAAGCTACATTTCGAAAGAATTAGCATCAAAATAGACTTAAAAAACTAAAAGTACACATTATGCGTTCCATTAGAGAGTCTTACTGGTTGTTACTTACACCTGTTTGTTTATATATCAACCGTGAGTTTTTGAAGCTGCGCTTTTTAGTTTTGTAGTAGCCATGTGATTAGATAGATATCTCATATTTGGTGCACAACTATTGACATTTTTTAAGAACATATGAATTGTCCAGCCACAGACCTCCAGCCCAGCCAATCAGAGGCTCGTACCCGAGTCATTCTCTGGCAAAACCCAAACATGCTGAGTCGTGATTCAAACCCTCCAATGCTGGAAGTGATGATGAAATAAGATGGTGGGTCTGACCTCGTGAGACTAATAAAAGTGAAGATTATCTTATGAAGATTATCTGCTTGAACAAAACATGTTAATAAAACGAGCCCTTGTTTGCTGCAGCACTTATTTTCATTTATCCAAACCCAAAACATCTTCGGAATTCTGTGGCGAGGCTTAACCACATCAAACAAGGTTTTGATACTGCATACGGTTTGCCTGTATTTTTGCCTTCATAAATGTGTGGGGTGGGGCCTACTGTTTGTTGCACAAACACGACTCCCCCCCCAACACTAAATTAGGTACAAACAATCTGTGTCAATAATGCACAACCTACGACAGCAGTAAGACTAATCTACAATTCGTTGGGTGATTCCGTCGCTCGCCGAATTCCCTCTCAGTCCAATATGACTGATCTAAACTTAGATGCACTTTCGTCAACCTCGACTGAAAGAGTCCATTATACAACATTGTTGGACCATGTGACTTTCATGTGATCATTTCCGATAAAGATCATGATTGTAATTATTTTCAGCATGGTCAATGAATAATGTGAGGTGAGACCGGGGGTGGGGGGTGGGCTAGAGGGAGTATTATTGTACCATGTGCAGACATAGACGTAAAGGAACTAGACTAGAGCAGGGGTTCCCAAACTTTCTTGTCTCAGGGCACCCCATAAATATTCTTTTTAATCTGAGGCACCACCCCTACATTATAATTTTCACTCCCAGCACCTTATAGAATATTTATAGCATATTGTCGTTGTCGGGTGGAAACCTTGTCCAAAACCGTAAATTTTGTATTTATCATCTAAAAAATGTTCTAGAGGCGTTGTGTGCTTGTAGATCGGCTGTTTTCACTAGTTTTGTGCGACGGTCTTTTGCTTTACCAAAAGACCTACACATTTAAAACTTGGAGATACAAGGTTTCTGCCCGACAGTGATGATATTTATTGATTATGTTGCGAGGAAAACGTTGAGATAATAGCCATTTTGGTTAGAACTGACTGAAAATAACTTTGTACTTCAACTTTAAAATGATACTAAATATTTTTTCAAGTGTCCAAATAAATTCCAAATACTATCAAATGATCTCGCGGCACCCCTGGACTTCCGTCGCGGCACCCCAGGGTGCCCCGTCACCCACTTTGAAAACCCCTGGGCTAGAGGGGAGTATTATTGTACCATGTGCAGACAGAGACTGGAGAGTGACAGGGCCGGTCTCACGCTGGCTATCACATTACCTCAGCTCTCATGATAAAACAAGAGACTGGCCTCTCTTCCTTGCCCCTGCGGCTCTCCCTCCACTCACTTACTCTTAAAGAGACACGTCTTCTTCTTACATGAATTAACCGCAACTGTGCATTCCTTATAACCCACAACACGCTTTGTCTGATGGCTGGGAATGTGGATAGATATAATATGAGATACGAGGAGAGGTACTGTAGGCTATGCCATTGCATACTAACCTTTTATACTCCTTCAACTGCGAGGTATCTTGGGAAATGTTGTTGAGCATATTATCGGACACTAATTTCATATTCCTTGCTCGATCACGCTCTGCAAATGTATGACGGCATGGGCATGGCACATCACATCTACACAGAATAATGCACTAAAGAGTGGTCAATAAACACGGGCTTCGAGTAGCCTACTACATGTTATACCTCCTGTCTAGGGGTATTCAATTTCTCAACTTCAAAGGGATAAATGATAATAATGATAGAGATGCTAAAATGTATGAAGAAGCCAGAAAATGTTTCTGCTTCTGAGTTGTTTTATCCAGTTCAATGACGCAATTGCAAAAATGTCCTTCAGCCCCCCCCCCCCCCACACACACACACACACACATACATCGGATTATGCTCAAATATGGACATGCCCAAGCCCAAGTGGAAATCAGCGTTGCTTGGCAACGGTTCACTTCAGCGCAATTTGCTATGCACAAATGTGGACAGATTATGCCCAAATATGGACATGCCCTACGTTTAACGCTGATTTCAAATATGGACAGAAGAGAAACTGTTTGCATCACCGAACATCACCATGTTGTCATGGCCATATATGGAGATCCTCGACGTCAGTGCAAATCATTGTTAGGCAATGGAGAGCTCGCTCAGCGAGAGAGTGAGAGAGCGAGAGATAGACAGACAGATATACAGTACATACTGAGACTGATTGAGTTAGAGTAAGAGAGAGGTAGAGAGAGAGGTGAGAAATAACCCGGGCTAATGCTGGGTACCACAACCTGAACATGCTGGTTGGCAATGCCGCTGGAAACGCAGCGCAAGCTGATAACGTGGCGCACCTCGCTTTCTGTTTGTACAGTGATATAGTACAGTGTAAAATACACTGCCTCAGGAATTATTATCTAGGCATATTGCGTCAAAAAGCAAAACTGTAGTGTAAGCCTTGCATATATTATTGAATTAAACAGCTAATTGAAATTAGTCTGCACACAATTTTAATGTTCCCCCTGAATGGTCTCTTAGTCTTATGGGAGTAATGATGCGTAACGTAGGCTACGGTACTTTATGCTCCGTCGAGCGACAGTGTTGCGCACTGAGGATAGCCGATCTACAACAAGCTCACAATAAGTTGCATTCTTGACCTGTTGTAGATTGGATATTAAAAATCCAACTCTATACGAATAAATGAGGTTTGAACCTCTTAAACTCTGTATACTTCCTTGACCACAGTCCCTCAGGGCTCTTCTCCAAAAATAGCCGACCTTCAAGCTCACACCGAGATGCGTTGTGGTGGTGCGCAAAGTGAGCAAATCGTCCAGTTCTTGCTCGGGAGCTTGTAGATCTGCTATTTTCAGAGCAGCAACGCTGGGGTTCATGTGGTTAACCGGTTTGGCAGGCTCTGAGAGGGTAGTCAGATGCCTGAAGCCAAGGGGAACAATAGGCTACTCTTCACTCTGTTTGTGTGGTGATGCTCTGTTATGGCTTCGTTCCGCTCTGTTTGTCTTTGCAATCCTTCGAAGAGTGGACCTACTCATGCTCAATTTATGCTCCGGCGTACCATGTGTCGCACACTATACATAGCTGATCTACAAGCTCAGAATGTGTCGCTGACACGTTGTTGTCTGCTTGGAGATCATCTGTTGTCAGTGTATAGGTATACATTGAGCTTCACAGACAGCTTTGCATGATGCTCTCTATCTCTCTCCCCCTCTCTGTGTCTTTTACAGGTCTGGGGAGTATGGTTTTGGCAACAAATAAATAGGCCACTGCATGATTTCACTTTTGTTACTCAGCCAAGAGCATACCGTCTATCCCAATGTGCATCTATTTATCACATAGTCCCACAGGCATATTCGCTGTTCTCAACCTGTCTTTGCGCACAATTTATGCTCTAAAATAGATGACTATTGTACAATCTCCAAATCCATGTCACCATAATTCAGCAGTATTCAGTATTTTCTATTTTGTCATAATGCATGTAATAGAAAATTATAGTTGGCGCCAGTACTAAATGCCTGATATGTCAAAACAGATAAGAATGAGGATTCATCGGTTTGGCAAAATTCTTTACGATCACGCTGACTGTAGTAATTCACCTGTACAACACAAAACTGATGTATGAGGATTGGGGATCGAGAAGAGGCTTTGCAGTGTATAAAGAGTATGAAAGAGGAGAGGCACCTGCTGGCTCTCGGGCCAGTTATTTTCCACTGTAATAGTAAATAAACATTACACCTGATGTCATTTCGCTGCAATCCACTCTAGGTTGAGGGCAGATTAGTTAGAGGCCAGGTGAGGTGGATTGAGGTGTGAATGGGTTCAGGAAGGCAGATTGTTTACAGGGAAACATTTCCCTAGTTTTTTCCCCTTTTTCCCGGAAAAGGTTTCCCTTTTCAGATGTTAGATATCTCTGAGTTTGACCTTCAGCTGATCACTGTGGACAGGAAGTGAGGCTTCGGGTGATGGTAGGCTCTGTGTGACTCACACAACCTCCTCCGCCCAAAACAGCTTTTGACCATGTGGCACTGTAGGAGGCAGAGCTGTCTGGAACAGTGTACTGCAGGCATGTGTTGTGCACACATTAGGGCATTCATCAAATAATCGAATATTCGAATATCAAAGTCACTATTCGACGTTGTTCAACGAAGACGAATATTCGCTTATATTATTTTATTGTTTTCTCTTTAAAAAATATATAGTTTATAGAACTTGGCTAGATAGGAAGTCATAAGAATGAGTTGTCAATGCCCCTGGTAGATGAATTTGTTAATGCTCTATACCAGGGGTTCTCAAACCTTTTTAGGCCATGACCCCCAAAATAAACACATTTGAACTGGGGACCCCCCATCCTGACAAGCACTTGGAATTGTAGGTATTACATTTAATGTGACTCGGTTCCGCAAATAAATATTGTGAAAATAGCCGATCTACACGAGGCGTTGTGAGCATGTAGATCGGCTATTTTCACAATGTTCGCCTCTTGCTTACTTAATATTTGACAGTTTGGCCAGTCCTGTCGAATATTCGAATACTTTGAGGTCGAATAATTCGAATACTAAAAATCACTATTCGTGAATGCCCTAGCACACATAGACATCAAAGGGGGCTCGAGCACCTGCCCTTTTATCCATCTGTAAAAAGTGCCCTCTCCAGACCATGGATGCCGTTTTTACTATGGTAAAAGAAATGCAAATGCCCCCTTTCCATACCATACCTGAATGCAGCATTCAAGAGAATTGCCTTGTCCAAACTCTCCTGAACTTGAATGCAGCATCTTATGTTGACAGAATTGCCCTCTCTGTGTAGAAATCCATGCTTTCACGCCAAATCTCCAGTATTGAATTGATTATGCTTAGTTCTGCGTGGAAATGTATCAAGCACTGAAAAAAGATGAACTCCAAGCTCACAACGCATCGCAGTGCGACACGTTGTGAGCTTTGAGGTCTGCTATTTTCGATATTTTCACCAAAAGGCCCTTTTAGAAGTTTCAGCCCCTGCCTCTCTAACATTCTCTGCACGTCCCTACAGTGTACTGTATCTCAAACCGTTTCATGTCAAAGAACCCCTAACTGATATGTTACAATATTAATACGAACCTCCGTCTGAAAAGACTTTTGTGCTAGATTTATCAAAATGAGTCTTGCAGATATCCTATTTTCAAATAGGCTTAATTTAAACTCACTGTACTTCATTTTGCTGGGGATCCCCTGGACCCCATGAAGGATCCGGACCCTACTTTGAGAACCAGTGTTCTAAGGGTGGGCAACTTTGATGTTGCATGGAGAGGGACACTATATTCACTCGAGACGATTTGAGCTTGTAGATCTCCTATTTTTGCTATTTTTCTTTTTTTATTGTAATCCGGAATTATATTTTTAGCGATCTTTGAATTGGAATCCTGAAAAGTTATTATTTTTTCAAATGCATTTATATGTTCTTATGTTAACTTTGTGAACTAAAATACAAATACATTGGACATAAAAAAGACTAGTGCTACGATAAGTCGCACTAGGAGGAGTTCACCCCCAATTCTTAGGAATTCGACAAAAAACAAAAGATATTATTGAACTCAAGTCTCCATGCAGTGAGTAATCAATAGAAAAAAAACATTTTGGGGGTGAATTACTCCTTTAAGCTACTAATATAGACTGAAGTAATTAAAGCGAGTCATGTTTGCATGGTTGGAATTGCAACAGCTGATATCAATACTTTATTAGTATTCCAATATTAACCAGCGGGCCGCATTAAGTGAAGGTGGGGCCGCCAGTTGCCCGTGTATGGTCTAGAAGGGTGTGTGTGTGTGTGTGTGTGTGTGCGTGCGTGCGTGCGTGCGTGCGTGCGTGCGTGGATGAGAGCGTGCATGACTCATGGATTAAGGTTCTCAGTTCTCAGTCTCCACAACTGATTTCAGTCATTTGGATTCCATAGAGGCCAGCAAGTCATGCATGTTTCACAGCTAAAATGGCCTGGTTGCCCATTTTAGGTTATTATTGAGCATCTGAAGTGGTCAAACTAGCAATAGGTTCAGAAGCCTCTTTCACAAAACCCTAATGGTCTCAGAGATTTCATAAAAGCAAAGTTTAAAGCCTTAAGGCCCGTTCCCACTGGGCACGATAACGATAAAAAAATATCGCTTTCAATTGAAGTGGACGGCAGTGTCCACACCACAACAATAAAGCTGTCATAATTGATGTGAACGCCGACATATCGTTATCTTTATTGCGTCCAGTGGGAATGAAACTTTAGTCTGTGATTTCTTCCCCTGGTTGACTGTACTGTATGTGTAACAGCGGAACAATATTACAAAAACATCATTTTACATATTGTGTCTGCAATTGTTTAGGAAACAGTGTGTCCCACTGTTTCACAAATCGCACTTTAGCACAACATTTTCAGTCGCAAGATTTTATTTTGCTTTAATCCATGCAATGACTGCGTGCATGTGTGTGTGCATGCGTGCCTGTGTGCGTGTGTGTGTGTGTGTGTGTGTGTGTGTGCGTGTGTGTGTGTGTGTGTGTGTGAGAGAGTTGTTGGCAGGTGTGTGTGCTTGTGAGTTAAATGGAAACATGAACTGAGATCTGCGGTGGCTGACTGTCTATGGTAACACAGGACTGCCAGAAGGGAAGTGTATACTGTGTAAGCGTCAGGAACAGGAGAGTAAAGAGGTAGTCGATACAGTGAAAGGGTATCGCAGCAACATTGTCGCTGGTCTGAGACACACAACACTGACCGTTTCACTGGGGAGTCTGCTTAGGAGAACTCCAAGTACACTGAAACAAATGCATGTATTCTACATGCAGTTTACTTATAGCAATTGTTGATGTGGATAAAGTCAGTACCAACTTTGAACATGTGTGATATTTGTTAATGTTTTTCTTTTCTTTCTTTGTGAAACTGCTCCGATTCGCCTCCGAACCAACAGCTAATTTATTTCTCCACTATTCTGTGTGCAGGATTGGACGCCTTCAGTCCCACAGAGGAGCCAGGGGGCCGGGTAGAGTCTCTCGGCGTGACGTGGACAGTTGCGGCCGCCAGACGAAGGGAGAAGCGCCACAATAACCATGTGGGTGGAGCGCAAGGGGGTTTCGTTATTCACACCCATCGACCCCAAACACTGTCTTCAGTGACACACACTGTCGCCACGCCACCCCTCCTCCAGGGCACTTCCTCAGGGAGAGTCCCTTGCTATGAACCCACCGCTCCCTTGGCATCAGCAGGCAGTCCAACCTCAGCGCCAGGCTCCACGTTGGCATCCCACCATGTCCTGGTAGAGCCCTGTGCCAAGGCCCGCTCTGAAGCTTGGGTTCTGCCATCACATGGACTTCCAGACCAGGTTCGCTGAACAAGGAGAATATAACATTCCTAATTCAGGCCTTTTCTTTGGTGGTTTATCTTTTCTAAAAGCAGAGATCGGCAGGTGAACCAGATTGGACTATCTCTGTCCCCGGTTCAACTCTACACTCATATCACTTCTCCTTCCCTCCCCGTTGTTATTATAGTTCGCATCTCGCAGCAACCACGTTTTCCTGTGTGCGCAACATATCACAGGGCACCATGGGATGCCGTCAGAGCTCAGAGGAGAAGGAAGCCGCGAGGCGCTCGCGGCGGATCGACCGCCACCTGCGCTCGGAGAGCCAGCGGCAGCGGCGCGAGATCAAGCTCCTGCTGCTGGGCACCAGCAACTCGGGCAAGAGCACCATCGTCAAGCAGATGAAGATCATCCACAGTGGAGGCTTCAACCTGGAGGCCTGCAAGGAATACAAGCCCCTCATCCTTTACAACGCCATCGACTCCCTGACGCGCATCATCCGGGCCCTGGCCACCCTCAAGATCGACTTCCACAACGCCGATCGCGCCTACGACGCTGTGCAGCTCTTCGCCCTGACGGGCCCAGCCGAGAGTAAGGGGGAGATCACGCTGGAGCTGCAGGGGGTCATGAAACGCCTGTGGGCTGACTCGGGGGTTCAAGAGTGTTTCCAGCGTTCTAACGAGTACCACCTAGAGGACAACACCGCCTACTATCTGAACGACCTGGACCGCATCTCTGCGGCCGAGTTCATCCCCACTGTAGAGGACATCCTACGTTCCCGCGACATGACCACTGGTATCGTGGAGAACAAGTTTACCTTCAAGGAGCTCACTTTCAAGATGGTAGACGTGGGGGGACAGCGATCGGAGAGAAAGAAGTGGATCCACTGTTTCGAGGGCGTGACCGCAATCATTTTCTGTGTCGAGTTAAGTGGCTATGACCTCAAACTCTACGAGGACAACCAAACGGTAAGAGAAGCTAACCTCAAGGGGCCACACGCACGCACGCACGCACGCACGCACGCACGCACGCACGCACGCACGCACACACACACACACACACACACACACACACACACACACACACACACACACACACACACACACACACACACACACACACACACACACACCTATCCTTAGTATCTATCTATCTTTTGATTGATTGATTGCAAGTTTGCATAAGAAAAGGTACAGGACAGGACAGTCCATGATACAAAGTCAACTGAAAGGACCACAAGAACACTTTTGGGCTTGTTTAAATTAGGGTCCCTTCAATCTATCTGTCTGTCTGTCTATCCTATCTATCTATCCATCCTTTCATCCTTCCTTCTATCTAACCTTCCGCGGGCACCTTTTAGACCAGGGGTTTTCAAAGTGGGTGACGGGGCACCCTGGGGTGCCACGACGGCAGTCCAGGGGTGCCGTGTGATCATTTGATAATATTTGGAATTTATTGGGACACTTGAAAAAATATTTAGTATCATTTTAAACTTGAAGTACAAGTATTTTCACAGTCAGTTCTAACCAAAATGGCTATTATCTCAATGTTTTCCTCACAACATAATCACTAAAATATCATTACTGTCAGGCAGAAACCTCTGTCGCACAAAACTGAGGCGTTGTGTGCTTGTTTTCACTAGTTTAGTACATTTTATAGATGATAAATACAAAACTAACGGTTTTGGACTTACAAGGTTTCCACCCGACAACGACGACATGCTATAAAAATAAGGTGCTGGGAGTGAAAATTATAATGTAGGGGTGCCTCGGATTAAAACAATATTCATGGGGTGCCCTGAGACAAAAAAGTTTGGGAACCCCTGCTTTAGACAGCTTTCTCATCTACTCATCTATTCATCCTCCTATCTATCCTTCCGGGTTGTGACACGATGTGACCTTGTAGACTGGGCATTTTTGCAGAGTGACACCGTTGTATGACAAAGTATAAACCGGGCTCCAGATTTAAACTGCATTTCAGACCACCTACTGTATAGGAAAAATCTGTTTTCATCAAAGTCACAAAGGATACCACTTAAAGGGTTTAAGTGGTAAAAGTGCTGTATTATATTTTGTTGTACAATGGTGGCGACGTGGCGTACAAAAATAGCAACATCAGCTAATCTACAAGCTCACAACCCTAACCCTAACCAAACATAAAATCACTCTCTTATCCACTTGTCCCTCCCTAATGTTTTCCCTAAATTGTCAATATATCTTAGTATATCTTAGTATATCTTGTCTTAGTTTTAGTCATCACATAGTTTTTATTTTGTTTTTATTTAGTTTTCGTCAGTGAAAAAAAAAAACTTTTTCGTCATAGTGCCTCGGTCAAGTCGTCAAAATCAACACTGTTGTACACAAAATTCATTTGTATGGCAAAAATAAACATGGAGGAGAAAAATACAATACAGTGCTAATTGAATTCACAGGATAAAGTGTGAATGTGTACCTGTGAGAATAATAAGTAGATTCATTGTGAAAGCAGGGAGATGAGGGAGAGCACAGGTGCAGAAGTGATTTCTTACTGTAGGAAAGGAATGAAACGTAGAGGGAAAAGAGACTGAGAGTGTTGGTAAATGCTTGTTCACAGTAACTCACTGTGAACAAGTGTTTTATAAGGCTGGCAAGGCTATTTGTTTATACTAGCATTAACAATGTTGTTGCTGTCTACAACATTTTAGGTAAAGGTTTTAGGCAAACATATCAAGTAGGTACTCAAACTATTTGCCACTAAGCATGGATGCTGAATCTTTGAAATGTTGAAATATGTTTATAGAGTTATAATCATAATGATTATTATGATTACACTGATGATGATGATGATGATGATGATGACTCGACTAGCTCAGCAGAAGAGTATACAATATACATGCATATTTTTGTATTGATATCCATAGCAGGGGTTGACACTAAGGTCTCAGAGGCACTTGCCCATCGGGCAAGAACAGGTCATGTTCTACTTGCCCAAAGGTCATGCCCACTTGCCCGAGAAAAAAAAAATCAAATCGTCCATTATAAAATCATAGGTAAAATCAGAATTATGGTTCAATTTAACACTTTTGTGTTACTTCCTGGGGCTGTGTGATTACAAAATGTCATACCTAATTTTTAATCCAAATTCCTACATAGCTATGATTGCATATGACTGTGGGTTCACACCTACGTATTTTATATTCTTAAAGTGTAGCAACAGTGCAAACAGCATTGAAAGAAACATTATATCTGGTGTTGTGTTTATAGACAGTTGCGTCCCCGCACAAACTCCACCTGCCCTAATAGTCCAGTCATTTTAGGGTTAGACCCGGAACAAATTGCAATAGTAGCAAACTCAACTGATTCTGTATCCTCAATATGTCCTTAGTGAGGGAAAAAAAGTCCCAAGAAATCCCACCGGGGCAAAGTTTTGAAAACGACCTATCTACCTTCACTTACTATACACTACAATATAAAGGAAAAAATGACTGGAAAAAAATCTGCTTTAAGTGGGATGTGAGGGGTCTAACTAGGGGTTTGTCATCATGCTGAATCCATTGCAGGCATTTGTTTTGCACAAAAAACATTCTGTGGGCTAGAAATGGCCTTAGAAAACAATACACGTATGGGTGCGTTTTCATGTTAGTCGGAGGCCTTAGGGTTTTTTTTTTTCTCGTGCTAATCAGTCTAAAAGTTCAAAATTTTGCACAGATGTAGTTCAGGGCATGCTCTAATGATTTAGCTAGGGCGCCCGAGTCTGCAACATTCGGGGTCGCCACAGCGGCCAAATCAAGTTGGGCTCCCATCGACTTTAGTGATGAAAAGTGATGAGTCATCACTTTTCAGAGTTTTGTTGGTGCTGTGGCGACCCCGAAGGTCGCAGACTCGGGCGCCCTAGCTAAATCATTAGAGCATGCCCTGAGCTACATCTGTGCAAAATTTTGAACTTTTAGACTGATTAGCACGAGAAAAAAAAAACCCTAAGGCCTCCGACTAACATGAAAACGCACCCATACGTGTATTGTTTTCTAAGGCCATTTCTAGCCCACAGAATGTTTTTTGTGCAAAACAAATGCCTGCAATGGATTCAGCATGATGACAAACCCCTAGTTAGACCCCTCACATCCCACTTAAAGCAGATTTCTTCTCAGTCATTTTTTCCTTTATATTGTAGTGTATAGTAAGTGAAGGTAGATAGGTCGTTTTCAAAACTTTGCCCCGGTGGGATTTCTTGGGACTTTTTTTCCCTCACTAAGGACATAATGAGGATACAGAATCAGTTGAGTTTGCTACTATTGCAATTTGTTCCAGGTTTGGACAAATTTTGGCCTAAAATGACTGGACTATAAGGTTTTATTTACCTGCCAGGGGCAGGTGGGCAAGCCTTAGTGCCAATGCCTGCATAGATCGCATCATATAAGAACTGTGTTCCAAAAATAAACACACCACTTTGGCGATTTTACTCATATGGATATGAAGCATCGACTAAAGTTGTCAATGTATACATTTAACCAAAGAGTAACACAATAAACGCTAGTCAGACAAAACCCAACGACTACATTTCCCATGAATGCGGCTGGTAGAGAACAGTGATTCAGACTTTTTCTGGCAGAATAGACAACATTTTCTCCAGAAACAGGCTGTATCAAATATGAATGAATATTATGAACGATGCAGAGCCACCCACCTGACAGACACGCCCGGATGATTTATTTTTGGAACACAGTTCTAATATGAGGAGATCTAAGATTCGCCTATGGGGATATCGATACAAAAAATAACAATGTGAACCGGGGGAATAGCGCCATCTAGCGGCATGACGCCAGGACTTCGGAGCTCCATAGATAACGTATGCATGGCATCACAAAATTAAATCACTATTGTGAACACTAAATATGTTGTGCATACTGTATATATTATACACTCACACAAAGCTTATAGGTTGTAGATTTGCTTTTTATTTTTTGTTTAAGCTTTATACCCCTTTTCCCCCAATTTAGTCACAATGCAATATTGATTCCATCCCACACAAACATCTGTGTTGTCACTGCTGTTGTATCCTACTGACTCTGCCAGTGAGGAGCCCCCACCGGGAGGACATACTGTAGAGCCTTCATCCTACTCCTCCTGCCCAACACTCTGCTGACAGGTGCTGGCCCAACCTGTAGCAGTACCTGCAGTGACGCATGATGATAACCTTATCCAAAGAGTTTATGAATACTTGGAGACAGCCGGGCCGACCATCTTGTACTCCCGTTTGTCAAAATGGAAATATGCTTGTCTGTTCTGAGAGTTTATGAATACTTGGAGACGGCCTGGCCGACCGTCTCGTTCATCCGTTTGTCAAACTGACTGTTCATTTCGCCATATGTTGGGAATCAATTAATAATTGCTTCTCTGCTGACGTGCGAGCCATGAGGATTTTAAAAGACAAGATTCTGCTTTGCACCACAATGCATTGTAGGCTCAATGTAAGCTAACACTGTTATACGGTAAATGCTATGAATCCAAAATGACGCACGCTGTGCCCTGCGTGGCATAACAGTAACAAGCACACCACCTATCCTATATGCACAATTAGTAGTTGTAAAAAATATATTAGATTATAAAATAAATAATGCATGCCACCCGAATGGCAGAGATGAGCCATCAGAGTGATTAGCTTCCATCCATTAAAATTATTCTATTCTCCCTGTATGACATCATAGTGATTAGCAGAGATGATGAGGCGTTATATTGGGGGCTAATGCATCAAGCCCACCACCTATATGCACAAGTAGGCTTGTAGTTGTAAAAAAAAGATTTCAGATTATAAAATAATGCATACTTCTATCCTCATGGTTTGCACGTCAGTAGAGAAGCAATTATTAACTCCCAACATATGTTAAATATCACCTCACGTTTCATACTGAATGTTAGTTTGACAAACGGATGCACAAGATGGTCGGCCAGACTGTCTCCAAGTATTCTTAAATCTTTGGATTATGCCAAGTATTATAGCCAGCAATTACAGCCTACACAACACTCTAGCTGTGTTTGACAGCAACAGGAAACAGCCAGCCAATCGAGACGGTCAGGGGGGTGCGGTTTGGATTACAGCGGCTCTCCGGGGGCGTGGTTATCCAAAATCTTACGTGCCTTGGTCAATCACGCTGCAGTGATAAGTATCACCCTCCCCGCCCGGCTTCCCTCCCTCCGAGGCCAATTGTGTTGTTCGTATATAGACGCTCGACAAAGCCGGATACATCTGTGGTGCTGGGCCGGCACTTTACAGTAGGCTATTATGTAATCCGTAGGAGACGGTGGGGGAAGGAGCGCTTGTTTTCGGTTCACCAGCGTCGGCAGGTTAGCTACTCACCAGCGTCAGGGTTACTGAGGTTAGCGTTAGGGTTACGTTTAGGCATAGATGTTAAAGCTATACTGTGTAGCTTTTTCAATTAAACAAATCATAAATTTGATCTAACTATTAAATCGCTAAAGTTTTAGAACACCCACTCGGTTAATTTCACCCCCCGAAAGACTTCTCAAAATATCTTTTCTATGAGCCGGGCTGAGGTTAGGGTTTGGGTTAGGTTTATAGGCATATGGGTTAACATTCACCCGCGCGGTCCAATTAAGTGACCACAGCCGAGCGCTCCCGACCTCCGCTCCAGCCAATCACAAGCCGCGCCTTCTAATTTATTCAACCCCGTATCCTACGGATTCCATTATCGCTTACAGTACCACTGTTTCTCTCTTCACGTCATCAAGTATCTAAGGAAAATATACATAGGTTTTCATAATATAGCTGTACACCAGGGGTCTTCAACGTCTTCAGGCCAAGGACCCCTTTAGCTGAGATATAGATGAAGCAGGGACCCCCAGATTCCATATAGTTTCATATGTAACCACTTGAACCGTCAATACTTAATAAACTTGACCTTTCACTCTGTACTTAGTGTACTCTTTTTTTCCCCCCTCTACACCAAACCTCTTTGCTGAAAATAGCCGATCTACAAGCAACACAACACCTCACAGCGCGAGGCGTTGTGAGCTTGTAGATCTGCTATTTTTGGCTAAAGTTCTCAGAATATGGATGTTAGGGTTCAAGTGGTTACTATAAAAAAGGAGAAAAAAGGTTTCTATAAAAAAGGAGAAAAAAGGTTTCTATCACACAAAGATTTGAAGGACCCCCTGGAGTAACTCTGAGGACCCCCTAGGGGTGGTTGAAGACCCCTGCTGTCCAATGTTCCTGTCCACAGTGCACTATTGTTGTATTTTTATCCAGGCAGAAAATCATGCCATCCATTACTGACATAACGTATAGTAGTCTAAGCCTATATAAGAGACAGAATAACTGAAAATCACAGTATAACCATTTTTTGCCCACTAAACCAGGCCCTGACGCTTTTTCCCCTGTCCCATCCTTGTCTTCATAATGAATTGGTTGCCTGGGTTACTGTTGCTTAGCAACAGGCTAGTCAAATGCTCCTAATCCTGGGCTGTTGACAGTGAGCTGTGTGGCTAGGGAATGGAGGATGAGAAGGCTGCTTGTACAACAAACACCAGCACTGGAAAGAACACAAATACACTACTGTAGGGTGTGTGTGTGTGTGTGTGTGTGTGTGTGTGTGTGTGTGTGTGTGTGTGTGTGTGTGTGTGTGTGTGTGTGTGTGTGTGTGTGTGTGTGTGTGTGTGTGTGTGTGTGTGTGGCGTAGCAGTGCAACAGTTAATCGATCTAGTCGATTTAATTGATTATGAAAAATAATCACCAACCGATTTTAATCAAAAAATCTGTAATTTTTGTAGGACACTGTTGAACGACAAATTATAGAATAGGACTTCGGACCTAATACACAATAATCGATTTTATTGATTAATCAATTAAACAGAGAAAAAATAATAATGTACATCGCACAACTCATGACATGACATTTCATGTGCTTTTAAATGTGCATGTGCACCTGTGTGTCTGTATTATTTTGCATGTAGACCTACATACAATACTGGATGTTTGTATGCAATAGCTAAGGTTGAGTTAGGGCTGTCACGATTATGACATTTTACATGACGATTAAATATCACTCAAATAATTGCAATTAACGATTTAATTGTGTTTTTGTCATTGACAATTACATTTCTGTTTGGCTTTGAAGCTGCACATGGTACATATGACACATGACCTAAATATACAAAGAAATTACTGACATACCGGTATTTGACAACTTTATACTTAAAAAAGAAAACTGGTAGTGGAAATAGCCGATCTACAAGCTCACAGCGTGTCGCATCGCGAAATATACAAAGAAATTACTGACATATTTGAGAACTTTATTCTTAAAAAAGAACATTGACAGCGACGCGTTGTGAGCTTGTAGATCTGCTATTTTCACTATTCTTGACTTTTTGAGCGGTGGTAGACCGCTCCATAGCATGGCCGTATCCGTGTATCCGTGTATGTATGTATGTATGTATGTATGTGTGTATGTAGCCTGAACTACCACTCAGTGACCAGAGAGGGTGCTCTTGAGTCTAGTCTGAGCATCAACTGCAATATTCTCTCTCTCTCTCTCTCACACACACGCACGCACGCACGCACGCACGCACGCACGCACGCACGCACGCACGCACGCACGCACGCACGCACGCACGCACGCACGCACGCACGCACGCACACACACACACACACACACACACACACACACACACACACACACACACACACACACACACACACACACACACAACCACCGCTCAGTTCACACGGGTGTGATTTTTTTTTAATTCATGAAACATTTCAACATGGAAACGATTATGACGATTATGAAAAATAATCGTGATTATGTCAAATAATTGCGATTAGACGATTATGTAATAATTGTGACAGCCCTAGGTTGAGTAACTTCTGTGTGAATGTGAGGTGAAAGCAATAGTAGTGTATAGCCAGTGGAAAATAGCTGAGGACACTTCAGAAACCCGCCTACCAGTGACATTATCATTAGGTAGGGTTTTGTTTTTTCATTAACGTGAGAACAATGGCTTCCATTATAGCATGCCAACTTTCCAGGAATAGAAAGCCTGCCGTTTCAATAAGAGTTTCTGAACAGTCCACACAGTAGAGATGGGACGATATGAACGTTTCATATCACGATTATTGTGACAAAAGAAATCGCGATTTACAATATTATCGCGATAATCAAAATTCATAATCCTGGGGGCTGAACATGATTTGCCTAAGACATTTGATAGAGAGTGAGAAAAAGACTGTATCAAGTAGATATATTATAAGTACCTTTTACCAATTACCAGGGGCATTGAGAACTAATTTTTATGACTTCCTATCTACCCAAGTTTTATAAACTATATATATTTTTAAGAGAAAACAATAAAATAATATAAGCGAATATTCGACTTCGGTGAACAACGTCGAATAGTGACTTTGATATTCGAATATTTGAATATTTGGTGAATGCCCTAGGGCCTAGTCCACAGCCCTCCTCTGAGACAAGCCCTACTTCCAAGAGTGTCACACAAAAGTAGTGACAGCTCAGAGCTTGTACATTGGCTATTTTCACTATTCTAAATAGTTTTTTTAAAATAATAATAAAAAAAAGAAAACTGTTTTGGACATGCAAGGTTTCCGCTCGAGTGTGACAATGTCTTTAGCTTATCATTGTAGCTAATTAGGCTCTATAGTGCAGACCACAAACTGAGACAGTAATCAATCCTTTTGCACTATACTCTTCTTTGGAAAACGTTTATTACAATTTAAGCTTTCATTGTAAACCTTCAACAGGCCATTTCCTTTCTAGCCACATAATAAGCTGTAAATAAACGTACAGAACTGAAAATTGGATAGCGCTGAGCCCGGTTAAATGGCTTTCAGTTCAAAGCCATCACTTTAGAATCAAGTTACTGTAGCTGGTAACACATTTCAGAATTTAAATATTCGGGAATACACAGTTACATTTATCTCTTGGCCAGTAACCATGGACGGATTAACCCCCACGAGGGCCCCCCCACCCCCCACCATAACCCCTCCTCCCTCCCGACGAGCACTATCCAGCTTGGATTTTAAGCCATGATGATCATCTGTGGACCAAGAAAGCACCTGTAGACAACAGAGGAGGGGCCCACACATATGATTTTTGATTAAAATATACATTTAATTTTTGTAAATTGTCAATGACCACGCAGGCCAGTTCCCCCAAGGGCCCCTGAGAGCCAAGGGCCCCTGGCAACGGCCCCACCGGCCCAATGGTTAATACAGCCCTGCCAGTAACTTCATCATAACTGGTGAATGAGTTGCAACAAAAGCATTGCTCACCTGCAATTGAATTAGCTCATTTTGATTTAATGGTCTTTTGAAATTGTGTTTCAAAGTAAGCTGCAGGAAATACATTGAGGCCACTGTAGACTGAGTGATACATGACAAATAATGTGACTGACTCTCTAATGTTTTGAAGACAGACATGTTAATGTAGTTAACCAAATGGATGCAACTCACGATACTGTTAGCAAACATGATCACATACAGTAGCTATAAATGATAGTCGCGCCTAGCAACCACAAGCAGCGGTGTGAAATAGAAATCAGATAAGAGTCCCTTACGATCAGAGTTACAGTATAAGATACAGTGTATGTGAGCTCAGTGCTAGCCACTTTAACATAACTGCATGTTGTGTTGTGTTGTGACGTGTTGTACATTATAAACAAGGACTGTACAAGTACTGTATATGAACCGGGCTATATGGTTAATTAACACAATGTGTAACATTTAATTATGATGTTTTAGTAATATTGTTCCTGCTGTTATACATACTGCCAACCATGTGAATAAATCACAGATTGGGGCTCCATCCTTGAAATTCAATAGACATTTCCGAGACTATCAAGATTTTATGGCGGATGTTTCAGAACATAATTGCTAGTTTGACAAATTAAAATGCTCTAATCTTTAAAAAGAATAAGCACGTAGATGTCGCAGTGCAACATGCTTCCATACGACTGAGAACTTAATCCGTGCATGTACCGTACAGTAGATGCCAAGATCCACATGACTCCATTTTTATTTTATCCTTTGTTACCACCGTGTCTATCACTGCGTCGCGACTAAAGCCAGTGCAGCGCAACAAGGATGAGAAATAAATGAGAAAGACATTCAATCTGAGATGACAAGTTGAAAGAGAATGGTTGTTCTGACACAGAGGCATTGTTGCAAGGCAGAGGGAAAGGGAAAATATCTCCATTGATGCCATTACAAAGAGTACCTTCTTGTGACGCATGTGGCATTTGAAAAGAACTTTAATTAATTGAATTATGGTGGGGGAGGCTCCTCACTTCAGCAACTTGTATTTACTGGAAACAAAGCATTAACATGGGGCGGAACCTCTTCATTAATGCTTTGCGCTTAATAAGGTCTGTGTCTGGAGACAGTGGAGAGCATACATACAGTGTAAAACCCTGAGCATTATTTAACTCTCAATTCAACTCACAAATGAAAAGGAATGGACCCGTAGGGACAGGATGCTGCTACAGGGAGACTAGAGGGGAAAACTGCATGGGTTGTGTGTGTGTATGCGTGTGTGCGTGCGTGTGCGTGTGCGTGCGCGCGTGTGTGTGTGTGTGTGTGTGTGTGTGTGTGTGTGTGTGTGTGTGTGTGTGTGTGTGTGTGTGTGTGTGTGTGTTAGGGCATTCACCAAATATTCGAATATTCGAATATCAAAGTCACTATTCGACGTTGTTCACCGAAGTCGAATATTCACATATTTTTATTTTTTTATTGTTTTCTCTTTAAAAAATATATAGTTTATAAAGCTTGGCTAGATAGGAAGTCATAAGAATGAGTTGTCAATGCCCCTGGTGGATGAATTTGTTAATGCTCTATACTGTACCAGGAGTTCTCAAACCTTTTTAGGCCGTGACCCCCAAAATAAACATATTTGAACTAGGGACCCCCACCCTGACAAGCACTTGGAATTACATTACATTACATTTAATGTGACTCGGTTCCGCAGATAAATATTGTGAAAATAGCGGATCTACATGCTCACAACGCCTCGCAACGCAAGGCGTTGTGAGCATGTAGATCGGCTATTTTCACAATGTTCGCCTCTTGCTTACTTAATATTTGACAGTTTGGCCAGTTCTGTCGAATATTCGACTATTCGATTACTTTGAGGTTGAATAATTCGAATACTAAAAATTACTATTCGTGAATGCCCTAGTGTGTGTGTGTGTGTGTGTGTGTGTGTGTGTGTGTGTGTGTGTGTGTGTGTGTGTGTAGTGTGTGTGTGTGTGTGTGTGTGTGTGTGTAGTGTGTGCGTGCGTGCGTGCGTGCGCGCGTGCGTGCGCGCATGTGTGCACGCGTATGCATGGGTGTGTGAGGGTGAGTATCTTTACATCTTGTGTTTTGAAGAGATGGAAGGCCAAGGTGTTTTTGTTCCATCCTTCTGGGAACTTCTTCCATGAACCACTTTCAACCTGACATCCCTATTTTGGGCACGGTCATTATAGATGAGAATGTTCACACTTTTTCTTTTTTTCTTGCAAAAATGTTGCAGATCTACCGGTTCACAATGCAGATGTGATGCGTTGTGAGCTTGTAGGCTACATACTGTAGCTATTTTCACTATTCGTACAATGACAAAGTATATCGTCGTTGTCGGGCGGAATCCTTGTATCTCCAAGTTTCAAATCTGTGTGTTTTTTCATAAAGTAAAGACCTGCTTCGTCATACTGTAGCACCAAATCCAATGAAAATAGCAGATCTACTATTGTAGATCCGCTATTTTCACTGTTTTTTGTTTTGTTATTTTGGGGTATTTTTTACAGTACAGTATTCATGGGTTGCATTTGTAGTCCTACACTAGCCATTTTGAGGACCAACACAGGTGTTTTGATTAACTTAGAACATTGGTTCTATGCCAGTCAGACAAATTGAACACCTGTGTTGGTCCTCAATATGGCCGGTTTAGGACTACAATGCAACCCATGAATAGGTAGACAGGAAACAGGGAGAGTGATGAGGAGAGACGTGCAGCAAAGGCTGTCGGGATAGGGACACGAACCTGTGACACGCTATCATGCATCGGAGCCATGTGTTTATGGGCTGGCCCCTATTTTCACTGTTTTATTTATTTATTTATTTTATTGATAAATACAAAAACGAACGGTTTTGGACATACAAGGTTTCCACCTGACAACAATGATATCCTGATGAACAAATTAGGATACACTTTAGGATATGATATGATACCAGTAAGACTCCCTAATCGGGAGATAAGCGACTGTTTCCCCTAGGAGCCACTCCGTAAAAAGTGTACACTGTTTATGTGTCACCCTTATCCTGTGGGGAAGAACTCATTGTTACGCAGGTCCATTGGTACGAGTAGGATGACCGTCGGCAGGTTAGCTACTCACCAGCGTCGGCAGGTTAGCTACTCATCAGCGTCGGCAGGTTAGCTACTCACCAGCGTCGGCAGGTTAGCTACTCATCAGCGTCGGCAGGTTAGCTACTCACCAGCGTCGGCAGGTTAGCATTCACCAGGTTAGCGTTCACCAGCGTTAGTTTTACTGAGGTTAGGGTTAAGGTTAGGTTTAGGTCGTCAGCATACCGGCCCGTCAGCATATTGATGCGGACCCATCCCGTGTGGAGGCCTATTTATCCCAAAAGGAGAGCTCATCTTTCCATGAGGGTGACCACCATATGAAAAGGACTGGGAGCTGTTCAGATGCTTTAAATGCCAGCCATAGCTGGCATAGCTGACCTGTGGTCATTTAATCATAACACCACCAGAAATCTGACAGTGCTGATTGTTTAAACGTCAAAACACACACGAAATCTGTCAAAGCCTTTTGTTCACTAATTTCCCTTCCTCAGACTCTGACTAGATCTTGTGATTTGCTCAGAGCACGCTAGATGTTTTCTGTAACCTTTTAAACAGCAGCCCAGTCTTCCGACTGACAACCTCCTAGTCACAAGCTACTGGCTACTCACCACATGCCTGCAGCTTGCCTTTGTCGAACCCGCCCACTTGCTCCTTTTCTCTTACACATAGTCACACAGACACTGGCACCTACAAATACTAGTAGGCTACTCTTATATTCATTCTTTCTCTCTCTCTCTCTCTCTCTCTCTCTCTCTCTCTCTCTCTCTCTCTCTCTCTCTCTCTCTGTGTGTCTTTACACACACATTTCCACATGTCTACAAACTTGAAAATGAATGTTATGTTTTATTTATTGTCATGGACATCACAATTACATTGGACGAACCAGATGTATTGATATAAGTGATTACAGTTGATCTTTACTGCACTGTGAATTAGACGGTTATGCATTTAGCAACTGTCATCCTTTAAATCACATTTTTAATAAGGAAATAGGGCAAGATATGTGTCCTGTGTCAGAATGAATTTGGCTAAATGAATCTCAAGACTCTGTTGATACAACAGAGCAGCCAGGCAGGAGGAGTCTAGTTTACTAGGCTAAGCTGCCATACCTTTGCCTGGTCATTGTTCAAGTGGAGATCTGTGATGCTTGACAATGACATTAGGGCTCTATTTTGATTGTCTTACGTAAGTACCAGCTATTATGCCTTAACTTAAAGGCCTGTCCATACTGTCTCTGCCACCGAACCTTTCGTCGGAAAGGTCCGATTCAACTACAAAATGATGTCACTCTTTTCTTCTGAAAAGCCTCCCCTGACCCAGTCTAATTCTTTTTTTTTTTTTTTAAGATTTGTTTTTGGGCTTTTTATGCCTTTATTCGATAGGACAGTAGACTGACAGGAAATGGGGAGAGAGATGGGGAATGACATGTGGCAAAGGTCGTCCGGATCGGGAATCGAACCGGCGACGCCAGCAGGCATCATAGCCTAGTATATGGTACGCGCCTTGACCACCAGGCCAGCGGGCGCCCCCACCCAGTCTAATTCTACAGTTGTTCCAAACCACCTGATCCAACATGTAAGAACATCCAACTGTGGCCGTTACAATGCTACTCTACTGCAGTGTTTCTCAACCACTGTGCCTGGGGAACTTTGGTGTGCTCCTGAGAGGGGTCAAGTGTGCCCCTTGTAACTGCTTGAAAGCCAGTTTTGTATTTTAAAAATGAAAACAGCCGATCTAGTGAAAACAGCCGATCTACAAGCACACAACGGGTTAGGGTTAGGTTTTAGGGTTAGGTTTAGGCATAGTTTTACTGAGGTTAGGGTTAGGTTTAGGCATAGTAGCATTCACCAGGTTAACATTCACCGGGTTAGCATTCACCAGCATCGGACGAATGTGATCTCGAACTACCGAACGTCGTAAGAACTAGGCCTGGGGCTGTATGGACATTTTGTTACCGCGATTACCGTCTTCCCATTTACCGCCGGTACTGCGGTAATTACCGCACCCCCGTATCTATTAATTAAGGTTCGGCGATAAGCCAAAATATTGCAATCATCTTCCCAAAAGTCGCCTCTCCACAGTGGAGAGGAGACACAGCCTGACTGCCCGAGTTATACTTCTCTGTACAGCACAGCGGGTCTGGCTTTCAAAGGAGCAGATCTACAAGCTCACAACACATCGCATCCGCGACGCATTCTGAGCTTTTAGATCTGCACTGTCGGGTTACCATAGTAACGTAGGCTAGCTACTTGGGCTTTTCAGACACAAACAGCTGTGTGAACAAAACAGAAGAGGAAGAGTAGTCAGATCGTGTACAGTGATTCTGTAAACTCACGTCACGTCTCAACTCTCAAATCGCAGTGATTGAGTGCTGCTATATACAGGTTTTAGTTACAAGACTTGACAGAAAAGGTTATAAAATCGCCGACGCGCCGTACGGGGCACAACGTGCGACGCGGTGGAGAAAGTAAAATAGTTTCATTTTCGGTTTTACTCCACGCGGCCCGCGCTCCGCCAGTAATCCGTATGAATAAAAAAAGATATGCCACAACACAAGGTATGTATTAACATCCTTGTGTCGAGTGGATTACAGAGAAATTGTATGCTGCTGCTCCGTCATAAGTTGTGCTCCGTACCCTGCTCTGTGCACTGTGTGCAGGGCGTGATTCCTAAACCCACCAGGATTGAGTTAAGACCCGCCTCACTCCTGGAAGACCTCGCGTTTCCACGAGGCGGGTCTTAACACAAGCCTGGTGGGTTTAGGAATCACGCGTGTGCAGGTCTGTGTCTGAGTGACGTATGTGGCTTCCAACGTGTGGTACACGGCCCAGAGCAGAGCGGCATGGAGCGCATGCGGTCCTCGCTTCTCCCCCGTTTTAAAACTCGCTTGTTTTCCAATAAAAAATAGACCTTTTTTTTTTGTCTTTTTACCGCGGTAAGCACAATGACACCGCGGTAGACCTCGGTATACCGCGGTACGGCGGTACGGCGGTTACCGCCTCCAACCCTAGTAAGAACGCTACACTCCCCTGTATAACTGTGAATTAATTAATTTCACTTTCTCTTCTCTTCTTTACATTTGTCCCCCCCACCCCCTCCCTGGACATCCTCAGAGTCGTATGGCAGAGAGCCTGCGCCTGTTCGACTCCATCTGCAACAACAACTGGTTCACCAACACGTCGCTCATCCTCTTCCTCAACAAGAAGGATCTACTGGCTGAGAAGATAAAACGCATTCCCCTGACGGTGTGCTTCGCCGACTACAAGGGCCAGAACACCTACGAGGAGGCCGCCGTCTACGTGCAGCGGCAGTTCGAGGACCTCAACCGCAACAAGGAGACCAAGGAGATCTACTCTCACTTCACCTGCGCCACCGACACCAGCAACATCCAGTTTGTGTTTGACGCTGTCACGGACGTGATCATCCAGAACAATCTCAAGTACATTGGCTTGTGCTAGGATCAGACGCAGGGTGGGTGGGTGGGGCGGGGCGGGGTTGGCAGTGGGGTGGGGTGGGAACTGGCTGCTTGGCGGCACTTGACCCCCCCGCTAGGCTGCGTAGACAAAAAGGCATGTCAGTCTGCCAAATCGATTTATCTCTTCGAAGAGACGCGACAAGAGAACTATGAAGGAAGTGATGATGGTCGAAAGGTGGACTGGTAGTGTAGGTTCAACTTTGTCACTTGAAATAACAAGAGTTGGTGGTTTAATGGTCAAGATGGGATTTTTACCCAATGTGTTTGCACTGAATATATGAGTATGTAGAGACACACAAACACATGTACACACATCCTTATGTTTGCTCACACACAACGACCTTGGATTAACTGTCAAGCACTAGTTTGACATGGAAACACTGGAAATTGAAGAAAGTTAGCCCTACCTGCCTGCCAAAATTGGAACTGAGTTGTTGTTCTTTTCTGGCAATGTTCAATTACTTTTGTCTCCTTAGGTTATCTAATTTGCCTGAGTAAGTTAATGCTGCTTTTGAACAAGAGTTTTCAAAAAACAAAAACAAACAAAAATAAAAAATAAAATAAAAAAAACAAAGCAAAAAATATCAATGCTCTCTTTCTGAAATTTCACCCTAATAAAGGTAAACAACAGGTCCACCAGATGAGACGTAGGGAGAGAGACCATTATTTGGGAAACATTGTCACTAGACATGATGTCACAGGGTTTCTGCCTAAAGGAGAAAACTGCCACAGTCTATGCTTCATTTATACGCCATTGTATGAGGGACCCACGTGCCTAAAATAGCTGATCTACAAACTTAACCATTTGAACCAGAGGTTGAAAGGTTCTGGGAGGAACATCATCCAAAAATAGATGTTCACGACGACACTTTGTGAGCTTGTAGATCGGCTGTTTTTGGCGAAGCTATTTTGTGTCAGACAGAAAAAAGTGGTCCAAGTACACTAGCAACTCAAGAATAGAGGGTCTGGTTAAAATGTCACAAGGCAAAGTCTTCTAGAACGTCTGTTTATATAGTGCGGCTCCTTTTTATGATGGCGTACAAATCAGCCTTCAAGCTGAAGTGAAATGCTTTTTTCTACACACTGTAACCCCCTGAATGAGTCTAAAATTGTTCCTTTCACCCCTCTTTATTTTGCCTCGTTTCTTTTTTGTGTGTGTGTGTGTTTATAAAGTGAGTATGTTTGTCAAACCTGACATTTAGAGCAGGCCTCTGACTTCCGGTACCAGAAGAGTGTTAACACACAGTAGATAGTATTCTTTATGATCATTCCAAGTTTCCAACAAAACACGACATGAAACAGTGCCAATATAGTGTAAATAAAAAAATAAAAATAAAAACAGATCCCATCAATTATGTTACCCTTTTTTTTGGACAAAAACATTGAAACATGCATGTTTTTGTTACTTTGGGATATTAATATATTTTATTTTTTGTTTGTTTTTGTTTCAAGTAATATATTCCCAAAAAGATATATAAAAGTCAAACACTGTGTACGATTGTACAGTTGTTGTCAGAGAGGAATTTATTGAAGAGCTATATATATATACACGTATATATAATTATGATGGTGACAATGATGTTTCGATGATGATGATAATAATGATAATGATGATAATGATGATGATGACGATGATGAAAATGATGACAAGCTCATTACAAACCCAGCATGAGAAGGTAAAGAGTGTCAAGGGAGGACTAAAGGAAAGAAGTTACTGCAAAAAATATATATGAATGACAAGAACTTTCAGTTTAATCCTCCTTGCGTTATCTAAGTGAAATTGTAATACAGTCAGTCAGTATGTCAGATGTGTAAATATACTGTAAGGTACACTCTTTGTTCAAAACAAACGATACGTGAAGGTTGAGTTGGGGTGCACTGTAGAAATCCGGAGTGTTACTGTAACTCTTGAAAGTGTAGTGGTCCATTTTTACACTCTCAAAGTTAAAATAACGCTAGGTTTGACTGTGTTACGTTAGTGACTGAAAGCGAGAGCAAGGAGAGAGAGAGAGAGAGAGAGAGAGAGAGAGAGAGAGAGAGAGAGAGAGAGGGGAAAACCCAAATCCACTCCTCCAATCTTAACTTTTTAGTTCAGAAAATGTGCAAACAACTCAGCTAAGGGCTTCAGGCTTGACTTTACTTTATGGGATGTCCACTTCAATGAAAAGAAAAAGAAAACAATTAAGAAGAAATATTTAAAAAAAGGACAATAACAATAAATAAAACAAATTATGCAAATTTAGATTGTGGAGCAAATGTCTTTTTGGGTGTTGGTTTGAGACGGTTGTGTGAAAGCGGCTTGTGCAAGTTGTGTGTGTTGAGAAGGGTGGGAGGCAGGGGCGTCACACCAAATTCTGGGCCCTGGGTACAAGGATTCACTGCGGGCCCATGAATGTTAACTATTGAAAAATAGCAGATATACAAGCTCACAGCGCGGCACCGAGTGCCGTGCTGCGAGCTTGTAGATCTGCTATTTTTGAAAAATCGTGAAAATGTCAGTGATGCTCAAACTTTTTCATGTGAAGGACCCCCCATCTCAAAATAGTTAGTTCCAGGGAACCCCCAGAAGCAAAATTTGAGTTACAAATGTTCACTTAAAAAATACATATATTCAAAGATTTGCGCACATTTTCACGACTTTTCAAAAATAGCAGATCTACAAGCTCGAGTGCCGCGCTGTGAGCTTGTATATCTGCTATTTTTCAATAGCTAAAGTTACTAGGGCCCCTCCACCTTGGGCCCTGGTAACTCAGTCCCACTTTCCTACCCCTTGTGTAGGAAAACATACAACATACATCCCCGATGTTCCCCTCCCTGGTGGGAGGGGAACGTTCATTGATACTAACACGTTTAGAGTTCCCTGCCTCATAATCTCTGTCATTCTTTCATAATTATGCTGCATCAATTGATTTGCAGCTTGGAATGAGGGAATGGAACATGGTGTTCCTAAATCATCACCCCATCTCTGGCGCACCAAGATCATAATCAAAAGAGTCTGTTCTTGGCCCATGCAAAACAACCACTGGGGCAAAAGTAATTAGTACACAAACTATGCAATTAACTTGCCCCTAAAGGAACTCTGCCTGTGTGTGTATGTATGGGGATGACAAACCGTGTAGAATGCCACACATACATTCCACCCCAATTAGAGCATAAACCTTGGTTGAACCAATATGTCTGCTGGTGGAATTTGTTAGTCATTCACTATGGGATCTACAGTTTTTCCACCGGCAGACAGCCATGACAGAGGCATTATGTTTTTGGAGCTGTGTGGAACACAGCAGCTCCGCTATAGGCAGCAATGTGTGTCCTCACAAGTGAGAACTGTCCCGTTGAGTTTGAACAGGATCTGCGCATGCGCAGCAGTTACACAACATTTCGGTACCTATCGAATTGAGTTCCCCTCCGCCCGGATGCATGGAGAATGACGTGCGCACAGCATGCACGACCGCACGCCACACACACACACACACACACACACACACACACACACACACACACACACACACACACACACACACACACACACACACACACACACACACACACAGCCGACCAAAAAGGCCCCCCACCGCCCCCTCCTCAGCAGAAAAGAACTACTGCTGCATGGTTAATCGTTTTCAAACCGAAATCGCGATGCGAAATCCCGCGATTAGCGAATCGCAAAGGCCACGGTTTCTCTGCGAAGTAGACTCAAGCAATATGGAGACGTTTTAATTTTTGAAATCCCTTCATAATTGACTAAGGAATGATCAAATCAAACTGTGGTGACTTTCTTTGCTTCCGAGCATCCACACGCTGAAAGTGAAAGTGAATTTGGCACAGTGGCCACTGTGCAGGACTCTGCCAGTGCGTGGGAACTAGGGGTGCTGCAGGTGTTCCAGCACCCCATGGGGAAGTTTTCATTTTTGGAGCTGTGTGAAGCACAGGCTCCCTATACGTGGCCGTGTGGGTCTGTCTGTGTGTGTGTCTGTGTGTATGTAGCCTGAACTTCCTAAACTTCGGCACGCTACTAGTCCCACAGTTTTGCCACCACACACTCGCGCCATATGTCAAATCGACCGGCTTACTCGGGAATCGTGGGCTAGTAACTTGCTAAGAGAAAGGTTCAATAGTTTAATTGATATTCATTTATTAGTGAATTAATTTTCCCCATTGACTTATAATGGGAATCGCAAAAACTCACATTCAATTATTTGTCTCTCGCAAACCATAGGGGCTAGAGTTTCAAGACTTGGAGAGGAGGTTCATAATGATTTCAAGGATTAAATAAAAAATAATTGTGTCATTTGGCCGCATGGTGGCGCCATAACATCCCACTTTACGTTTTGGCCTGTAACTCTTGAACCGTAGGTCGGAAAATTAAAAATATTTTTTCCCTGGATTCCTTGGGTCATGACGCATCTCCCCATACAGGCCACGCCCATTTGCGCCATGATAGATTTTCCGCCATCTTGAATTTTCTCCAAAACACCCTTTTTCCTCCTTTTCCTACATATTTTCTTCAAATGTCACAAAAATCGGTACACATGATCCACACACACACACACACACACACACACACACACACACACACACACACACACACACACACACACACACACACACACACACACACACAGCTCCACTTCACACGGGTGTGATTTTTTATTTAAATAAGAAAAGAACAAATCAAACATAGCAAAAATACGTTGCCTGTTGTTGTCGTTTTTAATTTATTCATTTATATATATATTTGTATTTATATATATATATTTCCATTATAAAATGGATAAAAAAATTATAAAAAATATTAGGCCTATTATTTTTCAAACAGCAAAAATACGTTGCCTGTTGTTGTCGTTTTTTATTTATTCATTTATATATATATATATATTTTATATATATATATATATATCCATTATAAAATGGATTAAAAAATGGTAAAAAATATTAGGCCTATTATTTTGTCGCGGGCGCGAGCCCAGAAACGGCCCAGAAACGGCTCTGCACACACACACAAACACACACACACACACACACACACACACACACACACACACACACACACACACACACACACACACACACACACACACACACACACAGCTCCACTTCGAACCGAGGTTTGATTTTTGTATTTCCCGGCTGTCCGCCTCTGTCTTTCTGTCTATCCGTACTTCTGTCCGTCCGTCCGTCTGTCTGTTTGTGCTGATGAGGTGCAATTATATTATTATGGTATATTGGTTAGTAGTGAATACATTTGCTGTTGTTTGAGTCAGCCAGCTGTGACCTTCCATGCTACTACTCCCTACTTTCTGACTTCATCTACAGATGGTTCTCAGGACTCAAGCAACAGCAAATGTTTTCACTACTAACCAATATACCATAATAATATAATTGCACCTCATCAGTGCCTAAACTATAAGCACAAAGTGTCTCAGGCACAAACATCCACTTTGTCTCAATGATTAACTGATTTGAAGTAGGTTATCAAAGGTTAAAGGTCAAGATCACTGTCACCTCACAATTCACATTAATTAAAAAAGTAGTTCAAATGTTTTCGTCTGTTTTCAGGATTTTATCAAGCCATCATACACCATTTGCATAATATGCACTAGAAGTTTGCGTCCTGAACGTCTACAGATCACACCCACTTTGCGGGCGCTCACAGCTATGTTGCAGCAGTGATCCAACTATGATATGGCTGTACATGGAGATCTGTATCTGTCAGTCCTTGCACACTGTCGGAGAAACATAAGCAGTAGTGATGCGCGGATAGGCTTTTGAAGCCATCCGAATCCATCCGCGCAAATTCATTATCCGCCCATTATCCAACCGCATTAATTATATCATCCAATTTATAAATCCGCACCATCCTCATCCGCAACTTCAAAAGTAGGCCTATTATTATTATTATTATTACCCTTATTATTAGGCTAATATTATTTTCTGGTAGGCTATTCCCTGTTAGTTTTCTTAGTTGTGCGATCACAGAAATGCATTGATCTAGCCTACGGAATGTCTCCGTTCGTCTTTTTTTCTTTTTTTTTGAGTCGGTGCTGCGCGTCGATGCAGACAGACATGCAGGCAGACAGAGTCAGACACACAAGAGAAAGAGAGAGCGAGGGAGAGAGCGAAAGAGAGAGGAACAAACACAACTTAGTGGGAAGTTTAACTTACCTACTGTACAGTACTTTACAATATGGACTATGGAGCTGAGAGAGATTCACTTTTTAGCGCAAGAGGTAATGAGTGCGACGATGCATGCCGTGATGCCGTTTAAGTGGACACAGCTGTTTAGTTTTATCGTGGACTGCACATTGCCTCATGAAAAATGATGGTTACTTTACAAATTATACAAAATAACACACACAGACACAAGCATACCTAGATTTCGCTTTTTATTGATAGATATATTAAGCCATAATTTATTTCCTGCATTATTTCATCCACGGATATCCGAAATTAATTAATAATTATATTTGATTGATCCAAATCCGACTGCACCGCGGATCACTGCGGTCCACCGCGGCTAAAACCGCTATCCGCGCATCTCTAATAAGCAGAGGCGCTCTGTTTCAAAGGAGAGTATGCTACTGTGAATGTCTGTGTGGAACTGTCTGGGATAATATATGTATTATATATAATGAGATTCGGGCCACGTACCGGTATATACAGTATTAGAGCTGGGATCGGGCTGATTCTTTCAGCCCGAAGCCTGAACGTTACCGACAGCTTTCTGTCCGACCTAAATCGGCGTCCGACCATTAATTATTAATATGGGTCTGACCCGCGCCACGGCTCGATACCGATGCTGTTATTGCGAAGGCAAACATTTCTGAACATCTTTACATCCTGCAAGTTTCCGTGTCTGGAAAATAGCTGATCTGCAAGCTCACAGCGCATTGCGGATGCGAGGCGTTGTGAGCTTGTACGCAACTTGGGTAATGTGTGTGATGTTGGACGGATGAGGCTTGCACAGTACACACAACAGCGCCGCAAAATAAACATCCAATGCCAGGGACAGTAGGAAGCTATGAGCTCCCTTCAGCGGAACACCACGTCCAATCAAACCACGTTTACCTCAATGTTTGGGACATTCTCCGTGCTAAAAGGTATGTCTCCGTGCCTGCTGCTGCTGCACACACAGTGCCACACACACCAGGAGTTGTGCGATGCGGGCATCATCAGAGAGAGTGCTTGATGCATGTCATAGGTAGGCTATATCAACAATATGTCCGACCCGAATCCGCGCCCGACCATTCATTATGAAAATGCGTCCGCCCGAGCCCGATCTGGATCGGTCGGGTATCCCAGCTATAGTATATATATGGCGATGTGACTGATATGGCCATATATGGAGATCTGTGTGTCTGTCAGTCAATCCTAATTCAGGTGCCCGCTCCTAACACAAATCCTAATTCGTGCCTAGTTGTCAAGGAGGCCACATGTCCCTCGTGCCCACATGTCCTTAGTGGCCACATGTCCCTAGTGCCCAGATGGTTTTAGTGCCCAGTTGTCCATGTACCCACCTCTCCAGGTGCCCACATGTCCCTAGTGGCCAGATGTCTCCACTCCTAAGTGCCCATTCGTCCAGGTGCCCACATGTCCCTAGTGCCCAGATGGTTTTGGTGGCCAGTTGTCCAGGTGCCCACCTCTCAAAATACCCTCATGACCCAAGTGCCCACATGTCCCTAGTGCCCAGTTGTCCAGGTGCCCACATGACCCTAGTGCCCAGTTGTACAGGTGCCCACATGTCCCACATGCTCAGATGTCCATTGTACCCAGTTGTCCAGGTGCCCACCTCTCCAAGTGCCCACATGACCCTAGTGCCTAGTTGTCCAGGTACCCACATGTCCCTAGTGCCCACCTCTACAAGTGCCCACATGTCCCTAGTGCCCAGCTGCACACATGTCCCTAGTGCCCAGATGGTTTGATGCCTACCTCTGTTACAGCCATACTGATGGGAGAAAAAAAATATGGCCAACCGGTGACCAGAACCATTATTGATTTTTGTATTATGTTTTTTAGACAATTGAACAACTACTGGGCCGGGAGTTTAGATTAGTAAGCGAACGAACAGATGGACAGACAGACAGACAGACAGACAGACAGACAGACAGACAGACAGACAGACAGACAGACAGACAGACCATTTCAATTAAGGTATGTAGACGAGAGAGGCATTTTTATTTCATCTACACAGTGTGATTCAGAATAGGTTTCAACATATCAAGCTGAGATACACAAAGTTCTATTTTGCCTGACACGGTCATGTGAGCCATCATAGGGGTCTAGTGGCCTTGGCAGTGTGGCAGGATTTATGCGTACAAAAACAATGTGTTCTCAGAATAAGTAGTTTTTGTCACGCATAAATAAGCCTTCTCAATGATATTTTGATTGCATAAACATCTGATACAGTATATGCGTCATGGCCATGGGTTCATTTTTGTAAAAACAAGACTCATAAAAAGCATGATTTATCAAATAAATGTTAAGCTTCCGACACGTCGTGAGCTTATAATTCGGCTATTCTCAGCGCACAACAACCCTCCTACTGTATGATGGAGTGTATGCCTTGAGTGTTGCCTTTTCACACGAAGGATGACTGTTATGAAACACTAGAGCTCTTCAGAGTGAAGT
Organism: Nannobrachium achirus; assembly: GCF_963921795.1. Lineage (NCBI taxonomy): Eukaryota > Metazoa > Chordata > Actinopteri > Myctophiformes > Myctophidae > Nannobrachium > Nannobrachium achirus. Next base: position 19,570,846 of record NC_137822.1, read on the forward strand.
TGTCAGACGCACAGCCTCAGTCTGGGCCACAAGCAGTTTATACGCAGTTAAAACAAGGCCCAGCTGATGACGGAATGGCAGCATTATTTGGTTGAGTTGAGAAGTATGATTAACAGTCGGCATTTGTTTGAGGAGTAAATATAAATTTGACTGCAGTGACGTGAAATGATCCCTTGTGACTGTCATGTGAAGGGAGCTGATGACAACCAGTAGTGGTACCATTACTTATGTAAAGATGTTAGTATCTGTACTTTACTTGAGTATTTGTATTTTTGGATACTTAATGACTTTCACTCTATACATTTCTAGTAATGGTAAAAGGTTTACACCTGATGTTATTAAAAGGTAAATGGTGCATTATATAGCGCCCTTATCCAAGGTGCTTTTCACCCATTCACACACACACACACACACACACACACACACACACACACACACACACACACACACACACACACACACACACACACACACACACACACACACACACACACACAGCCCGGGATCGAACTGGGAACCCTTCGGGAATCCTACGTGTTCTATGACGGCAACTCTACCCCTGAGCCACTGCCGCCTTAATAAAACTAGTACTGCCGTCGTTATTCATCTGTAATCAAGGATCTGTTTAGAGCATAAACAAACATACAGTACTAGTTATCACACACACACACACACACCCACCCACACACACACACACACACACACACACACACACACACACACACACACACACACACACACACACACACACACACACACACACACACACACACACACACACACACACACACACACACACACACACACACAACACACACACACACACACACACACACACACACACACACACACACACACACACTATATTACATCACTTGTGGGGACATTACATAGACTTCCATTCATTTTTATGCAAGTCCTGTGGCCTTACCCTAACCTCTATCCCTAAACCTAACCCCTAACCCTTGTGGGGACCTACTATTTTGTCCCCAGTCTCCCTACACTGTCAGAGGTCCCCTGCAGGTGACTGTGTGAACATGCGTTTAGTCCCCATAAGTATAGCTAGACAAACTCACACACACACACACACACACACACACACACACACACACACACACACACACACACACACACACACACACACACACACACACACACACACACACACACACACACACACACACACACACACTGGGTTCTACTCTCTCTCTCTATCTCTCTCTCTCCCTGACCAGCCAGTGTGTGGACTGAATTCACAGCAGCAGGCGGTCAGCTTCAATGCATTTTCTATACTAGCCCTTACCCGTTCAAAGATATGAGCTCCAAAATGATGTGCAGTGTGTGGGTTATGGGATGTGCACTGTGCACACAGTATATGAGGGATGGAAAGTAACTTTAACTGGTGCTTGCATGATGTAGGAGCATCAATGTAAGAAACCCGTTTCGTTTAATAGCTACAGAGATACTGTCCCCCCCCCCCCAGCCCGCCCGCCCACCCGCCTGCACACACACCCGCCTGCCTGCCTGCACACACACACACACACACACACACACACACACACACACACACACACACACCCCCACACACACACACACACACACACACACACACACACACACACACACACACACACACACAGAGCTGGTTAAACATTTTGCCTCATGCTAGATGCAGAATAGATGTGCCTCATGCTAGATGCAGAATAGATAGTAGATACACCATTAAAATGCTAATATACAGCATACGATTTGTGAAAGTGACAAACAGGCTTCACAGTTATGTCAGGTGTGTTCATAAGCTAATGGTGATGCGATTTCAGATCAATTGCTCCAGCCACTGAGGAGAAACGCTGTTTCAGACAGACAGACACTCACTCACTCACTCACTCACTCAGACAGACATTTGCAAAATTATAGTATAGATGGAAAGGAGCAGGCCGCTGCCTTCCCTACCGCGGCAGGAGGAGACGAAGCCAGCCTAAAGCAGAGCATCAGAGTTCAACTTTGCAGCACTGCGGAGAGACGGAGTGCCAGTCAAATGAGCCCACCAGAAGCGTGCTATGGTTTTACATAGATAGATGATGTACAGGTGTACATTCCACTCCACAACAAATCATGACATATTTTCTTAGCAAGCGATTATAACTGCACGGTAAACAGTTTTCAGAAAGAGGACAAATTGAAATATTGTTTGTGTATCAGATTCATTTTGTATTTATCACTTTAAAAATGATTTAAAATTGTGAAAATAGACGATCTACAAGCACACAACGCCTCACGGTGCAAGGCGTTGTTTGCTTGTAGATCAGCTATTCTCAATAATTTTGTGCGACAGTATTGTTTGATGAAGCAGGGCTTTACTTTACGAAAAAAACAAAACATACAGATTTGAAACTTGGGAGATATGAGGTTTCTGCCCAACAGTGACGATATTCTCTTTGCTGGTCCATCCCTGTCATCCCATTCTCTAGACTAGAAATAACTTTCTTGTGCAAAGAGCCATGAATCTGTCTGCATCACTTGGGCCAAACCAGACCCCTAGAAAGAGAGAGTTATGACACTTACGTCGACTCCCATTGTAAGCGTGGAAAGCTAGCTTAGCCTAGCATACTGGAGCCTGTTCTCATTCTTAACAAGCCTTTGCTGTTCTTCAGCCCCGTCCGCCCCCATTATAACCGAAGCATTTTCACTCGCTGGTAAGTATACTAAATCACGTCTTTTTCCCCCCTTTTAATAATGTTTTCTACCTTGGAGAGGCCTGTGAATGCGTTAAAAGGGGGGAAAAGACGTGATTTAGTCTACTTACCATGCGAGTGAAAATGCCTCGGTTATAATGGTGGCGGATGGGGCTGAAGAACAGCAGAGGCTCGCTAAGAATGAGAACAGGCTCCATGCAACGACACTTTCGGTCTGCGGCAAGATCAAAGCGTGACGCCACTCTCCTCTAAACCACGCTGGGCCAAACAAATCAAATGTAGTTTTTGACACCTGTTGAATAGTTTTAAACATTTATCATGATACAGTAGAGACAATAAAACACCAAGGTTTAATTCTTGATTTGGTTGTGTTCACATGAATTACAAAGCCATCACACACACACACACACACACACACACACGCGCGCACACACACACACACACACACACACACACACACACACACACACACACACACACACACACACACACTAGTAGGCTAAAAATTAAACAACAAAACAGAGCTACAGGTAGCCTATCTATCTACACAGCACTTGTGTTCAACCAAAACAAAGTCTGTTGTCTATCGCAGCCAGGCTAAAGTTGACATAGGCTATGTCACAATAACCAAAAGGCACAGCCTGTGCCAAAACAAACGCACAATCCATTATGTGTGTCAGTCACAGGGCCGGATCTCCCCATAGGCAAGGGGGGGCATTGCCCCCCTAAATGCCCTGTCTGCCCCACCAAACAAGATGGCATGAAAAAATACAAATATATATATTTCTTTTTTTTTTTTTTCTTTTTTTTTTTTTTTTTTATATTATGCTACAGCTGTCGCACCACCAAAACCAACACCATTTCATTATATATACATTTTAAAAACTCCGATCGCCAATGCCATCTCTCTCCCTCTCTGCACCTCAAAAGAAGTAAAACAAATAATAATGTTCCAGCCAGGCCAGACCCACTTGCCGATATGCGTTGAATGCGTAGGAGGGAACAGCAGTCAGTCTCGTCTCGACCTTAATATTATAACTCTATGGTCTCGACAGACAAGTACACGCACCACTTCTGGTTGCCAACTAACTTCAGTTTTATCCAGCGCATTAAGGAACTAATCGAGAGAAGGAACAGTTTGTTTTTTAGTTGTGCTTGCAGCTTGTTTCACTTTAACTTCTGTTCTCTTTCTCTGGCTCTTTCGGTCAATATGCGTCGATTTCTGGTTTCTAAACCTCGCGACGCGAGTAGCACTGCTGCTACGGCTCCAGTCAGTCCAGAGGCAGGCTCCGAGCCGTCGTCGACTCGGGGTACAGCTGCTCCTCGACCCGACCCAAACCCTAACCCCCAATTGAGTTCCACAAGCACGGCAACAAGCTGAAAGCGTCGCCGTTCGCAACGCAGCAGCGGCCGCCGACAACAGCACACAGGGAGCAGGAGGTAGAGCTGCTGCTCCTCGACCCGACCCAAACCCTAACCCCCAATTGAGTTCCACAAGCACGGCAACACAAGCTGAAAGCTTCGCCGTACACGACGCAGCAGTGGCCGCTGCTAACAGCACTGGCTTAAGCACAACAGCACCATCACAGCCCGCTAATCTTGTGTTTCCAAAACGTCATTTTGGCAAGACAGCACGCGCATTCAGCCCGGGCTGGTACCGTGGAGGAAGACCATGGCTGGAATATTCAGTGAAGCTAGATGCGTGCTTTTGTTTTCCTTGTCGCAAATTTGGAGGAAATATAATGTCATTGTCTGTCTAGTGTCATGTCTGTCTGTCTGTCTGTCTGTCTGTCTGTCTGTCTATCTAGTGTCATATCAGTGTATCAATCTATCCATCCAGTATCATATCTATCATCCATCTAGTGTCATCTCAGTGTCTCAATCTATCCAGTATCATATCTATCATCCATCTAGTCTCATATCAGTGTATCAATCTATATCTATCAGTCTATAGTATCATTTGCATTCATCTTTGTCAATCACATCAGTTTATATAGCTATCACACCAGTAACATGTCTGTCTTTTGTCATCACATTATTTATCATTTCTTTAACCTTTTGTTGTTTTTTTTGAGCGGTGGTCACAACGCTCCTATACGTGGCCGTGTGTGTGGGTCTGTCTGTCTCCGTCCGTGTCTGTATGTAGCCTAAACTTCGGCGCGTAACTAGTGCCGCACCATTTACGCCACTCGCGCAATATATACATCAAAATGTGCGGCTCGGCCGGGAATGGTGTGCTATTACCTTTCGTTCCGATCCGCCTTACCATGCCGACGTAATCGGCAAAAAACGACGCTTAATTGTCCCCATTGACTTATAATGGGACAATGCAAGAAATCACTTTCAAGTATTTTTCTCTCGTAAACCATTGGAGCTACAGTTTCAAACCTCGGAGAGGAGATTCATAATGATTTTAAGAATGAATCGAAAAATAATTACATCACTCGGCCTCATGGTGGCGCTATAACGGCCTACTTTACGTTTTGCCCCGTAACTCTTGAACCGTAGATCGGAAAATTAAAATTCTTTTTTCCCTGGATTCCTTGGGTCAAGACGCATCTCCCCATATAGGCCACGCCCATTTGCGCCAGGATCCGCCATCTTGAATTTTCTCCAAAACACACTTTTTGCTCCTTTTCCTACATATTTTCTTCAAATGTCACAAAAATCGGTACACATGATCTATGAGGTGGGTAAACCACCGCTCAGTTCACACGGGTGTGATTTTCTTTTTTTTTTTACTTTTTTGTGTATTTTATTTCTTAAGTTCTGTGACTTGTACTGTACACAGCATGGTGTGGTGTGTCATTGGTATAAGTGTGCCAAAATGCATAGGTTTTTATGCATTTCTGGCGTTATGACCCCCTAAAAAGGTTGCCCCCCTGGCATTTCCTCTCGCCCCACCTACTACTAGAGCTTACATCCGGCCCTGGTCAGTCAGCTAGACTGCTAATGGCTAATATAGACCTTAAATGTACATGCAGCATAAGTCACCACTCACCAGTGGTGTAAAGTAACTAAGTACATTGACTTAAGTACAATTTTTAAGTATTTATTTGCACTTACTTGAGTATTTCCAATACTTTCACTTCTACTCCACTACATCTTGGATCAAAATAGTGTACTTATACTCCACTACATTTATTGGAAAACTAGTTACTAGTTAGTCCAGTACGCAGATATGAATTATAATATTGTGCATAGGCCTACACATACATAAACCACTTTATAGCCCTATTTTATACCTTGGCTAATTGAAAATAGCAGAGCTTATCAAACAATTTGTACCTTTACTTTTGGTACTTTTAAGTACATTTTTGATGACAACACTTTTACTCATAACAGAGTATTTCTATATTGCAGTATTGATACTTTTACTTAAAGGAGTACTAGTCACCTTTAAGTAAAATGTGTGAGTACTTTTTCCATTACTGTAATAGACACTATTTCTGTGGGGTCCAGGGATCATCATAAGTGGGACCCTCATGTTCTTTGAGGGGGTTCAAATGGACCCATGATATGTCCTTGAAACAAATAATTCTGAGAACCACTGAGCTCTAGGTGTAAAACAGCTAGGTTAAGTATTTGCGTTCAGAGCATACAAACATAAATCAGCTAGGGTGCTGCTTGTTAGGCTAATTAGTAGTAGGCCTACAACTATAGGCACTCTGTACTAGGCTAAGGGCAGGCTATCACTGGTAACACCTGTGTTTGTTCACTTTATTTTATGTCAATATTGGCTACCGATAATTATTTAAACCTAAATTTCAATGTCTTACCTTTTGTCGTCTTCTCCCATGGTAGGATATTCAATGCTTCGTCAAAGTCAGCAGTTTTGCCATGTCTGAAGCCCCAAAACTCAGATATACATACTAGCTGCTTAATTTTTAAACTTAATTCACTCATAATGTAGATCAGCCTACTCCTTGTAGCCTTGCCCGAAAATAACTCTGTATCCGTGTGTGTGTACTGATTTAATCTTTTTGTCTCACGAGTCACGACCTAGTCCTGTGAGCTTGTAGGTCTCATGTTTTCAGCTCGAGCGTCACGTCATTTGAAAATGACCGCCACAATCAGACAGCAATAATCTGATTGGACAACAAACCACATGCCAATGAAATTTAAGAATAGGCCAATAATATATAAATAGGCTATATACAAATTATTTTAAGTCTTCAGACATGCTGTTATTGAAGTCATTCTTTGCTATTTTTTATTAATTTATTCAACATTTGTTTTATGTAATATTTAATATCAGGTGCCATAAAGTTTCAGGCCGGTTTAAAGGGGATGCATTATTTTTTTCCTGATGGTTGTGCTTGAATATTTATATTTTTGGATATCCTAGCCTACTTATGACATTCACTCTAATACATTTCCAAGGCAAAAACATTTCAGGATACTTTTGACTTTTGAAAAAGTACATTATAGTAAAAACAGCAGATCTACAAGCTAAGATTATTTAATGAAAATGTCTGGATTTTCCTTTTAATATTTTTTTTTTACATTTTCTCCATTTTAATACATTGATTTTCAAAAGAAATGTAGGTCTACTGCACTAGGCCTATGTAATTTCTACTTTTGTATACATAAAGGCCTATCCTAAATTAGGCTAATCACCATCAACAAACCCAATATGACCACATATAGACCTTTTTCCAGAGCACTGTCGTGTAGCTGTGGCGTCGACCCACAGCCTCACACACACTTATTCATGGGTTGCATTAGTCCTACACCGGCCATGTTGAAGACCAACACAGGTGTTCTGATTGGCGTAGAACATTAGTTCTGTGCCAATCAGTCAAATAGAAACACCTGTGTTGGTCCTCAACATGGCCGTTTAGGACTACAAATGCAACCCATGAATAGGAGCCGCTTGACACCGTAGTTATGGTTGCCACTCTGAGAAATGGGCAAATGACACAAACAAACATATTATGGATGGAGATCTGGCCGTCTTGAGTCATAGATCTGGCTTATGTGGTCACACCCTGTAGACTGGGTTGGGTCACGTGCATAATATGCAAGCACTCGAGAGAGTGTAGGCACGCTGCCAAGTCGTTATGATGTGGTTGTCCAGAACCGCTGATCTGACCGATATGTCCATATATAGGCATACTGTATGGTTATCCAATTGTCCAGAACCGTTGATCCAAACAATATGCCCATATACCAGGTATTCCAATATACAGGGTATGACTCTATATATGGGCAAGGGACAAGTACTGGTAGATACAGAGATCTCCATATGGTCATAAAAGGGACACAGGTAGACAGACAATGTGGTCCGCTGGGCAGACCAGCGGACCACATTGTTATGCTCATGTCACTATGACTCAGTCATAATAACCATATAAGGAGTTGCAATGCAGCAATGCCCAAATATGGAGTGTGTTGTGTGTCTAATTAATGTGGTTGACAACACACTATTGTATCCGGTCAGAGAATCACTTTTGCCAGCAAAGTGAACATGTGTTTTGTAAACTTTTTGAGTGATATGTTATCTGGGTTGTAAGGCTGCTGAACAGAAAAGTGAAGCTTTTGGTCATGCTTCACTTGACATCACACTATATGTGTCATCATGGCATCAGGCGCAAACAAATAAGTAAGCTCCATGGGCACAAAAGGGATCATGCCCATATATTGATGATATTAGCAATCTCCAAATATGGGCATAAAAGGGACAAGGACTGACAGATGCAGAGGGAGTGTGGTGCCTGCCGTCGGGTCGTTTGGATATCCAGTTGTCCAGAACCGCTGATCCAAACAATATGCCCATATATGACCATTCCAATAATGTGCAGATAATGATGTCATCAGGGATATCCATATATGGGCATACAAGGGATATGAACTGACAGATACAGAGATCTCCATGATATATGGACATAAATGGACAGAGGTTGAAAGACAGAAACAGACATTTATATCTCCATATATGGCACAAAAGCGACACAGATAGACGGGTACAAAGCTCCCGACATTATGACTCAGATATTGGGTGGCCCGAACTTCTAGTATGTTTAAAAGACTGTAGCCTACATATGCATACTTGAGTATTTTTTTAAGCAAGTACTCCAGTACTTTAACTCAAGTACAAATTTGACAGGGCAATTTTCACTTGAGTCATATTTGACCTAACCTGACTTTCGCCAGATGGTGGCAGCATTGCGTATATAACGCTTTGCTTTTACCATCTGGGCTTGCTCGGCCAGAGTTGATAACACTCGTAAAGTCCCGGGCCGGACCAATCAGCGGCAGCTATGGGTGGGCTCTGAGCGGCTCTGAGCCAATAGAGTCTGATTGCAGACCACGTGGAAACCCAGGAGGCGGATTCTGGGTGCAACGTCATGCAGGCAGGCCAATATGAGTGGTTGGAGTTGGCACTCCCAGACTGTGATAGAAACGGCCACATCCAATCACCTGCTACAGAAATTCAAAAAATGGCCCGCCCCTTACATCGAGTCTGCCCGAGAGAGCCCAGATGTAAGGCAGAGCGTTACGCACTGCTGCAACTATCTGGCGAAAGTCAGGTTATATTTGACCTGGAGTATACTTTGACTCAAGTACTGGGGTTGAGCACTTTGTCCACCACTGCGTTCTGTTGGAAGCCATACTTACTGCAATCTGGTATCTGGAGCATACTAGAGTCTACTCTAGTCCAGTGGTTCTCATTGAACCTTTTCAGGCCACGACCCCCAAAATAATCATGTTTTAACTGGTGTCCCCGACCCTGACGAGCACTAAGAGTTGAGGCATTACATTTTGTATAACCCGGTTCTATTGTGAAAATAGCAGATCTACATGCTCACAACGCGTTGTGAGCATGTAGATCGGCTATTTTGACAATTTCTGCCCTCTAATATTTGACAATTTGGCAAATGCTTAATGTGTAAATTTAGAGGTTTTAAAAAGTCCTTAAATTGTCACTTTAGAAATGTGCATATACCTCTATACACTTAAATGTTATGTTGGTACACTAAAGGCCTGGCAGTCAAGCTACCATCATAAAACAAACCATCCTTTTTGTATATGTAGGCCTATATGCCTATATTTTCTCAAGTCATCAGATATGAGACATGTTTTTTAGCCCAAGGAGTGTTTTTCGTGTAATGCTTTCCATGGATTCAGAATTAAAGTCCTAGTTTGACCCCTCACATGCTTATTTATTTTGTATTTTGTATATATATATATATATATATATATATATTTTTTTTTTTTTTCTGTATAGTAAATGGTAATGGTAAGGTAATGGTACCCCAACTTTCAGCAAATGATTATATTATAAAACATACATTAATCCACTTTAGCCCTAGTTTTATACCTAGGCTATTTGAAAATAACCGATCTACAAATCTGTATGACGCGATCACCGTAGCCGTCAAAATCGTTGAGCAAACAGCCGTCGGCGACGGGTTCCCACACCTTTTACTGAATGGTTCTTCCCATGGTGACGCGTCTATGCAGCAGACGTTGTAGACAACGTGGAAAGGGAGCTTCTGCCTTCTGCCGTAATAGGAAAGGCTGCCACGGCAAGCAGGTTTATCTATCGAGCACTGATCCATTTCCAGCTTCCGCAGTGGACTGCCGTAGCCGTCATTGCTTAAAGTCCCTATTGTATTGTAAAATTTAGACCAGGATACTCCTGGTCTAAATTTTATGAAAGGCCAGAGGTAAACAAGCTAAGATCACACAGTAAAATCCTAATTGTATCCATTTGTAACTTGATCGCTTTCGATTAAAAGCTAAATGCCTAAACTGCAAACTGTAAACTGTTGATGATAGTGTACAATATTACACTCTCATCAAGGCATGAGACAGTTTTGGGGCAGTACATTTTGTAGAGTGGACATACAACATGTGCTTATACTGGTAGAATTTGGTTTAAATGTTGCAGCATAATATTTACATCTGTTCATGATGTTTGACACATGATGAGATAACAATATAAACTACTACATTCCTCAAATATATCTGACAAATTTCAATGTGTAATACAAACTGGTGTCCTTATTTTATGTAATTTTAGTTGAATATTTTCAAATATAACAAAAATAGACATCATGTGAGCTTGTAGATCACTGCAATGTCTATACTATGGTGTATGACATGCAGTTTTTGAGCCAAAATGTCATCTTTAATAAATAGTAAATCTTTATTGAACAGTAAATACATTTTAACAGGACACATACTACCCATTTCATCCAATCAGGAGTGAGAACTCATACAGGATATGATAAACAAGTTGAATTGGAAGTGATGTTAAAAAGAAAAGCGAGAAAAAAAAAACTAGGGAACAATATTGTAAGCTGATAAATGGGTTATCTAATCTTTCCTGACTGGAGAAGAAAGAAAATGTTCCTTACGACACCTTTAAATGGAAGAATCAAGGGATGGATGAATTAATGAATAAATTGATCAATCAGCTGTCAATGAATCAACAAAGTATTTTTTTCCCGGACCATTGCTGCCTCCCAGTGTTGAGAAAGGACCAGCTATATGACACAAACAGGGACTCAAAATCCAGGTCATTCCTGGGTTAAAAAAGGACATAAAAACATCTGGTGCATGGGCAGTATTTTCACACAAATGGGACAGTATATGTCCCATGGCAGTTACTGTCTGAATTTATATCTGGCACCAATCAACTGCCAGATATACAGTATGACATTGAAAGATACATCTCATATCTTGTTCCCATAGTTAGTGTTGCACAGTCACTGTGGGACCACTATACAACACCTGCAATTCTCTATTCATTTTGATCAAAATGAGCAAAAACCTTGACTGTGACACCATTGTCAAAGGAGTAAGGATACCCTAAATGAATAAATTAATTTCACAGGCTCTTACGGTAGAGGAGAAGGACCAACACCCCAACAGGTAGGTGTCTAGCAATGTGTCTTCAGTTTACAAAATTGACAAAAACAAAAGGTGGCAATATGTTATTTCAGAAAGGGTGCTGTTTTTTTTGTTTTTTTTGACCATGGATTCTCAGATTGTGTCACAAGAAATGATGAAAGTAGTAGAATTCTTTTACCAAAAATGTCTTCCAAGACTTCCAAAAGACATCCATGTGGCCATTAAGTACAATTACAACAAACAAACAAAAAGAATCATTTGGCCTACTAGTGAGCAAAGATTTGGAGATCTGAGTGGATAATTCTACTGAATGATGTGCTTTGTCGTCCCTTTCCTATGGAGGGAGTTGGAGGATTGCAAGCACCAGCAAAGTAAAACAATTAGGTAAACCTTTAACAGAAATGATCAAGCAATCATAAAGGTAAAAAAAATATGAAGAAAGTTAATAAATAGGCAAAGCAGACATATTGTATTAATCAAATGTATAACAGTTATTTTTGAGTGGTGCTAACCGCTCCTACGTTTGACTTTGTGTGTATGTATGTGTCCTTATGTGGTACCAACAGAGAGATTAACGTCATAGAAACTTGCCTACGCAGAGACCGACATCACTACAGCTGATGTCACGGACAGAACGGCCCATAGGGAGAGCAGGGTAAACTGAGACACTCCATTTATCTTGGCAATGGAACACATTTGTGGTCATGTGACCATTATATTTTCAAGCCATTTGAATTTCCCACTTGCCATGAAGAGAGAAACCTGATAGTGCTGTAGAAAACATGCTTTTTTCACAAAAATGTGTTTTTTGCAAATTTTCTTGCTGTCACATAATCAACTGTTGTGTCAAAGCAAATTGATGCAGGGACAACATTTTATATCATACATGTTGATAATAATAAATAATAATAAACCTTTATTTATATAGCACCTTTTTAAAACAAAGTTACAAAGTGCTTTACATGAGACACAGAACAAAACAGCAAATGGACGCAGAACAAAGACATACAAAGGTTAAAAGGTTAAAAGAACAATGCAAAAAACAATACAAAGAAGTAAATACCTAATTACACAATGGTAAAAGGAACAAAATGGTATAGAACCTTGCAAATAACATTGAGATAGGGGTTAGGGGTTAAAAGCAAGTCTGTAGAAATACGTTTTGAGAAGGGATTTAAAACGGGGGACAGACTCTGCGAGGCGGATCTCTAGGGGCAGGGCATTCCACAGGGTAGGGATGATGAACTACCAATTTATAAATCCATGTGATGGATGCTAGATGAAGATTACCCTGAATTGATAAAAGGGATGGATGAATTAATGAATACATTGATCAATCAGCTGTCAATGAATCAACAAAGTATTTTTTCCCGGACCATTGCTGCCTCCCAGTGTTGAGAAAGGACCAGCTATACGACACAAACAGGGACTCAAAATCCAGGTCATTCCTGGGTTAAAAAAGGACATAAAAACATCTGGTGCATGGGCAGTATTTTCACACAAATGGGACAGTATATGTCCCATGGCAGTTACTGTCTGAATTTATATCTGGCACCAATCTACTGCCAGATATACAGTATGACATTTGCTAATTACCTCATTAGTTATGCACAATACAACAATATACTTTGCAGAAATGCATTCTACAGGAGAAATTACATAAGGATCAACTGAGGAAAGTTTGGTAAACACTTCTATCAACTTTTATAGGGTTTTTAGTTTTTCTTTCTGCCCATGTGTCACATTATTTGACACATGGGTGGAAATGACAGGACAAACCCTATTAAAAGACTTTCTGCTATGAACATTTTTGTGTTGTGCATATTTAACCTGGTTAACTGGGTTTTTGTGTTTTAATGGTAGTTTTAAAGTGAAAAAAGTGAGTGGATCACTTTACCCCGTTGATTCCCTGGTCTGTCTCAGTTTACCCTGGTCCTGGGGTAAACTGAGACACAAGACCACTTTTTTAAAACAATCATATTTTCTCTGCCTTTTGTCTTGAATATGTTCTGATAACTTCCATTGTTAGGAAACATCCCAAATTACTGGTAAAGGTGTACATTTTTACTGATATATCTTTTAGTTCGCCTATAGGGGAGAAAATGTAAAAAGTGTCTCAGTTTAGCCCGCTCTCCCCTACAAGGAGATATGCATAATTATGACGTGTTTGATACCATGCGCTTCTCTCAGGTGCTATTTCTTTTAATGTGAGGCATATTTTTTCAGCGATTACAATGCAAATGTAGTTGGAAAGTTAGACTGAAATTTGTGATTGATATGCAAAACCACATCAGCACCATAGGTTATGGAAAGTGAAGAATAGCACTAGCAGCCATTGGATGTGCATCTCCATGTTCATCATTTCAATCAACACAATTTCACAGGCATTTAAAACATCTACTGTCTGTATGCACCCCTAATGTATCAGTGACCGTTGCAAAGGAGACAGCAATGGACAATTGAAAAGTTATACCAGTAAGACTCCCTAATCGGGAGATAAGCGACCGTCAGGTCGCAGCGTGATTTTAGGCCAAAATGTGTAGAAGTGTGGAAAAATGTGTATGTAAAAATCGGCCTGATGGTGGCGCTATATGGGACAGATGCATGTTGATGAGATGAGTGTAGCCATACTGTGTACAGATTTGCGTGATTTGAGGTCAAAATCTGTAGGAGCAGTGTGCAAAAATTTGTTTGAAAAAATCTGCCTGATGGTGGCGCTATATGGGACAGATCTATGTTGATGACATCAGTGTAGAGCAAGTGTGTACCGATTTGCGTGATTTTAGGGCAAAATCTGTAGGAGCAGTGTCCAAAAATGTGTTTTTAAAAAGTCGGCCTGAAGGTGGCGCTATATGGGACAGATCCATGTTGATGAGATGAGTGTAGACATACTGTGTAGCGATTTGCGTGATTTTAGGGCAAAAATTATAGGAGCAGTGGCCAAAAATGTGTTTTAAAAATCGGCCTGAAGGTGGCGCTAGAAGAGGGCCATGTGAGAAATGAGGGGTGGGGTCTCCGCGCCGCCTTGGCAGACGAATAGGTACCGGCCCCGTCTCTCCCGGACGCTCCTAGCCCGAGATACGGCATTTTATGTGAGCTGCAGTGGACTGGGGGCGTCACCACTTTTGCATCCGTTCTGGAGCACCAGGAGTCGGTGGTCCCCGGGAATTCCCCGTGAGCAGCCCCGTTGGGGTGGTCATTTGGTCATTTTTGCACATTTGGTCATTTTTTACACCTGGGGGTCCCCCAGGGACCTGGGGGTCCCTGGAGCTCCGGGGGTCCTTGGAGGTTTTGGCAGGTAAGGAGTGTGTGTGCAAAATTTGGCATGGATCGGGGCAACGGTTGCGGAGATATGAGCAGGGCAAAAGTGTGACGTGTGACGTGTGACGGAGGGACAGACGGACGGACGGACGGACGGACGGACGGACAGACAGCCGGTGGAGGTTTTGGTAGTAAGTGCGACCTGACGGTCGCAACAAATCCATTGCCTTGAAAGCTTGGTGATGTCAGTCATGTCAGTATCTTAGTAGCTATCATGGTTAGTATAATGTCAGTATCATATCGGTTATCCTGGTAGGTCAGTATCATGGTCTGTATATCATGTTAGTATCATGGTTAATCATTCTCAGTAGCATGGTCAGTATCATGTCAGTATCACCAGCACACATTGAACCTTTATGCTAGTCAATCAAAAAGTGTTATTTACTAATAATGTATTGCTTGTTGCTCTCCCACACTTCTAAAAATCAGACAAATATAACACATTTAATGAAACTACTAGGCAAGGCAATTTCAACAACTATTGTCCTATTGTGACACCTTGTGGCTGAATAATGCTGAAACGTTTCTTGTACAGCAGCTTCCCATTTGTGATGTTTTCTAGCTCCCAGCAAGAAAGAAGAAGAAGAAAGGAAAAAAAACTAAAACAGCACAGTAAGAAATCACTTTAATGAATTATTAATCCGTGTCTTAAACACTGTCACTCTGGGATCAATTTCAACTCACCTGTGATGGAAAAACTCTGCCAACTTCCACAATAGACAACAATATGTTTTGCATTATGTATTTTGAACATGCAACACAGTAAAACAGAAGCAATGTGTAACACACACACACACACACACACACACACACACACACACACACACACACACACACACACACACACACACACACACACACACACACACACACAACACACACACACACACACACACACACACACACACACACACACACACACACACACACACAGTGAACACATCGCGACACATTGGGAGCTTGTGGTGCCATAGTTTTGTACTTTTTCTGTTTTGTACATGTCTATGGAGTTACATACATTGATGTCAATGGACTGCTGGGGTCTGCTGACAAAATTGTTACCATTAATGTAGTTTGCATACTGTAGGTAGGGGGGTCTCATGTGGCCTCAGGTCAGTAATATGAAAGAATGTGATGAATCACATTTTGTTTTCAAGCAAAAATCATGTCATGAAAGTTACTGGTCAAAAAAATGGGCAATAGTAAATACAAATACAAAACGTTGGTCACACCATTGAGTGTTGAGTTTGAGTGTTCCTGCGCTGGCCATATCCTGACAAAAGATTCATGTGGGTTTACATCTACAGATCTACAGATCGCTGCACCAGTGATGCATTTCAGTTCATATGAAGAGGGCCTCACGCGGCCCTCGAAAAGATATGATGAAAAACTATTTTGTTTTCAGGCATAATTATGTTGTGATATCTACTGTTGGGTTAAATCTTGATAGGATAGCATTCCAGGGAAGTTAGTCAAGCACCTGTCGTTGGTTTCTCTGATATCTTTGTTTGCAATTTCCCAAGAATCTTTCCCTTTTCACCCAACAGTTCATTGATTTCAATGGACACTATTGTTCTGTTCTGAGTTGATGGAGGTGAGGTATAGAACCTTATAGGAACGTTTAGCCAACGCTGCTTCCTCATTGACTAAAGGCTCATGGGCTAAAAGCAGTTTTTGCTGCTTCCTCGTTGGCCAAAAGTTCCTCCGTAAACTAGGGAACTATAGAATTTGACTGTAATGGGATTGGGATATGAGAGCTGATACAATAAATTAAAAGATAATTCATAACGTCTTGTACAGCTGTATTGTATAATAATAATGTGTGGTTGTCACAATCCCAAAGTGCATCTAGATTTCTCGCAGCACACCAGTGTGCCTCGGCCAGGGGTTGATTAGGACTCAGAGTGGCCCCCCTTGGCCCCCATCCCACATTACCTACAGGTAGTTGGGTGAGCCCGCTAACACACTACTTGTTGTGTTGTAAGGCATAGTGAGTCAAGAAAGCAACTGTAGACATTCTATTAGTACAGCATTTACAGTCATAAGGTAGTCACGTGATTCTAAATATTCCATCCAAAATCTGAACGTTTTTCGTCTGGCCTGTCAGAAAAACAGACAAATGCCAGCTCCGCTGCTTGCCAGTATCATGCCATGTATCATGGTCAGTAACTCAGCATCATGTTAGCTTGTATAAACTTTGATATAAAAGAAATGCAACTTCTATACAGCAGTGCAGTGCCCAAGGATGGCATCAGAATGAAGCCTTCCGCTGGATGCTACTAAAAAAAACGAAATAAAATCACTAACACCCAATCTCTGACCACTAACACTGTCTTTCAGCGGACAGTCCGAATAGCTAGGGGTGCAGGAGCATCAGAAAACAGTTCTGAGACAACTCATCTCAAGTTCTGAATTATGTCATTTTGTAGTTACCGGTATATGACCTACCCTGCCCAACATAGTTTGGACGTGGGATGGAGCAAGCTCAGCTGCATGGCAATAAACAAGCTCACAATTGTTGTGAGCTTGTACAACTGCTATTTTCACCACTCAAGTCGAGGAGTAGGCTATAGCAGGTATGTACAAAGTGCGGCCTGAGGAATTTTATAAGAATTTTATACGACCCGCTCCTTCATTCCCAAATTGTTTGGGAATGAAGGCTGCCAGCACCGTCAAACAAGATTTTTTTCCAAGTGTATAATTTGACAGGATTTCTTGTTACCTGTTGTCTCATTCTGAAGGGGTCAAAGAAAGCCTATTTTATTGTATTTCTTTTTTACCTTGTACGTCTGGTTACATTTTGGTAATGTGAAACAAGGCTGAGTTATTTGTGTTTGGTTCAGAGCACACTCCTGAAAAAAGACCATTGATATTAAATATTGATGATGATAGTTAAATAAAATTGTTTAAATGCGATGCATATGGGACTTTGTTATGATTCGAAAGTACATTATGTCGGAAGATGTAGTCGGTCCTTGGGTATTTTAATACTTTCTAACGTGGCCCCTCTAATGTGGAAAAAGGTTTGGACACCCCTGGGCTATAGCTACCGTATGAATTAAGCATTATATATACACACACAAGTCATTAAATATTGTATGACTTTTTTGTTAGGTTCTTTATGTCAGCCTGCTCTACATGTTGATCTTGTTTTAGAGTTGGGAGCACAAAAGAGCAGCCTTATCACACGTCCTCATTTTGAGCGCCCATGGAAGTCCCAGAGGTCACTGAACATCTCATGAGATCTGTGTGTGCTTGTGTGTGTGTGTGTGTGTGTGTGTGTGTGTGTGTGTGTGTGTGTGTGTGCGTGCGTGCGTGCGTGCGTGCGTGCGTGTGCACGTGCGTGTGTGAATACTGAATAAAATAGCATGGCAGTCTTTGTAAATGTGAGGATAGCCTACGTGTTTTGTAATGTACATCATCGCTGTTGGGTGGAAAACACGTATGTCCAAAACCAGGAAATGGGACGAAAATGATCAGCAACAGTGAAAATAGCAGATCTACAAGCTCACAACGCTTATAGGTGCGACACGTTGTCCGCTTGCAGATCTGCTGTTTTCACTTCTTTACAGTAGCTTGACACCCTCAGGGCATTAAAGGGGAAGACCACCCATTTTCAATATTGAACTATGTCATTAATATACCTTAGAGGAGTTGTGTGGAAATAAATACAAAATGGCAAACACATAAAAAAGTAGAAATGTGGAGGTATGAGGATTCCACCCGACAGTGAGGATAGGCTATGCACTACATACCTGTGTGCACAAGTGAGCTCCTTGCCCTCATTCTTGTAGTTATTTTCATGGAGATACAGTTACACAACTGGAATGGATCCAGTGTATGGTTACACAGGTGCTTCTCGTTGTATTACTCTTTTTTTTCCCCTCCTCACCTTTGGCACCTTTGGTGGGATGGGTGTGTTTGACTGTTTGTTGGGAACAGTGGTGTAAAGTAACTAAGTACATTTATTCAAGTGAGGTACTTTACCTTTACTGGAGTATTTCCAATTTTCAATACTTTCACTTCTATTCCACTACTAAATCTTTGAGTAAAATATTGTACTAGTTACTAGTTACTTTGCAGATATAAATATAAAAAATACATTAACCACTTCAGCCCTATTTTATACATAGGCTATTTGAAAATAGCCGATCTACAATGCGACGCTTGTAGATCTGCTATCTTCAAACATTTCAGTACTTTTACTTTTGGTACTTTAAGTATATTTTGATGCCAATACTTTGGTACTTTTACTCAAGAACACAGGCCTTTTACTTGCCGTGCAGAGAATGTTTGAGAGGCAGGGCCTGACATTTCTAAAAAGGCACTTTTGGTGAAAATACCAAAAACAGACGATCTCCATGCTCACAACGCGTCACGTTGTGAGCTTGGAGATCGGCTATACTTTGGGCATCTCAACTAAATACAAGCAATGCTTTCAACATAAAATGCTCACTTCAAGTTCAATCGAGTTTGGAGATGCCAATTCTCTTGAATGGGAAGGGGGTATTTTGCAATTCTTAGAAACTAGTAAGTGCTACTACATCTATGGTCTGGAGAGGGCACTTTTACAGACAAGTAAAAGGGCAGGGGCTCAAGCCCCCTTTCATGTCTATGTGTGCATGTGCCTGAACCTGAGTGGAAAAGCGTGTGTGTGTGCGTGCACGCGCGTGTTGGGAGGGATTTTGCATATTATGCAAACCATGCCTCCTTCGCTGTTATGTTGATATCACTTTACAACAAGGCAGGCACACATAGCCGTCGGCTGCTCAGGCATGGGCACTCACTTGCCTATAGCGTCTCATTTGGGCGTGCCTCACAAGTCACAATTTCTGCAATCTACGTCATTTTGGAGTGTCGGAAGCCGGCAAAAAATATTGTTTAATAGCATTTGTTGTCAATAAGTTGTTTTTTGTGAAACATGTAGCCTACCAAGGAAAGGTGTTATGTTTTAAAAAAAAAAATCATCAGAATTACACAGTGTGACTTTAAATTACACATTTGCATACCAGTTTGGATGTTCAAAACACATAGAAACTCACTGGTAGTGATTTCATAGCCTACTGTAGGTAATTCAAATACTGTAGGCCACTGGCCTCATTCCAGTAATGATTCTCATTAAGACAATTATTGATTGTCCTCATTTAGAGGCCTCCAGCAGCCAATTGTAATGAGGCCAGTTCAATAGATCGCCATCTCTCTTTAGTCTTTACATATCCTCACTGTCCGGTGGAAATCTTGTATGTCCAAGACCTGCGTTCAAAAGGATCTAGGCCTAGTGCAGTTGTTATTTAGTCACACGCTCTGTGTTAATTCCCTGCTTCATCTCTCTCAAAACTAAGGGGTCCTTGGCCTGAAAACATTGAAGACCCCTGGGTTAGAGAGCCCTCTGTGGGCAGCACTCAGCTGGGTGAAACTGAAATGTTCCGCCGTGGGTATCAAAAGATCAAAAGATATCAAAGAAAAGATTACAAAATAATATCACCTATACCTTTAATAAAAAAATGTTGAAACATGGAGATACAAGGTTTCTCCCCAACAGCGACGATATATCTCATTCTCCCCCACCCTTCAGCCAGGGGGCTGATTAATTGCAGCCCTGAAAGACCTTACCCTCTTCCTCAGGATGCTTTGAGGTGGCCATTTTGAAGTAAATATCAACCCTGTGACCTTCAGGTCTGCCTACTTCCCAGACTGTCATCTCGCTGACTCTTACCTTATGACCAAAACCGTTACTTTTCAGGAAATGCTCAAAAGATGTGTTCCAATGGATCCAATGTAGTTTATAAAAAAATAAAATAAAAACAGACTTAACCATTTACACTTTCACTTTTAGGAGTAATATTAAAGCAAAAATCGGCCTAGACTAGAGGGAAAGTTTCATGGCAATTGCACACTGTGTTCATGATATGAGGCATTTTGTTCAAAACAAACCACTCCTGCAAACTTTGGAAGCCAATCTTAGCAAATGAGGACCGTCATTTGAAGAAGGACTGTGTCGATCACATGACTATAGAAATACTGTGTACCAATTTGCGTAATGTTTGGATAAAATATGTAGGAGCACTATAAAGAAATATATTTATCAAAGACCGGCCTCCTGGTCGCGCAGTGAAAAGGTGGGGTAGAGTTTTCTGTGTGTGTGTGTGTGTGCACAGTTTCGCGTTGATCGGGCCAAGCAGAGATGAACTGTTCACAGACTGATGGACGGACGGACGGACGGACGGACGGACGGACAGACAGACAGAAAGGGTGCAAAACATAGCTCTGCCCTGGTGGAGACAATGACCCCTCCCCTCTAGGTCACAGCCTCTTCCAAAAGCACTTCATCCAATGAGGTACTGATCTACTTGTTTATGGGCTCTAAACAAAAAGTCTATGGTCCCTCTCTGTTTTGGTTGAAAACTTCTCCCAAGGCTAGGGCCACTAGCTGTGGTCCGGGCATCCAAGCTGCAATGCCAGCTTGACAACGTGTTGCGGGTTCGAATCACGTTCCCGACAACTTTTTTGCTGAGTGTCACTCCCCATATCTCTCTCCCCATTTCCTTTCAGTCTACTGTCCTATATACTGTTGCTTTCTGTTGCTTTCAGTGTAATGAACCAACCTCACCAAGACAATGTTCTTGTATATTCCAAACCTGCCAATCAAAAAAAAAAAAGAAAAAAAAAAAAAAGAATATATATATATATATATATATATATTATATATATATATATATATATATATATATGTGTGTGTGTGTGTGTGTGTGTGTGTGTGTGTGTGTGTGTGTGTGTGTGTGTGTGTGTGTGTGTGTGTGTGTGTGTGTGTGTGTGTGCATTTTTAGGGTACAATAAATGCCAAAAAGTATTTTCTTTCTCTGGTGCATTTAAGGTAAAACATCTGAGTCACACAGCTTAGACATATTCCTACAACTCTTTTCATGCATATTAACACCTCCTACACATTTTGTCTGCAATCCAATACAGAGGCAGTAGACTACCCTAGTTCACTGTTTCTCAACATCCAGTCTGGGGACCACCAGGGGTCCAAATGGACCCTTATGGGTCTGCAACTCTGAGATTGAACAACCCATTTGCATCCTCTCAGTGTTAAATAAACACAGAAGATGTTACAGTGTAGATTGGGGTCATCTATACTATAATTTTGCGAATGTCTGTCTGAGTGAGTGAGTGAGTGTCTGTCACAGCGTTTCTCCTCAGTGGCTGGAGCAATTGATCTGAAATCGCATCACCATTAGCATATGAACACACCTGACATAACTGTGAAGCCTGTTTGTCACTGGCCCTGTTACAGATGTTGTCCAAAAATCATGCAGATCGGTACACAGTATCTCTGTAGCCGTTAAATGGAACGGGTATTTCTTACATTGATGCTCCTACATATTAGCATGCAAGCACCAGTTAAAGTTACTTTCCATCCCTCATATACTGTGTGCACAGTGCACATCCCATAACCCACACACTGCACATCATTTCGGAGCTCATATCTTTGAACGGGTAAGGGCTAGTTTGAGATAAATAGATAAATGGAGGTCTGTGGCCTACCTAGCAGTGACTGTCAAACTGGGGGTTCTTAAAATGAAAAAGCAATGCCCTAGTTTTCTTGATTTTCAGAGAGCAAACACCTGCTGGTGGTTGCTGCAGACAGACAGATTTGCAGATGACATCCCATTAACTATTAGGCTACCTAGCAGTGATTCTCAAGATTTCTCATTCACCAGTTTCATATGCACTAGGCCGCAGACTGACTCCCATTATTTGTATTTATCTCTGGGCCCCCATTCTACACTGCTATAGCCTAAACCAGGGTCTTCAACGTTTTTAGGCCAAGGACCCCTCAGGTGAGAGAGAGATGAAGCAGGGACCCCCACAGCCTTTTCATAGATTCCATATAGTTTCATCGTTTGACAGCACATTCGTCAGTGTATTTTGGATTCATGTCAGTTTGTGTTTTCAGATATTCAACCACTTGAACCGTCATTACCTAATAAACTTGACCTTTCACTCTATACTTAGTCTGCTCTTTTTTCCCCTTAACCTCTTTGCTGAAAATAGCCGATCTACAAGCTCACAACGCCTCGCTCTGCAAGGCGTTGTGAGCTTGTAAATCTGCTATGTTTGGCTAAAGTTCTCAGAATATGGACACTGGGGTTCAAGTGGTTAGAAAAAAAAAGTTTCTATCACACAAAGATTTGGAGGTAACCCCTGTAGTAACTCTGAGGACCCCCTAGGGGTCCCGGACCCCCTGTTGAAGACCCCTGGCCTAAACTTAACTCTGAGCATTTGTACACTCTCAGGGTTAAAGACCTGAAAGTGTCCATTTGGACCCCTGGTGGTCCCCGGACTCAATGTTAACTATCAGGAAACCTCTACAGTAGGGCGCCTGGTGGCCTAGTGGTCCGGGCGCATGCCATGTGGGCATTGCCGTTTCAGCGTCGGTGCCTGTCGGCGTCGCTGGTTCGGTTCCCGATCTGGGCGACCTTTGCCGCATGTCACTCCCTGTCTCTCCCCCATTTCCTGTCAGTCTACTGTCCTATCCAATGAAGGCAAAAAGCCCCAAAAAAACAAAAACAAAAGGAAACCTCTACAGTAGGCCTAAAGATGCTAATGGGTTTTTATGTTTGGCAATTTCTTGTGGTTAAAAACTTACCACTTCTTCATTCTTCTTTCTTGACATTTTGTGTTGGCCTGGTGACCTATATGAGGCAAACGTAACACTGTCATGTTCTCTGCCTGCTGTCTGCACCATCAAGAAAAGCTATAACATGGCGAGAACAGAAGCCAAGGGCCACTTGTGTCTCTAACTCTTTATAGAATATCAATCAGTGGTTCCCAAACTTTTTTAGTTCAAGAACCAAAAGAGAGATTAGACATTTGCCCAGGACCCAAACTAGTGAAAATAGCAGATCTAGAAGCTCACAACGCAGCGCGTTATTATTTTTTTAATTCATGGAATTTCTTTGTTTTTTCTTTATGGGCGGGGGCCTTTTGAAATATATAATAAGAATAAGAAAATGGGATTTCTAGTCGAGTCGTGCCCCACAAATGGGTCCCGACCCAGTGCTTGGGAAACAGTGCTATAGGATGCTGCTGCTGCTGCTGCAACCCACATCCACATCCATGTAAAAATGCCTTCCTCTTTGCTGCAACCAACAACTCGATGCAGCAAGCCCACGGTGGCAGTGCGCAGGTGCGAGCCCGCAGCGCTGCCTAGCCTTGCCTGGTGACTATTTTTAGAAAGTGACGTCACCCTGAAATAGCAGCAAGCAGCAGCAGCCCCTCAACAACCACCTCCCTCCACCATACAGAGCGGACTGACAGCACAGGACAGGACAGGACGCCCTTTAGCAGATCCAGCAGCACCCCATCCAGCATCTAGAGAGCGGTACCATACCAGGCCGCATCATCAATATAGTACTAAAAGGCTAGTCGAGATTATATAGAACAAGGGCGACAACTTTAGGACAGACTGTGCAGCAGCGACAAAACCGGCGATCTACTCTAGACGACAGAATCATCAGAAATCGGACGAAATTGATTCCATTGTCTCCTTCAGAGAGAGAGAAGAAAGAGGGATCAGGGACTTCTTCTGTTCTGTGCAGCTCTGAAAGCTCTCCTTCTCCTCCTCCGACCTTCTACACAGCAGCAGCAGAATGGCAGCAGATCGGGACACGTTGATCCAGAGAGCTCGTATGGCAGAGCAAGCAGAGCGCTATGATGACATGGCCGCTGCCATGAAACAGGTGCGATTGCATTATGTTTTTTATTGTATGCCATCAAAAATGAATAAAATGCTCGTTAATTTAAGGCAGGTTTATATACTGCTCCGTACGACGGGGTGGCTCGCCCGAAAAACACAGCAGCGCCGAGACTGAGGGCTTGCAGATCGGCGCTCTCTTTTTTTTCGGGCGAGCAACCCCGTCGTACGGCCGAGTATATCATCTGTTCTGCTTTATTATTCTTTTGGTCTTGACAAAAAGAAGAAAAACAAAATGTCGTTATGCGACAAGATCGTGAGAAAAGGCCCCGTCATAATGCGTTCATATTTCCCTCAACCTCATTTTTGCCGTTTGGTTTGAGAGCATCTTTGGCTGCATGACTTGCAGAGACGAGACAGGGTTAGCATCGTTAGCATCATCGCCGTCACAGCTCGTATCACACTGACTGAGCTGAAGCACTTGGCTTTGTTTGCAAGCTAGCCACTTTAGCAAGCATCATTGTAACCCAGATTCATTACCTGCAGCTGTGATTTTGAAATGAAATCCGTCTATGAATGAGAATGTCACCCCATTTAAAAAAAAACTCATGTTGAAACGTTCTTATCTTATTCCACTTTACAGGCTTTTCTTGGGATACAATAGAATACGAAAGCTGTGTCACTACAGCTCGTGGCTAACAATGAACCGTTCAGACAAGTGGAGAGAGGCGTATCTAGACTGGAATCAATTCGCTTTGCAGGTTGCCGAGCCGGTCTAGGGCGGACACGGAAACGTGGCGTCCTTGCATGTGGTGTGCTTGTAATTTACCGGATACCGCAGGCGGGCTCTAGACCGGATCAGAGCATTGAGCAGTAAATGAAAACCAAACTATGTGGAAAGCCTGGTGACGCGAGGTTTGCACAAAATTGCACCCAACAATGACAATCACTGGTTGGTTAGGTGGTGCTTTTTCATTGGCAACATGAACACATGGGGAAACGACACCACACATGCGGTCTCCTAGGCAACACAGACATTAATACGTTTTTATAATAATTATTTTATTTATGCTGTGTGGTCAGAAACTAGTTATTTTCCGTGAATTAAGGAGCAGGCCTTTGCACAATATGTTGTGCTTCAGTATGTGGCCAAATATAGTTTAATAACCAGATACCTGTGGCCATTCTTTTCTACAAGCTCTTCTCTTTAGCATCGGTAGCCTACTTAACTCTAAAGTGCTCGTAATTAATCTGTAATAAGCATTCATTGATCGTGTGCATTGCAGGTAACTGAAATCGGTGAAGCTCTGAGTAACGACGACCGCAACCTGCTCTCGGTGGCCTACAAGAACGTGGTGGGCGCCAGGCGGTCGTCCTGGCGCGTCACCTCCAGCATCGAGCAGAGGGCTGTGGCCGACGGCAACGAGAAGAAGCTGGAGCTGGTGCGCGCCTACCGGGAGACCATCGAGAAGGAGCTGGAGACCGTGTGCCAGGACGTTCTCTCCCTGCTCGACGAGCACCTCATCAAGAGCTGCGCGGAAGACCAGATGGAGAGCAAGGTGTTCTACCTGAAGATGAAAGGCGACTACTTCCGCTACCTGGCGGAGGTGGCCACCAACGAGAAGAAGGCCACCGCCGTGGCGTCCTCGGAGGGGGCCTACAAGGAGGCCTACGAGATCAGCAAGAGCATGGCGGCCACCCACCCCATCCGCCTGGGGCTGGCCCTCAACTTCTCCGTCTTCTACTACGAGATCCAGAACACCCCCGAGCAGGCCTGTCAGCTGGCCAAGGAGGCGTTTGACGAGGCGATCGGACACCTGGACAATCTGAACGAGGACTCCTATAAGGACTCCACGCTCATCATGCAGTTGCTGCGGGATAACCTGACCCTCTGGGCCAGCGACCAGCAGGACAGTGAGGGGGGAGAGGCCAACAACTGAGACCTTCAATGAGTAGCTCATTAGTTCAGAATAGCCACTTCCCCTCGACTCCTGTCAATATCCCCGGACCCCTATACTCTTTCTTAACCACTTAAGCCCTACGTACTTCGTCATCCGACAAATAGCGAAAATTCCAGATCGACAAGCTCACAGCTTGTCACATAATGAAGCATTATGAGCTTGAAGATCTGCTATTCTCTCTATTTTTTGAACTTTTTTGAACATTTTCACCTCTAATTACATGCCCAAAATAGGGGACACCAGGTTGAAAGTGGTTCAAACTATTTCTAATATTCACCTCATAATCCGTTTGTGCCATTTGAATGCTCAATATGGTCTGAAAGAATCGGCTCCATTTTAGTGTGTCAATAGACATAATCAGTGAGGTTGTGTTGTCAGCCAATGGAAAGACAAAATAACTAGCATGAGTGTGCATTAAAACAAATGCAAACATAAAACAAGTTAAGTAAAGCAGTACTAAAAAGACACATTTTTATTTCCTTATTTGACCAGCCTTCCTACTTTGGCAAACCATTCCAAAGGCTGGGGATATGTCATTCAATCAATACCCATCCAAATTTCCATATTTTGCTAAAGTCGGTTTATCTGAGGACTCTGTTACTGTAGGTGTGTGCCCTAAAAGGAAATCAATCCAAGAACAAACGGATAGCAAATTTAGTAGCTCCTTTCAAAAGTATGGGCAATATTAGCATGTATTTAGTTCTTGTTAGCAAGTAAGCAGCAGAGCTTTCGACTAGCACATTGATTAGCTTACATTGAAGACAAGCAAGGACAGCAAAATAAAGTCTGCACTACGGGAACCATATGATGAATTAATTATTGATTGTCCATTTCACGTCGCTTTACTAAAACGATTACGTTTTTTTTTTTTACATTTAACATTGCACACTAATTTCAGCAAAAAACACAAAATATTTAAATTATCCACCAGATGGAGCAGTTAATGAGATGGGCTCTTGGTACTGATGCCATATTAATTAAAGTGTCTAAGGCAATTGATTTTTTTATATAGGGTTGGAACGGTTTCACTGATCTGAGATGATATGAAATCTTGCCGGTCTCGTCAGCAATACCGTCAAAGGAAAGAATGATCTGATGCCACAGTTGCGTTGTTGTTGCGCTTAAAAATCCATAATGAAAACCATGACAAACCTGCCTTTTAAATGGTGTTTAAGCTACATTGTAGTGATTTTACCAACCTGCTTGTGTAGTTTGACATATGGTTTTTAAAGCCATTTCCAGTATTTTTGTTAGTGCTCATTTTGTTGCTTGGAGCTGCAGAAATGTACGTCCTGGTCTTCAGTAGTAGTAATAATAATATGGTCTTGAGGTATCAGTCTCGTTTATTTGCACATACAGTACATGTAGAGCTGTCACGATTATGAGATTTTACTGGACGATTAATTGGCACTCAAATAATTGCGATTAGCGTTTTATTAATTGTGATGTTGCTGAACACTGGTACATTATGAATAAAGCTACTTTTCTGTAATCGTTAGGCAACAAAAGGTGCACCGTTCAGAAATGACAAATAATGTACATAATTTAACAACTATCTATACTTTAAAATAAAAAAAAACATCAAGTGGATAGCCGATCTACAAGCTCGCAAAGCGTTTTCCAACACAGCGCCTTTTGAGCTGGTAGATCCACAATTTTTGAAAATGTTTGAAGTATTATGAATTATGCAGAAAATAATTGCGACAATAATTGCAAACTATCTCAAATAATTGTGATTAGACGATTATGTCATAATTGTGACAGGCCTACATACATGAAACGTGCCCTCTGCATTTGATCCATTCTAGCTATTCAGGAGTAGTGGGTGCTAGGGGTCTATGGGTTAAGTGTCCTCAGGGACACTTTGACACATGGGGCCTTTTCCACCAGCAAAGAACCGTTTTGGGTTCTTTCTCCCACCTATGGGATGGCATTATGGCAACTTTCTTGGAACCTTGGTTCGTTCTTGCGAACTGGCCGTGAACCAACTTTTACCAACTCGGTTCTCGGTGGAAAAGCTGACCTCTGGGTTCATCCCATAGGCGGGAGAAAGAACCCAAACTGGTTCTTTGCTGGTGGAAAAGGCTCCATAGACTGGGCCAGAGTGCTAACCGGGAACCTTCTGTTTCCTAGACAACCTCTACCCACTCCACTATGCCCCCCCCCCTTCTCTCAATGATGCCAAATTATCTCTTCAGCAGCCACAGATAGTGTTTGTAGTAAAGTCATATTAGAAGAATGAATTATATTGAAAAGTGGAACAAATTAAAACCTTACTGTTAAAAGTCTTACTCTGTGACATCCATTTTAGCAATCTTTTTGGCGATACCTTTGGTATCTGTCTGTTAGAACAGCGATTCCCAGAATTCAGTTTGAAACAAAAACATGGAAGTACCATAACAAAAAACTAAAATCCCTCTTGTTTAATATGACTTTACGAGGAATGCAGCCACCTTGTGACGGTAGACGGTGTATAGCAGCCTCTGACTGCATTTCAGTCAAACTGCTGTGCCCTGTTGCCACGTTGTTTTTAAAGTAAAATATGGTGGGGAAATTATCCAGATTCCCAAAATTGCCTATGCATTTTTGTTCTAGGTAGGGCTTGGCCTACCTAGAACAAAAATGCATAGGCTGAAATATTGTTCTGCCCACATTCCAGGACCTGCTGACGAATGTGGCCGTTTCATTGAATTTATGCCTAACTAACCAGAACTTCTCTCTTAAGTTCCTACAGTCTGGATATAACTTTTACCTTTCAATATGCATTGCCTACACTGAGTTGAAGTTACAATAAAGTTTTGTAACTGCGCCAAAATGCTTTTGCCTTTTCGTCTAAATTTACTAGCCATCTACAAATATTGTTTTGTGCTTTCATATATTTAGGTATTTAGGTACAGTATATAGCGTTGTTTTGATTGTGGATGAAAAGAAGACCGTATAAAAAAATCTGAAGTCAGGCAAACTAGCACAAAGGATGGGTGAGTTAAGCCACCATCATTCAGATGTTTTAGACTCATGATTTGACCATAGGAAAAAGAAAATATTTAGTTGGGGCACTTGTCCAAATGGAGAGCAAGGTCTTGTGTGGCATGCAGTGCAGTCCATGTACTGTATCTAGGATGAGTAACAATTCAGAGGATCTAAAGAAGTAACGTATATAATGTGACTGTTGCATATAGTGAATTCCTTCCCCTTTGCCTCAGTATAGGAAAAGAATCCTAAAGATGTGTCCTCTGCCTCTCTGATCCTAAATGACAGAGATGGGAATAATCCTCTTTTGCTATCAATATAAATTAGTTCTACAACACATCTCAGACCTTGGATTTGAGGAAAATTATTTGTCAAATTATTTGACAAATCAGTAATTATTTGTTATATGTGTGTATTTATTGTTAGAATGGAAACCAGGTGTTTTTTTATTGGCTTTATTGTGTTTTTTAAACTGCACTTGTGTGTTTTTGCATCAACAACAATGGTTTTGGTTTTTGTCATTGTTCACTATGGCAAATGTTACAAGAGTAACTGAATAAATGAGATATTTTGATGCTATAGCACGACCTTGAAAAAGGAACTTAAAACCATTGCTTATAAAATAACAGACAATGACATGTCATGTCAAAGCAACATCTTCTGGCTTTAATAATCTCTTAACTATGAAAATGTTCATGGTCCATTTTGTCACCATATAGCCCTATAGTGAAAATAAACTGGAGCCATTTTAAACATTAGCCATTTTAGTAGTGTTTCAAATGTAAGTCTGTGCCATGCTAAATTAATTTGGTTATTCCTAATTAGGATTTCTCTGTTTAGGAGCTAAAGGCCTATCTGCTGCTAAGAATGAATAGTTAGGATATGTCTTTAATGATGACTCTTATTTCTAAGTGACAATATCTGCATTTGTCCTATACAGTATATTCAGTTGCCTTCATCCGTTCTTGTACTGTTAACTCTGTCATTGTTGTAGTGTGATCCTTAAAAGCGCCCTCCTCATAAACCACTTTCTGTGTTCAAATTATTTATCATATTTTGTTCATGCTAGCTATTGGTACTGTCATGATATTTATACGGGATGTGTGAAAACAATATATTAGGCCAATCGATCATAAGTAGATGTTTGATTAGAGAAGCTTCTTTAAGAATGCTCTGTGGAAGGATGATGAGTCAGTGCACCTGCTGGACTAGGATTGAGTTTCACTGAAATCATTTCTTATTTGTCTCTTCTAATGCAGTGCTTTTCAAAGCGGGATCCAGGGGGTCCTTGGGGGGGTTCTAGTGCAGGGTCCCCAGCAGAATGTGTTGATATACAGTTGCATCATAATCAGTTTAACAACTTCAACCCTATTATACATTGGCATTTTGGAAAATAGCCAATCTACAAGCTCACAACTTGTCGCATTGCAATGTGTTATGAACTTGTACAGTAGATCTAAAAAATACATCTTGAAATTATGGGAATTTTGTATATCTTTTTACGTTTTAACAACACAAATCTTGTATGGGGTCTCTGGCACAAAATATTTTGTGATGGGGGGTCCATGGGCAAATATATATATTGTTAATTTGGGGGTCCTTGACATCAAAATGTTTCAGAATCACTGCTCTACTCTACTGTGTTTCTTTTTTTTGTCTTCCAGTTATTCAGTAATGCAAATGCCAATGGCAATTACCTAGCCACTCTACTTTAAAACAGAAGAAGAAAAGAAAAAACTAAACATAAAACGTCACTACTTGTTACATTGTTGTGGACTATTGTACTTACTGTGTGTGTGTGTGTGTGTGTGTGTGTGTGTGTGTGTGTGTGTGTGTGTGTGTGTGTGTGTGTGTGTGTGTGTGTGTGTGTGTGTGTGTGTGTGTGTGTGTGTGTTGTCTTCCCATTACCTCCTATGTTGCCATTGGTATACTGTCAGAAAGTCATCTTGTCCCCTGCTAGCCCATGGGAGACCTGTGTCTTAACCTTAAAGGCTGATGTGACAGTGTCTGAAGTTTCAGTTGTGCAAGTACATTTTCTTATATGATCAATAGGTGGTCATTTAAAAATAATTATATTAAAGCATTGCCATGTTCTACAAGTTTAAGCCCTGCCATTCTCTCTCAACAAGAAATACAATCACATTTTGTGACATCACTAAAGTCTATATTTGATTACTAAATTTGTATTTGCTTATTTTTCTGTCAGCCAATTATTATTTGATTAATCGATTAATAGCCTGCTGTGTTTATTCTATTCAGTACTTGTGCACATATTGACCTAGCTGTAACAAATGTTATTCTATCATGATATAAATGGTCAGAAAAACAAGAATGCATATCTTTCTTAATGCCATAATAGACCCTCACTTGTATGGCTTGTTTTCCTGTTTTAAATTCTCAGAATGAATCGTTCCTATCTCTGTTTCAAATAATATCAACTCTTTGTCACAACATTTTTCTTTTCCCCCATCTTTCTATATGTTATGCAACTGTCTGCCCTCTGGCAAGTACAAGTATAGGAAAGATATTAGAATCCATTAGAGACCCCTAGTGGCTGTTGACAGTACTTGATGCAGAAAAACATCTAAAACGTGTATTCTTTAGTCCACTTTTTGAGTTATGAGTAACCATATGGAAAAGTAAGGTATTTTTGACAGATATTCAGATATGTTAATAACATGGATCATTCTCTGATTCACATGCACGTTTCTTCAAAGCCCAGAAGTCAGAGTAATGATTAACACTCCAAAGTTTAAGGGAGAGAAAGAGCCATTGTATGTGTGTGTGTGTGTGTGTGTGTGTGTGTGTGTGTGTGTGTGTGTGTGTGTGTGTGTGTGTGTGTGTGTGAGAGAGAGAGAGAGAGCTAGCGCTTGTCAGCCTTTGGTAGAACATATAATGGCCTCAGGATATAACTGTCAACTTGGGTTTGGGAGTCTGGGCCACGCTCTTTGTGGATTGCAAAATAATAGGCTAAAAGCTGATCTCAGCTATCATAGGCAGCTTGTCTGTGGAGCAGACAATGTTTTCATACATCCTTGAGTAGTAAAAGAAAATACTGTATGCATAAGTAATCAATGTGAAATCTTTTTTAATCTGGGTGTTATAGGCAAGTGCATTATCTGGTTTGACCATAACGTGTGTGTGTGTGTGTGTGTGTGTGTGTGTGTGTACGTGCATGCGTGCGAGCGTGCGTGCGTGCGTGCGAGCGTGCGAGCGAGCGAGCGTGCCTGTGTGCGAGCGAGCGAGCGTGCGTGCGTGCATGCGTGTGCGTGCGTGGGTTACATATAGACCTGAATAACAATGCACTTCCTTATCAACTTCATTGTGAGAGCTGAAGCCTGAAATGACAAACATGATTGGATCCATCTGCATTTGTTCTGGTCTGTTGCTTTAAACCAAGCATAGGCATATTGTATGGGGTGTTAATTGTTTTACTTGCTTGTTTCTCATAATCCTCGGTTAACCTGGTAGTAAACGGTAGTTAACATGGTCAATGATCTCTCTTGAAGAGGTGAAGATGTGACTGGCTATGGAACTCTCAACTTATTGTCTTACCTTCTGAGGCCTATATAGGCCTATATATAACACAAATATATAAAATCATATATATTTTTCTTCATCCATCTGTCCGTCCATCCATCCATCCTTTTATCTTCACCTGTTTTTCTGGTGTCTTGAAATGGTGTGCATCGACACACCGTTTGGGAACCATTTCCTACAACTGTTGTGCTTCTCACAATCGTGTCAGTTTATTTTAGATCATGGAGAAAGAATTGATGTGGTAAATTCTTTTTTCTAGCAATAATAATTATAGTGGTTGATTTTGTTATGTTGTGGATTTATTTGAGGTTATTTTTGAAGTATCTGTTTACTTGTTCTAGGTACACTGTACACGTACAGGTACCTGTATTTCCTTGACAATGGTTGACAATTTACAGAAATATTTACAGTTATCTCTTAGCTTTGAGAACATTTAAGATACTTGAGAATTAACATTGACAATTTAGGAATTATTTTCTATAATCATTTGACCTTTATTTAACCATGTAAATTCTGTCGAGATAAAAGATCTTTTGTTCAAGGGAGCCCTGTCCAAAAAGGCAGCAAGGCCACCCAACTCTGGCATAGGGTGCAGTGATGAGTGAGAGCTGTCCAAAGCTGTGATAAACCTCAAAGCACTGTGGTGCTGTACTGATACACTCTAGCCAGTGCAAGCATTTGGCAGAGGCATGCAGGTCACCATAGCCCAATGAAGGGAGGAATGTAACCTCAACCAGTTTCTTACTTTGCAACAAAGGAAAAGCATGATTTGTTTCTAAAGTAAGAACCCAGAGTACCTTGCTTGAGCATTACCTTCTTTACTAAATTACCAGTGAGAGATTCAAAAGTTCAAAGAACATGAATTTAGATACTGAATTACTTGACATTAATTCAATCTGACTGCCCTGCACAGTTTCAAAGTCAGGAAGAGAATCTCCTGTCTTTACTGGCATTGGAAAACGGCATCAATTTACTGTATGTCTTGATATCAATCAGGGTCATTTGTTAACCAATGACTCAATTATGTCATTCACAGCCTATCAAGGGTGCAGTGTTGCTTCCCGTAGCAAGATGATAGTGAAAGGATATTATGAGTTCCCAGGAGCTCCTTCGGTTGATCATTTACCAATATTTTTCGAGGACAAGCTTCTGATTGTTTAATGATGTAGGGTAGGGTCCCCCCTGCATGGGCAGATTTCCACATTTTGGGGATTTGATTTTGAAAGGCACAGCAATAAAATCAGCAGCACGTTTTAACCATGCAGTGTTGTGAGTTTGTAGATCTGCTTTTGGGGGAAAAAAGTCCTATAATGGCATGCGAAAAAATAGGGATGCCAGGGTTAATGCGATTTAAAAGTATTGTTCCAGAATAGTTATCTAGACCTGCAGGTTTTGTACTGGCCAGTGGATAAACAGAGCTGTGAACTTCATCTACTGAGAAGGGAGTCAAATAATAAACGGGTCGACCATCAAAGGTGGAATCTGCAGCCATGTCTGAAGATGGACATGGACTGAACATTTTTAAAAGGTGACTGGTCAAACAGGGAACCAGAGGCAGTGAGTGACGTGCTCATTAACACATTCCGGCATAGTGGGGCTATCAGAAATGGATCCTTAACTCTTTATCGCATACACACATTACAAGGTAATCACCTTTGCTCTCTCTTTCTCACTCTCTCTCTCTCTCTCTCTCTCTTTCTAAGCTCACACTCCCCCCAGCAACCCCGCCCTCGTATCCCTCGCATTTACACTCACACACCTCCACCTGCTTATTGGGCCAGTGGTACATGGACATAACCGTTTGCTCAGGTGATCCATTCAGTGAGGCAAGGGACTTCAGCAACACTCCGATATCCTCTGGTCACCCTCTCCAAGATGGCTCACGATTACTTTAAATTCTCCTATGTAAAGAGCAACAATGAACCAAAAGTAGCCCTCAACAACGCAGCGGATATATCTGTTATTGTGATTTATTTTGTGGTTGTCCTTGCTGTTGGAGTATGGGTGAGTTTGCTCAATGTCTCCGTTCACCCTGTCTGTAAATCCTTACAAACCTTTCCTGTCAATAGTTAACCCCTCACTAGTTTGTTTATGTTCACTACCCATTTACATACAGAATACATCATTATTTAGACAGGGCACATGTGGCGATGATAAAAGTGATTCTAGGCTATTATGTCAATTCAAATGTTTGTTTTTTATGTCATATTTTGTTAGTAGCCTATACAGTATCTTAACATGGCAAAAGCATCAGTTTAACGATTAAAGAAAGTAACTGCAGCTGATATATTTCTTTTCTGTTATGCATCATTTGAGGATGAAAGGAATAATCTTCTTTATTTAGTTAAGATTGCCTCCTTGGCTGTTGGTGCTCAGCTATAGTCAAAACCAAGTATAAAATACACTAGATAAGGGTCAATAGACTTAATAGAGACACTTCAAAAGATAAACATGCAAGACGTCAGCTTAGATTCACTCTTTCTAATTTGATTTTGTTAATGTATTTCAGTCTACACTAGAGCCTTCATCAGACCACACTATTTTGTTACATTTAAGGTGCTTTCTTGACCCTGACCATACTTCTTTTGGTTTATTTAGGAAATTAAAAGCTATACTGTGAAACAAAAGTTATTTTTGACAGGCTCTATAATCTTTCAATCTTTTTCACAATGACCATTCCATAAAAAATGTGTTTTTGGCTGATACTGACAATGTTACTGAACATGATACTGATCATTGTACTGACCATGATACTGACATGATACTGACCATGATACTGACAGAATACTGACCATGATACTGACCGACCATGATACTAAAATAATACAGTATTCTTTCTTAAGAATATTGATAAATTAGTTTTAAAGTTTTAAATTTGTATTCGTGACAAAGAATCAAATAGTGTACTGCGGTCCATTGATCCAAGTGCTCTAAAAATGCACGCGACCTACCCATCTGAGCATGTGTGTTGAGTTGTCAGATGGGTTGGCCCGTAAACTCTTTTGGGATTTTGAGGTGGACACTGATCCAGAAAAGACTGAGGACCACATGTTGTAGCTGTTGCAAAAAGAGAAAAGAAAATGAATGTTACAAAGTATGACATTAACCCCTTAGACCCCATAGAGAGCGGAGTCCCTCAGGCCTCTATGCTAGTGTCTTTTCACTTTTCTGTTATGGTGGGGAAAGTTTTAGCTGAAAATAGCCGATTGTCGATAAGCTCGATCTGCTGTTTTCTGCGAAAGCTTTCCCCACAATACGGATGCTGGGGTTTAAGTGGTTAAATATTTACAGTATGTTGTTGTAATACCAAATGTAGCTACTATGGGATGAGTGTCTGGCAAAATGCATATCATGTAAACGTGAAATTGACCCATTGCAGGCAATGGTCCGCACCAACCGATCCACTGTGGGTGGCTTCTTCCTGGCGGGGCGGAGCATGGTGTGGTGGCCAGTGAGTATTCAGTTCTCTCCACAAGGCACAGGCAGCGTCTGCTGCTACAATGCTGGATTAGAGTAGGCTACATTTCACTTCCAGCATACTGGCATGTCTCCACTGTTTAGAAGTGGCATTGACATTACATTTCCCATTAAGAATGTCATTGTTTCTTGTGAATTGGAAGTGACCTAATTTTGCGCTGTAAATCATTACAGTGCTCCTTATTGAGCTGAGTAATAAAACTGTAACCTTTGATTGCACTGCAGGCTCAGATGCACACAACTCACTGCCTACCATATGAAATCATAGGCAAGCTTCATGTTAGTCTGGCACCATCTTGTGCAGGGCTGGGCAACTTTGATGTTGGAGAGGGCCACTATATTTTCACACACACTCCAGAGGGCCACATTGCATATACAGTCAAAAATAGCAAAAATAGACGATCTACAAGCTCAAAACGTCCGGCACTGCGGCGCGTTTTGAGCTTGTAGATCTGCTATATTTGCTATTTTTTAATCAGAATCCTGATTTTATTTTATTTTTTCAAATGCATGTGCAGGTTCTTATGTTACTTAATATGTTACTTCTTACTTTATGAACTTAAATACAAATGCATTGGACATAACAAAAGACTAGTAGTAGGCTACAAGTCATCAAGATACTAATATACTGAAATAAATAAAGCTGGTCATGTTAGCACTTATGGAAATATCAGTATTCCTGCGGGCCATATTAAGTGAAGATGGAGCCCCCGTGCCGCCAGATCTTGTGGCTTTTAAATGCAGTGTGCAAACTATATACTGTATCTTTCATACTACATTAGGAAAAACACCATATGTCTCTCTCCCCAGATAGGAGCATCCCTCTTTGCCAGTAACATTGGCAGCGGCCACTTCGTAGGGATTGCTGGGACTGCAGCTGCTGCAGGAATAGCTATTGGTGGATTTGAATGGAATGTGAGTACTAGTGATGACTGATTACTTGTATCATTTTGAGTTCTTAAACAAAATGTCGACCTCTGACACTGGTCAGCCATGCAGTTGTATCTGTGTCAGGGGAGCTGACAGAGCGTTCTTTGTTTCATTATTTATGTCCTTGTGTATGTGTGCATTTCAGGCCCTTATCGTGGTGGTCATTCTGGGATGGCTCTTCGTGCCCATCTATATCAAAGCTGGGGTAAAGATCACACACCTGTTAGACATAATACGTCTATTTAATTTCCCCTGTCCAAACACAAAACCCTGGTAAAATCTCAGATTAATAATATTGTTATTGTTAATGCATTGTACTCATAGGTTTTGGGTTTGTTTAGGTGGTGACTATGCCTGAGTATTTGAAGAAGAGGTTCGGAGGACAACGCATTCGAATTTATCTTTCTGTGCTCTCCCTTTTCCTGTATGTTTTTACCAAGATCTCAGTAAGTCACTTTACATGCAGACATCTCAAATAACCGCTCGCTGATGTTCTGTTCATGCTTCATTTATTCTCCATCGTACAATGGTGTTGCAAGACGGAAATAGTAGATCTACAAATGTGTGCTTGTAGCACCACTATTTTCACCTTGGGACACCATTGTATGACCTTCTTTTGTTTCAGAATATCTCAGCCTTGGGAAGCTTAGTATCTTTTTTTCTCTCTCTATTTTTTAACAGGCAGATATGTTCTCTGGCGCCATTTTTATTAACCAGGCTCTTGGGCTCAATATCTACGTTGCTGTGATCGCACTGCTGGCGATCACTGCTCTGTACACGGTTACAGGTACAGATTCTAGATTCTTATTCACATCCAACAGAGCAAACTGTGACTCCTCAATGCAAAATATACACAGTGTACACACAACATTCTATACCATGCCAAAGACCGGTAAAATCATATGAAGTTCCTCTCATATACAGTAAGGCCATAAAGGCCTTAAAGTTATCTAATACCATGCTCTTAAACACACATACACGCATGCATGCACGCACGCACACGCGCACGCACGCACGCACGCACGCACGCACGCACGCACGCACGCACGCACACACACACACACACACACACACACACACACACACACACTTGCACTCTACTCTACACTCTACTCTGGGCTTGTTAATTTGGCATGCATTGTGGGTAATTACCCATGTACTGTGATAAGTAGGCTACGAGCTGGCCTTCTGTTGTTGTTCGATATGATATGATGATACACATGAACGTTTACCTTATAAGATTATTATATTATGATAATTATAATTATAATGTATATAATAAAGAAATAGAACATAATAATGGAACAACATTGTCATAGGTTAAAAGCAGACAATACAATCAAATGTTAATAATAATTTGTTAGGTCATGGTTTTGATCTCCTGTGTGTACACGGTACAGTAGTTTTGTTTTGTTTAAATTGTTCTGTAGTATTGTACTCATAGATATTGAAAAACCAAATAGAACATTTATTTTTATGAATTTGATATGTTAATTTGAAGTGTGTTTTAATATTAATAATTGCTCCTCAGGTGGACTGGCTGCAGTGATTTACACAGACACCCTACAGACCGTCATAATGGTCGTTGGATCATTTATCCTCATGGGCTTTGGTAAAAACATCCTTTATCCATTCATGTTTCATTGCTCTTTAACGGCCGGACTACACCAAGCCGTTTCGCGCGCGTCAGTGCGTATGCGTGCGTATGCGGGGCGCGCGCGCGTATGCGCGTTTTGGATAGATCCAATGTATATAAATTCAGCCGGCTACACCAGGCGTACGGATAGCGCGAACCACGGATACGAATTCCCTAAAAATAGGATCGGTTCTATTTTTTAAGTAGGTGTATGCGTTTTGTACACAGACTATCTGGTCTTCCTCACATATACTCCCTCCTTGGTGTAGCCTTGAGCGTTTACGCACACGCGTCTTCACGGACAGTACGCGCGTATGTGCACATTTTTTGGTGTAGTCCGGCCGTAATGCAGTGGTTCACAAACTTTTTCATGTCAAGGACCCCCAAATTGACACTTATTATTAGCCCGCGGACCCCCATTTGAAAAGACATGCCAGGGACCCCCAAGATTTGTACGGCTCTAGTGCATGTGATTCTCAACCGTTTTAATTTCAAGGACCCCCAGTTTGACATGCATTAGGCTACGAACCCCCATGTAATGGTATTTCTATCACTGAGACTCCAATTTATATTGTAATATAGTTCACTTTTTGGGGGAAATATTGTTAATTCAACTCTGCATGTACTCGGTTCTATTTGTACACTCTCTGAGTTACATACCCATAAGGGTCCATTTGGTTCCTAACATTTCGCTGGGGACCCCCTGGAACTCCCTCAAGCATCCTCCTTCAATGCTGACATAGACACTAAGGCGCACAGTAATTTACTCTAACCCTACCTCTCTCCCCCAGCTTTTAATGAGGTGGGAAGCTACGAGACCTTCGTAGACCGATACATGGCCTCTATACCCAGTAACGTCAGTGCTAGCATCAGCAAGGAGTGCTACGAGCCTCGGGCGGATTCCTTCCACATCTTCAGGGACGCAATAACGGGGGACCTGCCGTGGCCAGGCCTGGTGTTTGGACTCACCATTCAGGCCACCTGGTACTGGTGCACCGATCAGGTAGGAAAAACCCAAACAGTGGTTGCGACCGTCAGGTCGCAAGTTAATATAAAAAGCTCCATCGGCTGTCTGTCCGTCCGTCTATCTGTATGTCTGTATGTCCGTCTGTCCGTCACATCACGTCACACTTTTGCCCCTACTCTTATCTCTGCCACCGTTGGCCCTATCGATGCCAAACTTTGCACACACACCTCTTGGATGGCAATTCACAACCTCCAGCCTCCTGATTTCTCACATGGTCCTCTTCTAGCGCCACCATCAGGCTGATTTTTGCAAAACACATTTTTGGACACTGCTCCTACAGATTTTGGCCTAAAATATTTGGCATATTAGTCGTATTAGTTTAATAGTTAATTGTTAATTTGGATTATTGGTTTGGGCACCAGGGGCATGCCACTCCCAGGCCTGATTGATTGACAGGCTATATATAGGCCTGGGTGATTGGGGAAGGGCAAGGGGTGGACAAATGTTTTTTTAACAGTGCCATAGCCACAACTGAAGAGAACAATGCCTGAACCTGAAACCTGTTTTGTCAATTGTATGCACTTGAATTGGTAAAGTAAACTTGCAAATCAAACTTAAAGTTTCTGTCTGGACAATGTATGCTTAAAGGGATATTCCACTTTCAACAGGGAGCAGTGGTAGGGCTTCTCTCCACATACACACCCATTGTAACTTCAAACTCCATTTTAACCATGATAGATTCATTAAAAACACCCATTATTTTTTCTGGAGACTACTTCCTAATACGTGAGCAGGCCGTGTTTTTTCGATAACTTTTTTCATTTATTTTTAATAATTATTTGGAAAAATGGAAAAAATGAAATACAAAAAAATAATTATTAAAAATAAATGAAAAATGTTATTGAAAAAACATGGCCTGCTCACGCATTAGGAGGGTAGTATGAGTCACCAGAAAAAATAATGTGTGTTTTTAATGAATCTATCATGGTTAAAATGAAGTTTGAAGTTACAATGGGTGTGTGTGGGGAGAGGCTCTGGGCCTCGAGGGCCTGGTAACATTTACATCAAATATCTAAATATTCAATCAAGCTAATTAAAAACTGTTCAGGGTGTTCATAAAAGCCTAATTAGATGATAAAAGTACCCAAAAAAAATTGAAAGTGAAATACCCCTTTAAGCCTGCGTACAGCCTAAATCTGGGTGCATCAGTGTGTTTGTTAGGAGGTTTGTTTGACAATCTGCACTTTCAAAATAAAAGACCTTGTCCTATTGAAAAGCTGGACAAGAGGACTCAAGAAATGAACTTTGGACAAACAAGGAGTGGACTTGCATCAAAGGAGATTGCTGTGCATTGCAACAAAGACGCAAGAAAGAGCTTGGTATGAAACAGACACTAAATATAAAGCTGTACAGGAAAGCGGCATCACTACTGGAGTTATTTTATTATTCGTGTTTGTCACTGCTTAACTTTTATTGGTGACACGTATTTGATGCATTGCCGTCCATTATTATCATTTTTGTATGTCACTGCCAGACTTATTTGTGATTATTATTATTTTTTTGTAGTTTAGCCACTGCCATTTTTATTTTTGATCATTTTTCCACTGGACCCTGTGAGCTGCACCGCACTTTAGGCGGGCGAAATGTCAGACTGGGGTTCTGATGAACCTCCAGAGCTCAGTCCGGAGGTACTTGACAAAGTTTCAGACTGGTGGTCAGAAGATGATGATGATGATCCTCCATGGCTCGGTCCGGAGATGATTGACACCATTGTGAAAATGGATTTTGCTGGCCAGGGACGTGCTGGGCCCCTGATTCAGCCCGGGAAAAAGAGTTGGAGAGGCCCTCATTGCGCGCTATAGAGAGATCGCTCTCTAGAGAGATCGCTCTACTCAAAGATTTGCCATTTCAGATCATGACAAGTGACAAGGCAGTGGGCCAATTACTGTACATGAGTTATATTTCATCGTTGTCGGGTGGAAACCTTGTATGTCCAAAACCGTTCGTTTTGTATTTATCATTTTAAAAATGATTTAAAGTGCGAGGTGTTGTGTGCTTGTAGATCTGCTGTTTTCACTACTTTTGTGCAACGGCCTTGTATGATGAAGCAGGGCTTTGCTTTGCGAAAAAATGTATCATTTGAAACTTGGAGATACAAGGTTTCTGCCCGACAGTGACGATTTACTTTGTTGGCCGCCGAGCCCCCAAAATGGAACGAAGGCCGACATTTATTTTATTTTTTTTCCTAATGGCCGGCCTGGACCGGCCGGGAATGAACCGGCCGTTCGGGAGTTGTCCCGCTTTTCCTAATGGCCAGCACGTACCTGTTGCTGGCATTCAGGAGGAGGACACTGTGGACACACCACTTGCTTCCTCGGGTGGATATGCGGCTCCTGGCCAGACACAGGGTCTGGGGAGCACAGACCAGGTTTTGCCACAGATGTGGTGAAAGAGACACCTCCCGGAGAGGACGGCAGAGAGACATGGCAGGGAGACGAGGCAAGCGCTTGGGCCGAAGAACCCTCAGGCTCCGGAGCAGAATTTTAAGCTGATCGGGCTGCAGCGAAAGGGCTGCAGGAACAGCTGACCAACCCTACAGAAGAGCAGACAGCTTAAAGACCTGAGCCACCGTCACCGACTATGACAGAACTTTTGACTTTTCTCTCCTACCCTACATCTTTCTTTCTTTTGCAGTGTCATCAAAGAAGAATCAGACAAGACTAAATACATACCACATACCCTTGATTGATGATTCTGATGTTTATGGCTTCTTTAATGACCTTTGACCTCATGGGCTGTACTTGTAAAGTAGTGTACTTGAGCAGCATTGATAAGTTACTATGTGGATATTGCACTGTTCAGATACCGCATGTGGACTGAATTGTCAAGGATTGTAATGCCGATATGTTGTATGCTGCAAAAATGATATAAAATAGTGAATATAGCCGATCTACAAGCGATTGTAGATCTGCTATTTTCATTAGTTTTGTGTGTTCGACAGTCTTGTATGATGAAGCAGGGCTTTACGTTACGAAAAAACATACAAATCTAAAACTTGGAGATACAAGGTTTCTGTCTGACAGTGACGATTTACAAATGTCCACCTCACCAGGCCCTTTCTTGGTAGACAGCACTCAGCTACGGTATAACCTCGCTTAAAGTAAGGGTATGCTTACTTTAAGGAGATCGAGGCATGCTTTTAGTTAGACCTAAATGTGTTCCCAGAGGATAGATTAACAGTGAGACACACAGGTGTGAAATGGAAGTAATGGATGGCAATGCACATCCAATGTACAGAGCAAGATAAAGATACAATAATCTCAGCGGATATTCATACTTAGTTGACCGGCGGATTCCCTTGTAAAAACGACCTATGTCTCAATGTTTTTTACTGTTTAAATAAAGGTAGAAGGCCTCCTGTTTTCGCTCTACACTAAATGGCTCGGCTGAAAATAACGTGTCAGTGAGACCCTTGGTCTTATGATACTGTACGTTTCTACAATCAGAATATTATGGAGTCAAGACACCATGGTACACAGGCCTGGTATTTATTGTTTTGAGTACAGTCTGATCCTATGACTCCCCCCTTAATTGTGAGTGTGAGTGTAACTATGCGACGATCCCAGATTTCCACCAGAGAACTTCTTGAACACGGACCTGAGTGTTTAATGCATTGGTTCTCAAAGTGGGACCCTCAGAGGTCAATGGGGGGGGAGAAGAAGGGTTGGGCTTTCACGGGGTCCTCAGCAAAAGGAGGAGAAGTTTAAACATTTTTTAAGCCTGTTTTTGAGTGGTGCTCCCTGAAGGAGCTAAGCTCCAACATCTGGCTTTGTCCGGTTCCCAAAAACTCTCCGTTCTCGAAAAATTGTGCAGGCCTCACAGGACGCGTTGTGATTGGCCAGTGGAACACACAAATCATATAGCACCGCTCACTTCACACTAGGTGTGATTTTTTTTAAATAGCTGATTTAAAAAACCTCACGAGCTGTTACATAAAAAATGTACAATCACGGACGGTTTGGCAGTCGGCAGCGATGTCGCCTCACAGCTAGAAGGTCCCGGGTTCGATTGCCGCAGGGGACACTGTGGGTGCTGGGGGTGTGTGTTCTCTCCTCTGCGTCATCAGTGGGGTTGGCAAAAGGGCCTTTCTGTGTGGAGTTTGCATGTTCTCCCTGTGTCCCCTCACAAAAACCATGCAGTAATCCTGGTCTCTATACTCGAAACTCCCCTTGTCAGGTGATAAGAAGCAGCCTGCCTCCTCATGCATTGAAGGAAGCATGAGCTCAATGTGGGGCTCTACCCAGGTTGGCAGAGGGATAGTAGTGCCAGGATTAGCTTAGGCAATTGGCACTGGGTGAAAAAAGGGTTACACAATCAAGTGCGATAAAAACTTTAAGAAATAAAAAAATCAATCTTCTCTTATGATGGTCATTGGTCATTGACACAAAATCTTTTCTTTGGGGTCCTTGACATCAAA
The DNA here is from genome assembly GCF_963921795.1 of Nannobrachium achirus. Classification (NCBI taxonomy): domain Eukaryota; kingdom Metazoa; phylum Chordata; class Actinopteri; order Myctophiformes; family Myctophidae; genus Nannobrachium; species Nannobrachium achirus. Next base: position 19,615,383 of record NC_137822.1, read on the forward strand.
CGACTGTACTTCTCCCATAAGTTAATGTAATAAACTTCTAACATCCTCAACATCCTGATTCATCAAGAATTCCAATCAATTCTGTGCTATATTATCTTGGCATTCATTTGTAGGGGTACAATCGGGATGCAATCGAACAAATCGATTTAATCGCTCATAAAAATGTATCGAAAAATACACTATTTTCACACAACACTGTACTATACTACAAAGTATAAGATAGGGTTTAGGTCGTCACGTCAATGAGACTAATCAGTTTTGTTAATGGGAAAATGTATTCGAATTATTCTGCATTTATTTTACGTGCGCCTCTATTATTCAAATTGTTGAAAAGGTTATTAATCGCTAAGAAGAAAAATAAGATAATTGATATTTATAGCTGCCCTATTCATTTGTTTTGTGTCTCTGCCACCCATCCTGTCTTGTCTTGTCCTGTCCTGCAGGTGATTGTCCAGCGCTGTCTCTCAGCTAAGAATCTATCGCATGTGAAGGGTGGCTGCATCCTGTGTGGCTACCTGAAGCTTCTGCCCATGTTCCTCATGGTTTTTCCTGGCATGATCAGCAGAATCCTGTATACTGGTGAGTGTGTTGTTGACAGCGAGTGGTGTAAAATCAGCTCAGTACATTTACCATTTTAGATACAGTACTGTATTTCACTTCAGAAGTTAATTTGCTTTGGAATACAATTGCTAATGCACAAGTGTCTGACGTTAGAATCCTGCTGATTTGTGTCACTGTGTTGTAGATGTGATTGCATGTGTGGACCCATTAGAGTGTGAGAAGTACTGCGGAACAAAGGTGGGCTGCACAAACATAGCTTATCCTAAATTGGTGGTGGACCTCATGCCCAATGGTAGGTGGCTAAATGCTCATGTTTTGGTTACGGTACTATATGGGAATATTTCCAAAAATACTAAATGAACAAGCTCTCAACGCATCACATATTGATCCATTGTGATATATATATATATATATATATACTGTATATATTGTTGAAAATAATTGTTAAATTGTTGAATCGCTCTATATTCCCAGAGAAATCATTGCTATAGCATTTTCATAAACGGGGTCTCCCCGTCTTTTCAGAAAAACAATGGGTATTGGGAGAACTCATGCAGGATACAAGAGAAATTAGAAGTGATAGAACGAAAAATACAAAACAAACAAATAAAAAAAAAAATGTATATCCTGATCTGAATGTATTATGTATTCTAACAAATAAGCTATAGGCCTTGCAATGATTTCTATAGAATATAGAGCTTTAACGTTTTGGGTGGGGAAAAATACATTTCTTAAAAAAAAACACATGTGGTACAGCATTACATCCCCTGTAAGTGGTTTCAGCTCAGTCATCAATAGCCATTTAGAGCCTTTTAGACAGCCTTGTACTATAAATGCAATCAAATGAATTTCATGTCCAATTTGCTCCAGGTCTACGAGGGCTCATGCTGTCTGTGATGCTTGCGTCTCTCATGAGTTCCCTGACCTCCATCTTCAACAGTGCCAGTACTCTTTTCACCATGGACATCTACACCAAAGTCCGCCGCTCTGCCTCAGAGAAAGAACTCATGATTGCTGGAAGGTAGACCATCACTGCCAGGGACATGCTGGGCCCCTGATTCAGCCCGGGAAAAAGAGTTCATTGCGCGCTATACAGAGAGATCTCTCTATAGCGCTGCTGCTACTCAAAGATTTGCCATTTCAGATCATGACAAGTGACAGGCCAATTACATGAGTTATATTTCGTCGTTGTCGGGTGGGTGTTTTGTATTATCATTTAAAAAATTATTTAAACTAGTGAAAACAGCCGATCTACAAGCACACAACGCCTCGCGGTGCGAGGTTTCTGCCCGACAGAGACGATTAACTTTGTTGGCTGCCCAGCCCCCAAAATGGAACGAAGGCCGACATTTTATTTTTTATTTTTTTCCTAATGGCCGGCCTGGACCGGCCGGCCTGGACCGGCCGGAATGAACCGGCCGCTCGGGAGTTGTCCCACTTTTCCCAATGGCCAGCACGTCCCTGATCACTGCTGTATGTCTGTATGAACAGACATATTGTAGAACTAACACTTTTACTGCATGCTTGCTGAGCTTAACGCTTAAAAACTTGTGACAAGAAGCATGTTTGGTCTCGGGCCAATTTTAGACAGCTAAGGCAGATCATAATCAATAATAGCTGATTTAAGAACTCTTCTTGTGAACGACTGCATACAGTAATAACTATATTGCTATAAAAGTGAAATAAAGATTATTTGTGTGGTATAACTGCATACTGATAGGACTGCGTGTGTAATCAAAGTTTACAGGTGCAGACAGAAATGCTTGTGTCACCATTTTGTGCTGGCCACGTCCTTGAATGCTGCACTTAAAAAGTGAAAAAGAACGATTTAGAAACAGGCATATGTGCACACTATTTTCAAAAAAGAGACCAGAAGCTTCCATTGTTCAATTAAGGTCTCTTAGATACGATTACGATTACTTTTTACGAAGATGATTGTTTATTGATTGTCTTGACATGCAACCCAAAACTTGCTATATCAATGTGTGTTTGCATGCAACACATCTTCACTCTTGGGGCAACATCAGACCAGTTTGTCAACATTTGATGCATCGAGGGCCCCGCAGGATGTCACGTCAACCGTTTGACATTGTGTGTGTGTGTGTGTGTGTGTGTGTGTGTGTGTGTGTGTGTGTGTGTGTGCGTGCGTGCGTGTGTGTGTGTGTGTGTGTGTGTGTGTGTGTGTGTGTGTGTGTGTGTGTGTGTCTGTGTCTGTGTCTAGACTGTTCATACTTGTCCTAATTGGGGTGAGCATAGCGTGGATCCCCATGGTGCAGTCTGCCCAGAGCGGTCAGCTCTTCGACTACATCCAGTCCATCACCAGCTACCTGACCCCTCCCATCGCCGCTGTCTTCATGCTGGCCATCTTCTGCAAGCGCGTCAACGAGTCTGTGAGTCATCGTCATTCCAATTATCTCAAAGAGCAATGTCAACTTTAACATCATAAAAAATGATCTGACGTTGTAAATTAAAGAGGTTACTCGAGGTTGTGCTATGGCAACAAGTGCAGTTTATGTACTGTATTTGTGTACATTTTATTATAGGGACATTTGTGGATTATTGTACAAAGGTCTGTGGTTACTGGCTTCTTTATATTTTCTTCCAAATAATTGTGTAATCGGATAGATAGACAATGACACATGGATTGTCTTCTTCCATGGATTTTACAAATGGATGTGGACTAAGGGCCACTTCACTAGTAAGAGACCACACCTCTGCTCAAGTCACAAAATCGGTGGCACCGAACAGCCAAATTAATGACGGTACCTGCCTCCCCCATGAACCTCTGAATGACGTCATATTGTAGTTTGGACAGAGCCGAACTAAAATAAATTTGTCTCTAAAAATGGAGTATGAATGAGCCCAAACATGGAACAACTTTTTTTTCCCCCTCTTCTCTTTTGTTTCAACAGGGTGCCTTTTATGGGCTAATGATAGGCCTGCTCATTGGTCTCTCCAGGATGATTGCAGAGTTTGCCTTTGGGACAGGAAGCTGCGTGACCCCCAGTGCATGTCCCACCATCATCTGTGGCGTCCACTACCTCTACTTTAGCATCATCCTGTTCGTCATCTCCTGCATCCTGATTATCAGCATCTCCCTCATGACCAAACCCATTGATGACAAACATGTACGTCATCACTGAGAGAGAGTTGAGGCATTACATTTTGTATAACACGGTTCTATTGTGAAAATAGCCGATCTACATGCTCACAACGCCTCGCATGGCGAGGCGTTGTGAGCATGTGGATCGGATATTTTCACCATTTCTGCCTTTAATATTTGACAATTTGACCAATGTTTAAGAGGTTTAGAGGTAAAAAGTCCTTAAATTGTCACTTTAGAAATGTGCAGATACCCTCTATACACTTAAACTTTATGTCTGTTTGTTTACTGTTGAGTGAGAAACAATGTTGCACAATGCACATTAAGCTAATCATCTGGTGGACCCCCCAAAATAACTTGAGGTCCGACCCACAGGTTGAGAACCACTGCTCTAAAGCAGTGATATTCTCAGTGTTTTCATTTCAGGAGCCAGCAGTTTGATGTACCCTTGTGTAATTTTGAACCTGAACCGGAAAATAAACTACAATATCAGCATTTATAGATGCTAATATTTGCTAATAGTAACTAATCCACATTTAAGTCCGACTGCTCAGCTGTCATTGACATGTGTTGTTATTTGACTAGCTATATCGGTTGTGCTGGAGTCTGAGGAACAATACGGAGGAGAGGGTGGACCTGGAGCAAGATGACTGGTTGGATAACCAACCATCTAATACCATGGAGAAAATGGAGATAGAAGGTAATCAGAAAATATTATCTAAGTTAGTGTGGAAACAATATGGAAGCACATGCAAGTACATGCACATCAAGCACATGCATGAGTCGTGAGGACACCGAAAGCTTCATTAGAAATGGCATTTTCCTTTTACCTAACCCCTGACCCTGAACCTGAACCTAATCCTAAACCTGCCCGACCTATACCGTTATCAATCACAATATTATGTTGATTCATCCCGATGTTTTCATATAACACACCCACACGCACGCACGCACGCACGCACGCACGCACGCACGCACGCACGCACGCACACACACACAGGGATGTGCAGACAATGTTAGAGAGGCAGGGGCTGACATTTCTAACAACTTTCTGACACCTTTTGGTGAAAATATTGAAAATAGCAGACCTCCAAGCAGCGCAACGCGTTGTGAGCTTGGAGGTCAGCTATTTTCGGTGCTTGATACTACACTGAACCAAGCATAATAGTCGATACTGGAGATGTGGTGTACGGCATTGATTTCTACAAAGATAGGGCGCTTCTTTCAACATGCTGCATTCAAGTTCAGGAGAGTTTGGACAAGGCAATTCTCTTGAATGCTGTATACTCAAGGCGTGTGTGCCCCCCCCCCCCTCCCCCTTCCCCCTCCACTTCACAGAGCCCACTGAAGAGCCAGGCTTGTGCAAGAAGGCGGTGATGTGTTTCTGTGGTCTGGAGAGCCAGAACGCCCCCACACTCAGCCCAGAGGAACAGGCCGAGTTGCAGAGGAAGCTGACTGACACCTCAGAGACGCCTCTTTGGAGGAACGTTTGCAATGCCAACGCCATCATTCTCCTTTGCGTGGCCATTTTCTTCCATGGCTTCTATGGCTAAAACGGACCTTCAACATGGACGACAAGTGCTGCTGACTTCCCGTGTGTCAGCTCAGAAACTGTAAACCAGGCATAGTTTGTATAGCTACAGTATGCTGATCCATACGTGTAGCTACATCATTTTAATTTATGACTGAACGGTTGGTGGCGGCAGTTTATGCTTTTAAATCAAACACCTATACTACACCAGTGGTCCCCAAACCTTTTAGCTCAAGACCCAAAAAAGACATTTGATGTCTCCCCGAGACCCAAACTAGTGAAAATAGCCGATCTACAAGCTCACAACGCGTCACAATTTTTTTTTTCTTCTAATTGATGACATTTCTTTGATTGTTGTATTTATTTATGAAATTATTTTGAAAAATGTTTGAATTTGTTTTTAATTTATAAAAGAAAAAATACATTTTGGGGGGATTTGTAAAAATATTTTGAAATAATAATTTAAACCAAATATATGAAGTTTTTTGTTTTTGTTTGTTTGTTTGTCCCGACCCAGTGTTGCTGAAACACTGTACTACACTGTACCTCTGTTCTTTCTTACAAGCCTTTATGGAAAGGGTGTCCAGCGCACAAAATAGCAGCTCTACAAGCTCACAAGGAATATGACACCGGCTGGGTGTGCTAGTAGATCTGCTTTTTTGGATGCTGGACACCGCCATACAGGGGCGTCACACCAAATCCTGGGCCCTGGGTACAAGGATTCACTGCGGGCCAGATATACAAGCAGATATACAAGCTCACAGCGCGGCACCGAGTGCCGCGCTGCAAGCTTGTAGATCTGCTATTTTTGAAAAATCATGAAAATGTGTGCAAGAAACCTATGTCAAGGACCCCCAAGATTTGGCCACGGACCCCGATCTCAAAATATTTAGTTCCAGGGACCCCCCAGAAGCAAAATTTGAGTTAGAAATGTTCGCTTAAAAAATACATATATTCAAAGATTTTCACACATTTTCAACAACTTTTCAAAAATAGCAGATCTACAAGCTCGCAGCGCGGCACTCGGTGCCGCGCTGTGAGCTTGTATATCTGCTATTTTTCAATAGATAAAGTTATTAGGGCCCCTCCACCTTGGGCCCCAGTAACTCAGTCCCACTTTCCTACCCCTTGTGACGCCCCTGCCGCCATACAGTATAAATCAGTGCTGCACTTTCATGGAGCCATAAGGTGGAAGACTCCCAGTGAACCCAGAAGGCCACTTTAAAGATTATTATATTAACTTCAAGAAAACCGAACATGTCAAATCAGTTTAGTACATGTCTTGCACTGCCAAAACAACTTAAAAATAAAAATAAGCTTTTTGTTTAAAGCTCTATTTAAACCTTGTACATAAGACACTATACTGATCACCCTCTGACACTGTCAGTCTCTCTGTATCACCCATGTACTGTAAATGATTTATATTATGCTCAGAGTGAGAAATAAAGACCTGTCCTTGCTACTCGCGGCCTTACTTGTCATGAAAAGGAATGAGCTGCAAGTCATATCTTTTTGTTAAACAAGTCTCAAATAGCTATTCCCATATCAATCAATAGAGTGTTTGTTCAATAATAGGGATCTCCCCAGTTCTGTAGTAAAATACATTTTCAGGTCGGGGTTATTAATTTCATCCATTGAGGAGGACAGAGAACTCATACAGGATGAATGTGTGAAACTGGAAATGATGAAAAACATAAAGGAGCAGACAAAATTGGAACTGAACCACCAGGTCATAATGATCTTTGTGGCGTTCTCTCTCACCAAAACGTTTTCATTAATGGTATAGGCTACTGCACTCAGAGCAGGGATCTATTACTCTGAAACCAATTCAACAGAATGTATTTAGCATCTTAACCATGATTGTCTCCTCTCTTTTGGACATGTCATCCAAAATAACAGATATACAAGCTCACAATGCGTTGCAATGCAACACGTGAGCTTGTAGATCGGCTGTTTTTGAAAATGTGACTTAAATTAGGCTTACATGTTTCATAAGAATTGTGAGACACATTTACAAATATGTAATAAGGGACTGGAAATAAGAACAGCTAGAATCCCAGTAAGCAGATTTCCACACCATGATGTCAGCAAAATGAATGTGGTGTCAGTAATGTAAAGATGTGGTGCATGGGGGTCTTCTGGTTCACTGTAATGACCACTTGTTGAAGTTACATAGTAACAGAGAGACCACAAAGTAAACATGCTTAGACAAACGGTTGGATGTAAGGAAAATCAATGCTGCATCTTTTTTTTAATGCCCCACTACCATGGGAACAGGTTGTGGTCCTTCAAACCCACCAGAATCAGAAGGTCGTTAAGTGTGATTTATACTTTGTCGTACAATGGTGTTGCAAGCCCAAAAGATCTACTACAAGGCTCATAGCACGTTGTGGCTGCCACGCATTGTGATCTTGCATATTCGATACGATGGAGCATAAACAGGACAAATCATCATCATCTGCTATTAGAGATATTTAGGTTATCAAAAGGTTTTACTTTTAAATTTCAACTTCTATTTTCACAGACTCACTATTTTACTGGTGGCAAAAGAGCTTCCATGAAGCTTCATACAACTATATGCATCATATCTGTCTGTTGCTTCATGACTACTATACTATATCCAGTCAATGTTTCTCATTTTGTGTGACCAAAGTCCAGCAGTGCTGCATTTCCTCATTCGTTCCCATACTCTTGTGTTGTAACTGTTAATTGCGACCGTAGGTCGCAGTTACTTGCACACTATCCAAACCTCCACCGGCTGTCCCTCCGTCACTCCGTCACTCCCTCTGTCACACGTCACACGTCACACTTTTGCCCTGCTCATATCTCTGCAACCGTTGCCCCGATCCATGCCAGATTTTGCACACACACTCCTTGCCTGCCAAACTACAACCTCCAAGGACCCCCGGAGTTTCGGGGACCCCCAGGTCCCTGGGGGACCCCCAGGTGTAAAAAATTACCAAATGTGCAAAAATGACCAAATGACCACCCCAACGGGGCTGCTCACGGGGCATTCCCGGGGACCACCCACTCCTGGTGCTCCAGAACGGATGCAAAAGTGGTGGCGCCCCCAGTGGAGGACCCCCTGCCACTGCAGCTCACATAAAATGCCGTAACTCGGGCTAGGAGCGACCGGGAGAGCCGGGGCCGGTACCTATTCGTCCGCCTTGGCGGCGAGGAGACCCCACCCCTCATTTCTCACATGGCCCTCTAGCGCCACCATGAGGCCGATTCAGATTTTGCCCTAAAATCACGAAAATCACTACACAGTATGTCTACACTCATGTCAACAACATGGATCAGGAAGATTTTGGAAAAACACATTTTTGCTCTATTTATGGAGATAAGCGACCAACGGTCGCTTATCTCCCGATTAGGGAGTCTTACTGGTGAATAATAACTCAAGGATTAAGATCTGTGAATGTCCCTCTACTATAGAAATTACACAAAACACAATAGAGCTCTCTTTAGTTCCCTCTACTGGTTCGATGTTGCACATGCTGGATTACAAAAATGGCTTACAATGGGTTACATAATTTCCCCTTACAACATTTTCTCTTGTTTAAATCAACATGACATGTAAACACCATGGCACAGAACGTGATGTGGAAATGGAATTATGGCCCTTGTATACCCTTTACATTGTGTAATAAAGCTTCAGTGACAAAGCAGTTTAGTAATAAAATAGGGCTACAATATGCACATCACTGACAGTATGCCATATGACTGCTTTGTTTATTCTACCTTTATATGTCCTATAACCCTCTTCTTTAACCACATACCCAGGGGTAGGCAATCTTAGGCATGGCCGGTGCCATGCCTAAGATTGGCCGGTGTGGGGGGGGGGGGGGGGGGGGGGGGGGGGGGGTGAGTTACTAGGGCCCAAGGTGGAGGGTCCTTAATTATTTTATTTAATTATTTATACTTTAGCTATTGAAAAATAGCAGATATACAAGCTCACAGCGCGCCACACGGCGAGCTTGTAGATCTGCTATTTTTGAAAAGTCAACATCGTGAAAATGTGTGCAAATCTTTTAATATATTTTAAGCAGACATTTGTAACTCAAATTTTGTTCTGGGGGGTCCCTGGAACTAAATATTTTGAGGTGGGAGTCCGTGGCCAAATAATTTTGGGGGTCCTTCACATGAAAAAGTTTGAGCACCACTAACATAGAAACATAGGTTTTTCAAAAAACCTTAGAAGGATTTGAAATATTGAAAGACTTTAAAAAGATTTCACGAATTTCAAAAATAGCAGATCTAGAAGCTCGCTGTATATCTGCTATTTTTCACTAGTTAAAGCACACAATAATTGTGCAGGGGGCCCACAGTGAATCCTTGTACCCAGAGCCCAGAATTTGGTGCAACACCCCTGAGCATTGGCACAGGGGAGGGTGATGACTGGCACACTGGCAGAAGTGTGTGAGAGAGGATCTTTTAACGTGGTTGTTTAAATTAGGTCAACTAATTTACAGCAAAACATCCTGCACATAATTCTATACATTCATTAAAACTCTGAAATGAAGGTGGATTATGATCGTTATAACAATGTCATGCCAATCAAAATAGTGTTTGATGGCGTATCATAAAGGTTTATGTTGACATGGCACACTGACTATCTTTAAAATAAAAACATGGCACTTCATTTCAAAAAGGTTGCTGACCCCTGCCCCAGCGTCCCTATTCTGGGGTGAATATTCGGCTTAATAGCTGATCTACAAGCTCACAAGGATGTTGCAACGTGAGGCACTGTGAACTTGTAGATCGGCTATTACTGGCGAATATATTTGTTGTAGAGCGGAAAGAGGAGTGGGCCTAGTAAAGACCCCTGGGGGACCCTGGTCAACAAAGTTTAAAGCAGGGAACTTCAACCCCTATATGGAGTCTCCACGGGGAATATTAGCTGAAAATAGCAGATCTACAAGTTCACGACGGATGTTATAAGCTTGTAGATCGGCTATTTTCGGCAAAGTGGTTTGGTGTAGAGAGAAGAAGGAGCAGACCAAGTACAGGCTAATGGTCAAGTATACTTGGTATTGAGGGTTTAAGTGGTTAAATGTCTGAAACAAGCAAAAAATATTATCCCTGCATCTCTCTCTCAGCTAAGGGGTCCTTGGCCCAAAAAAAGTTGATTTTGAGTTCCCTGGTATAGAGTTTAACAGCTTAAAGGAGTAGTTCACCTCCAAAATGTTTTTTTTCTATTGATTACTCATGCCATGGAGACTTGAGTTCAATAATATTTTTAGTTTTTTGTCACATTCCTAAGACAATAATGTGATTACAATAAATGTACCCCCCCATTGAATCAATGGGGGTAAATTTACTATGTCCAAATCAATAGAAAAAAATCACACCCGTGTGAAGTGGAGCTGTGTGTGTGTGTGTGTGTGTGTGTGTGTGTGTGTGTGTGTGTGTGTGTGTGTGTGTGTGTGTGTGTGTGTGTGTGTGTGTGTGTGTGTGTGTGGATCATGTGTCCGATTTTTGTGACATTTGAAGAAAATGTGTAGGAAAAGGAGCAAAAAGTGTGTTTTGGAGAAAATTCAAGATGGCGGAAAATCTATCATGGCGCAAATGGGCGTGGCCTATATGGGGATGCGTCATGACCCAAGGAATCCAGGGAAAAAATATTTTTAATTTTCCGACCTACGGTTCAAGAGTTACAGGCCAAAACGTAAAGTGGGGTGTTATGGCGCCACCATGCGGCCAAATGACACAATTATTTTTTATTTAATCCTTGAAATCATTATGAACCTCCTCTCCAAGTCTTGAAACTCTAGCCCCTATGGTTTGCGAGAGACAAATAATTGAATGTGAGTTTTTGCGATTCCCATTATAAGTCAATGGGGAAAATTAATTCACTAATAAATTAATATCAATTAAACTATTGAACCTTTCTCTTAGCAAGTTACTAGCCCACGATTCCCGAGTAAGCCGGTCGATTTGACATATGGCGCGAGTGTGTGGTGGCAAAACTGTGGGACTAGTAGCGTGCCGAAGTTTAGGAAGTTCAGGCTACATACAGACACACACACAGACAGACACACAGACAGACCCACACGGCCACGTATAGGGAGCCTGTGTTTCACACAGCTCCAAAAAGTCATTTAACTCTGCTCTCTCATGCAAAATACTGTACTCTATGGTTTTCAACCAGTGTTAGAGTTATTTTGATCAACATTTGTCCGGTATCTCTCCTATGGTACCAGCATGGAATTGTGGACAAAACTTTATCCAACCGATGACAAAATCTTTTGGGGTCCGAGAGGCTAAATCTCATCAAAGCCCACAATACCCCCGCGTAGCCCTAGGTGTACACCCCCATTCGAGAAACACTGCTCTATAGGTGTGGTTCTCAACCTTTTCAGGCCCCAAAATAATCATATTTGAACTGGGGACCCCCCTACAGTTGTAAGACTTGAGGAATTACATTTTGTTTAACACGGTTCAATTTCTGCCTCTAATATTTGACAATATGGCCAATGTTTAGTTTTATTTAGAGGTATTAAAAAGTCCTTAAATTTACAATTTTGAAATCTGCAGATACTGTGTGTTGGTTTGCTTACCGTTCAGTGAGGAAAACAATGTTTCACATTAAGCAAATCATCTGGGGACCTCCCAAAATAATTTGGGGACCCCCAGGTTGAGAACCACTGCTCCATAGTATACCATATGAATGATTCTGCCGGTGACACACTCACTCTGCCCATGTGTGTAGTGACTAACTGTAAAAGACTACAGGTCAAAAGATAACATTGCACCCTCAGCCTCACCAGTATTGAGAGGAGCCATTTCTATTCCAATGCCACCTCCCCAACACCATCTGTCAACCCCCTTACCCTCTGCCATGAATATCGCGCACAGTCAACATATTTTGAATTCCTCCGAGATGAAAAAGGCATGAGATAAATAAGCCCCAGTGTGACAGTCCATCAATGCTTGTCGTATGGGGGAAATGATCATTACCATGCTGCATGGAGGCTTAGCTCTTACAGGAAGAAAGCACAATTTGAGGATATCTTACAAATTAACCAAAGCAAAAACTCTTCCAGATGTTTGATGAATAGGTTTTGAGAAGTAAATAAAAAGGTAATAAAGCATACTTGGTGACATAAAGTATTCATCATACCGTATAGGCCTTTTGCTCATGTTCTCTAATAAGTGATTATTGTGCATACACAGCCAGGGGCAGGCATGCTCTATCAATGAATTGTACCGTAAACTACAAAGGCTGTCCACTATAAAATAGATTGGACTTCACTTTCCAAATGAAATGATGAAATAGTGTGGTGATGGTGTAGTAGCATGTGGTTCTGAAGCCTATTTTACACATTGATGTATGACCACATCACTAAATGAAATACTGTAAATGATAGGCTTCTACTTTTGGCATGTTGGGGCATATCAGGTGCAGATGTTAGTGACCAGAAGGGATATTAAAGAGTACCCCTATATATTTAGAGGCATATTTAACATCTACTCAGGCTTTTGGGAGCACCCCAGTATGTTTTTAAGTTGCTTGATTCAGTATTTAGATATTTGATATTCAATTTATCATACACTCCCCCTTCCTATGTTATAAACAAATCCGTTGTAACTTCAAACTCCATTTTAACCATGAATCATGGATTCATTGAAAACACCCGTCCTTGGTTCTGGTGACTGACAGGGGTGTCAGAAGGGGGGGACTGTGGGACTGAGTTACTTAATTATGTTATACTTTAGCTATTGAAAAATAGCAGGTATACAAGCTCACAGCGCGGCACCAAGTGCCGCGCTGTGAGCTTGTAGATCTGCTATTTTTGAAAAGTCATGAAAATGTGTGCACTTATTCAATTTTATTATAATTTGATACATTTACCCCCAAAAATATAAAAATAGTAGTAGTAGCTTGTAGATCTGCTATTTTTCAAAAAACCTTAGAAGGATTGGAAATATTACAATTTTCAAGATTTTTCAAAAATAGCAGATCTACAAGCTTGCAGTGCAGCACTCGGTTCCACGCTGTGAGCTTGTATATCTGCTATTTTTCAATAGTTAAACCCCCCTCCTCTATGAAGAACATTCATGGTGGGCCCGCACTGAATCCTTGTACCCAGGGCCCAGAATATGGTGCGACACCCCTGGTGACTGATATTGTCCTTCTAATACTTGAGGAGACTGTGGTTTTTTGAATACTTATTCCATTTTATTATAATTTGATACATTTACCCCCAAAAATATAAAAATAGTAGTAGTAGTTGTTATTGTATTTAAATTAGTTTGTCGCATGTTCCAGCTCCTAAAAGTGGCAATGATTAATTGTGCGCTGGCCCACGATCTAATGGCTTAAAGAATTGGCTTGGCTTGAGGCCAATAGTCTACTTGCAGGAGACTGTGAACCTCCTCACTGTCAGGTGAAAAGAAGTGGCTGGCAACCTTATGTGTAAACCATTCCTAGGAGTTGGCTGTGACAGGGACTATATCGTCATTGTCGGGTGGAAACCTTGTATGTCCAAAACCGTTCGTTTTGTATTTATCATTTATAAAATGTTTTGGAATATATAGTGGAAAAAAGCAGATCTACAAGCAACACCTCTTTGTGTGCTTGTAGAGCTGCTATTTTTGTGCAGCAGTCTTATATGATGAAGCAGGGCTTTGAATTTCGAAAGATTTTGCAAATTTGAAACTTGGAGATACAAGGTTTCTGCCGGACAATGACAATACTATACATGAGGGGGGAGTGCACAGATTATGCAAGGGTATCTCTATAAATGAAATCGTCTTTTTTCCACTGTTTTTTCTTTGCTGCAGTGATCTGAGTATTATTAATTAGGCCTAGAATTATTGAATGCTTTAACCAGTGAGCGTGGCACCGAGTGCCGCGCTGCGAGCTTGTAGATCTGCTATTTTTGAAAAAGTCGGGAAAATGTGTGCAAATCTTTGAATATATGTATTTTCAAAGCGAACGTTTGTAAATCAAATTTTGCTTCTGGGTGGTCCCTGGAACTAAATATTTGGAGATGGGTGTCCGTGGCCATGTACATATCATTTTGGGGGTCCTTCACATCAAATGGTTTGAGAACCACTGACATAGTAGTCTCTCAAGAACAGACCAACTGAGCTCCAGTTAAGTGAAAAGGACCTTTTCTTTGACGATGGCTAGCCAGATTGCTGACATAGAAACAAAGGTTTTTCAAAAAATCTTAGAAGGATTCAAAAGACACTTATAGAATCGGGTCAAAATTCTAATTTTCATGATTTTTCAAAAATAGCAGATCTACAAGCTTGCAGCGCGGCACTGAGCTTGTATATCTGCTATTTCTCAATAGTTAAAGCATAAAATGATGATACACATAATGTGTACCCGTTCTAAATGGGTTAATTTGACAGCATCCAAGCTTGATCAGATACTAAACAGAAATCTCCGAGTTATGCAATAACCTGTCTGCAGTGGTATTTCTTCTGAGGACACTGCTTTTACTCTGGCTGCTTGTGCATGTGCTTATTTTATCTACAGGTACTCGGTGTTCTTGAAATGTAAACCATTGTCACTCAAAAAAAAAACATTCAGCGGATTCAAAGGATTGTTGCAGTGTGGAGTGCAGAAAACTAGGTCTCTAAGCCAGTGGTTCTCAATGTGGGGACCCCCTGGGGTCCGTCCTTGAGTGGCTTCCAGGGGGTCCCTAGCTAAATGATTGATTGTTAGGAAACAAATTACAAGTCTGTAACTCAGAGTGTATACTGTGCAAAGGTGATACAGTATACATTCTGAGAATTAAATGAACATTGAGGATTTTGCAGTGTAGATTGGGGTCCATGGCCTAATGCATTTCTAACAGGTGCTCGAAATAAAAAGTTTGAGAATTTTGTTTTTTTCCGCAATAGTCAGTACATACAATTTGTCCTGGAGATGTTGACTATGATAGATTTGTTTTGTTAAGACTACCAGTCAATACTCCACAAGAAATTAATTTACGGGCTTGATTTATGTTTGTTTTCCTTCCTGTGATCTCGCGCCCTCTGTGGATTACATCTATTTGCACCAGCTTCCTGTATTTCCTGTGTGCCCGCCTGGCCAGCGTGTAGAGGAGAAGAGAGAGAGAGAGAGAGAGAGAGAGAGAGAGAGTGCGTGTGTGTGTGCGTGCATGCGTGCGTGCGTGCGTGCGTGCGTGCGTGCGTGCGTGGGTGCGTGCGTGCGTGCGTGCGTGTGTGTCTGTGTGTGAATATTGCATGCTGAATATGATTCATGGCAAGGTACACAGCCGTCATCTCTAGGCTGTGACTGTGTGAGTGTGTGTGTGTGTGTGTGTGTGTGTATGTGTGTGTGCGTGCGCCTGTGCACATATTTGCGTGTGATACTTGTGTGTGTGTGCGCGTAAGTGTGTGCGTGCGTGCGTGTGTGTGTGTGTGTGTGTGTGTGTGTGTGTGTGTGTGTGCCTGTGTGTGCCTGGAGAAGTGGGAGGGCAATGTTCAGGTTCCTCATTGGTTGAAATATTTTCACTGGCAAGTAGAAAACGTGATCCAGCCTGCAGAGGCACTGCAGCAGATACTGCAGAGAGAGATAGAATGAGGGAGAGAGAGAGAGAGAGAGAGAGAGGCAGAGTGAGAGAGAGAGAGGGAGGGCAGAAGGGAGGGGGGAGCAGAACAAGCTACATGCAAAGGGAGGGAGCCAGAGGCACGGGTCTGTGTGTGTGAGCGTGAACCACGCTGCGCGCGCGTGTGATTGTGACTGTGCGTGTGCGCGCGCCAAGGCGCACTGACTGGAGCAGAGAGACAGAGGAGGAGGAGGAGGAGGAGAGGAAGAGAGCGGAGGTAACGGACGGCAGCTCAACGCAGAGACAATAACAAGCAGGAGGGAAGGAGGCAGGAGACTGAAAGGAGGGAGGACTGGAAGAGATGCAGGTTCACCTGAAGACCTGAGGGTGGGACACCAAAAGGGAGGGAGGGAGAGAAAGAGAGAGAGAGGACATATACTGGGAGAGGAAAAAGGGCAGCACCGGAGTGATTAGATGTATACAGCCTGATTCTTCTTACTGGCTGACAACAAAAGGTGAGCGAGAGAAGCAGAAGGGATGGAGGAGAGAGCGATGATGCTACAAGCCCCGGCTCAGACACGGTGCGGAGGAGGAGGAGAGGCAACACGGGAGGGACAGTGAAGGACAAAGGTAGAGCCAGCATCATCAGCAGAGAAGAAGAGAAGAGGGGGGAAACACAGCTCTCATTCGGAAAAAGAGCAGAGGAGGACGTGACGCATTCCTCCCTCTCTGACAAGCCTCCTCCATCTTACCTTGCTGTCATCCTCTCCTCCCTTCGCCGCCGCTGGCCACCGTCCATCCCCCTGTAAGCACGCCACGGACAGGAGTGGGCAGCTTCCATTCTTCCGTCCTCTCTGCTCAACATCCGCTGCCTCGAGGTACGCCAAGTCCGGAGAGGTTACCTTCGAGGAAGAGATCTGGTCACTGTTGAGCCTGCATCACACTTGTCATCGCTCCCCGGCCCCCCTCTCTCTCCATTTTCAAATATCAACAGCAAGACACAGCAATAACCAGGTCGGAGCGAACAGCAGGCACAAGGTGTACAGTATAAGGACTGGAACACGGCAAAGGCAGAAATAATCAGGTGAGATGCAGAATTAGGTGGGTTTGATGTGTACATGAATGACTTGGTATGTGTGGTATGTTATATACTGTATATTTCTTGCATATTGCATACAGTGTATTGCGTATTGCATATTTGTGTGTCTGCATTGTGTGAGTGCTTCTTGTGAAATATCCCCTGGCAGGTTCTTTGTTGCCTATCAGACAGTGGTTTACATGGCTGTTGCATCATAACCATCTCATGCAAATATAAACACACATGCACATACAGAATGAGGCACGCACAAAGAACCCACACACGTATGCACATACATACATGCATGCATACAGTACATACATACATACTGTACAATACATACAGTACATACTGTACATACATACATACATACATGCATACATACATACATACATACATACATACATACATACATACATATCCATGTTGTCAGATAGGTAGCTAGATGGATGGATAAGGCAGATAGATAGTTCGAATGCATCATCACAATACCTATTGTGTACGCATGCACAGTGACAAACAATGATGAGAAACCGTGAATATGTTCCAAGAGTGTGCAAGCTCCTGGGTATCCTAATCTCCAGAGAGTATGACAAATGACAAACCTCTCCGGAGACAATGAGACAGAGACAGACAGACAGACAGACAGACAGACAGACAGACAGAGAAACGGGGAGGTGGGGGGATAATGAGGACATGGCAGGAACGGCCTGTTCTGTCGCTGTCAGCAAGACTAAAGGCATCTCCATATTGACCATGCATTGGCGCTGCAGTCAAAGGGGGTTTGCTGCCATGCTGGTGATTGCATAACTGCTGCTGCTGCTGCTGCTGCTACACTGACAGCAGCCGCCCCTCCCACATGCGAAGCAGCCAACAAGCCAAGCCACACTAACCTAGTCCATCTCACACAGACAGACACCATCCATCACCCCCCAAATATCTCTCACCTCTGCTTAGACCAGTGGTTCTCAACCTTTTCAGGCTGCGACCCCCCAAAATAATCATATTTTAACTGGGGATCCCCCCACCCTCACGGTTCTATTGTGAAAATAGCAGATCTACATGCTCACAACGCCTCGCGTTGCGAGGCGTTGTGAGCATGTAGATCGGCTATTTTCCCAATTCTCTGCCTCTAATATTTGACAATTTGGCAAATTTTTAATTTGACATTTTAGAGATATTAAAAAGTCCTTAAATTGTCACTTTAGAAATGTGCAGATACCCTCTATACACTTAAACATTATGTTGGTGTGATAACTGTTGAGAGGGAAAACAATGTTGCACATTAAGCTAATCATCTGGGGACCCCCGCAAAATAATTTGGGGACCTCCGTGGGGGTCCCGACCCACAGGCTGAGAACCACTGGCTTAGACCTTCATTCATGCACAGCTGCATGTACTGTACCATGTCCCCACTACCACCTTGTGTTTGAGCCAGCTACAAGCAATGCCGTATAATATATACTTTGTCGTAAAAGGCATCACTTGCCACAAACAGCTGATCTACAAGCCAGATGCCACGATGCATTGTGAGCTTATACTGTACATTGTCTGTTTTAAGCCCATCCCCCCCAATAAAAAGAAAAAAAATCAATTGCCTCATTCAACCAAGCCACTGTTATGATTGACTCTGTGCTCAACATTTCCTCTATAAATCTCCTCTGTGTCAGGACTCAGGAGAGGCTATTATTATTATTAGGCCTATTATTTTATTATTATTTGCCAGTGCGTGTGTGTGCGTGTGTGTGCGTGTGCGTGTGTGTGTGTGTGTGTGTGTGTGTGCGCGTGCGTGCGTGCGTGCGTGCGTGCGTAGGTGCGTGCGTGCGTGTGCACACGTGTGCGCCCTATGTTACCGTGAGAGCCATCAGCCATAGAGGCGAGAACAAAAGGGCACTTGTTAATGAATAGCAAGGCAAAATGGCCGATGTTTTGAATGACAGGCTGACTTGAGTTATTAATAAAAACAACTCCCACATCACATGGCCTACTCTCACATAAGCACATTCTGCTGCGCTCATCCTAAAGCTTGTAGATTCATGGCATGGGGGCGGGGGGGCACTGATATAAAAAGAAAATACCGGTACTTCACCATCTTTAAACACAATTAAACAGAACAATAAGCTAGTAGCCACTATGACTAAATTCATCTGTGTTTATATTACATTTTATATGATTCTTTTACTGTTTGAAATGTGATACAAATTAAGATTAGCACATGTAAACCTGCCACACAGACCGGTACCTTGCTTAAATAACCAGAAAGAAAACATATATTGCGATATAAAGCATTGCTCAATCAGCTGCAGACAGTTTGTATACAGTAAATCTGGGGATTTGACCCTAGCAGGGTCGATGTAATCACAACACATCATAGCCCACGACAAACAGAAATACTGTTATGCCCTTATACGTGTTTATTTGTCAGTTTGCCAAATGAGGGTGTACACATGTACACCATTTTGTAATGTCCTTTGAGCGGCAAACAACGCTCACTGGAGTTAAAGCGTATCTTAGCATAGCATGCATATTTGGCATACTACTTCTGCGTGTGGTATATGGGCAGTGGCACCACGCATTCTGCCCTTTCCAGTTCTGGTCAACTGAGCAATCATCTTCTCTCAACACAGGGGATGGAGATGTGAGAGGAAGAATGTAGGATGGACGGACAGACAGACAGACAGACAGACAGACAGACAGACAGATGGACGGACGGACGGACAGGCAGGCAGGCAGACAGACAGACAGGTTTTTAGCACAAAGACTGACTGATGGCCCTCTGAATCATTCAGAGCGCTGTGCACTCCCGCTCTCTGCCCTGCACAGGTGGAATGCATCCAGGATGAAGGCATGGACAGGGTGTGTACTGTATGTGTGTATGTTAGTCTTAGGGGAGAGAGAGAGAGCAGGCACGTGTCGTGTACACATAGACATCAAAGGGGGCTTGAGAAACTATCTGTCTGTAAAAAGTGCCCTCTCCAGACCATGAATGCAGTTTTGACTATATGGTGAAAGAAATGCAAAATAATCCCCTCTTTCCATGCCATACCTGAAGGTGGCATTCAAAAGAATCGCCTTGTCCAAAGTCTCCTGAACTTGAGCACAGCATCTTATGTTGAAAGAGTTGCCCTCTCTATGTAGAAATCAATGCCGTACACGCCAAATCTCTAGTATTGGCTCGATTATGCTTAGTTCAGTGTGGTATCAACTATCATTCACAGAAAATAGCCGCCCTCCAGCTTGGAGTTCGGCTATTTTCAATATTTTCACCAAAAGGCACCTTTAGAAATGTCTGCCCCTGCCTCTGCCTCTCCCTGAGAGAGAGAGACTGAGAGAGAGAGAGAGAGAGAGAGAGAGAGAGAGAGAGAGAGAGATGAGGGGGGAAGAGAGTTGATAGAGCAGGACAAGATAGATGGGGAAAGAGGGAGGGAGAGAGAGGGAGAGACGGAGAGAGAGAGAAAGTGTGGGAGTGAGAAAGTGAAGGAATGTCTGAGGTGTTTTTGGGTCATGTGTGTTTCTGCTGTGTATATTTTTACTCCATTCATTATGAATGTACCTGGCTCAGAGAGCACACAGGAGTGACTTGAACAAGTGAAGGTTTGAGGCAGACATATTCTAATTCTATACAGTATATACGTCTGTGCATGTTTACGGCCAGTGTGTGTGTGTATGTGTGCGCACACGTATGCACGTGCAAGCCTGCTGGAATGTCGATGACGGTGACGTGCACGTGATGGGCAGAGTGATTGGGCTAGAGTTAAGATGGTGCGTGCGTGCGCATGTGTGTGTGTGTGTGTGTGTGTGTGTGTGTGTGTGTGTGTGTGTGTGTGTGTGTGTGTGTGTGTGTGTGTGTGTGTGTGTGTGTGTGTGGGCTTGCAAAGCTATCTTTGTGGGGACCTCATGTCCCCACAAAGATAGTAAAATCCAGGGAAAAAAACGTGTGGGGACAAATTAATACGTCCCCACAAGGTCTTTAGGGGTTAGGTTAAGGGTTAGGGTTAGGGTTAGGGTTAGGGTTAAAATGAATGGAATGTCCCCACAAAGATAGTAGACTATGTGTAATGTCCCCACAAAGTAGCAATTGCAAACCTGTGTGTGTGTGTGTGTGTGTGTGTGTGTGTGTGTGTGTGAGAGAGAGACACACACACATGCAGGAATGTGTGTTTGTGAATCTTGTTGAAAGGTGGAATTTGGCAATACACTGCTAAACTCTCAGTGTTAATTCATCCATTTGTGACTCTGCCTCTGTGAATCTAACCAAACGGTCCATTTGGTTACATGTGAACACTCTCATGTTAAAAGAACACTCAGGACTGTACAGTGTGGGGCGCCTGTTGGCCTACTGGCCCAGGTGCATACCACTTAGGCATTGCTGCATATAGGCATGGATGCCTGGTGGCGTTGCCGGTTCGATTCCTGATCCGGACGACCTTTACCACGTGTCACTCCCCATCTCTCCCCCCATTTCCTGTCAGTCTACTGTCCTATCAAAAAGCCCAAAAAACTAATCTTAAAAAAAAAGGACTGTACATTGTACATTACCTGGATGAGCGACCAAGGTGGACAGTCTGATGTTCATGTCGTTGTTGTAGGGTGGAAACCTTGTATGTACTAAACCATTCGTTTTGTATTTATCATTTTAAAAATGTAAACTAGTGAAAATAGCCGATCTACAAGCACACAACGCCTCGCATTGCGAGGCATTGTGTGCTTGTAGATCTGCTATTTTCACTAGTTTGATGCGACAGTCTTATATGATGAAGCAGGGCTTTACTTTACGGAAAAACATACAAATTTGGAACTTGGAGATACGAGGTTTCTGCCCGACAGTGACGATATGTCAGTATGTTTTGTTTGTTTACACAGATGATTCCATTGGTACGCACGCACACGCATGCACGCACACACGTGAATGGCCAAGGCACTCAAAAACACACAGATGTGTGTGTCTGTGTGAGAGTGCGCGTGCACGTGCACAAAGCCCCCACATGGCAGGCAGGGCTATGGGATTGCGGCTGCAGTTTTTGCTGCGTTAATACGTTGGCTAGGTCAAACATGAGCCTCTTACATAACTGAAGACGCACCACGGCGGATAATGCAGTGCACAGCGAAATCCTCAGTGTTCGTTTAACTCTGAGAGCATACAAATGTGACCAAATGGACCCTTACGAGTTGCAAATGCAAATAACAAATGCATTAACTCTGAGGACTTTTACTGTGGCGGGCGGGCAGACAGCAAGCCAACATCATCAGCCCCCTTCTGTGACGCTGTCACCAATCAAATGGTCATTTTTAGATTCATTAATTTCCCCCAGGCTTAGATGCTCCTTGGGTAGAAGAGTCATTGTCAGGCAGGTCTATTGTCACACACTGACGACTGGGTTTTTATAGCCTAATACCATCTCATCCAGATGTTGGTTATTATTAAAGATTGAGCAAATATGATTTCCTCTAATTCATATTTTGGCTCAGTTGATAGGCCTGTCTATCTCAACTATTAGAATAGAAGAAAACAAAAATAAAATACATGACCATATGACATGACAGAAGGAAACAATTAAACAAAAACATTATCATTATTTGTATTTTCTTTTCTTTTTGTATTTCTTTGGGGGGGACATAGACCATGGTGACCAACTTACATTTGCTTAAAGGGGAAGACCAGTTCTTGGCAACACAGAAGGGGGGGAACTTTTTGAAGCGGTGAAAGCCGCTTCCAAGGAGTGGCTTTGTCTGTCCCGTACCTGTTTTTTTGAGGATTCCCATAGTTCCTCAAGGAGTGAGAATGTCTGTCCCGTACATGTCCCGTACCTGTTTTTTTGAGGATTCCCATAGATTCTCAAGGAGTGAGAATGTCTGTCCCGTACATGTCCCGTGCATGCAGAATTGAGGATTGGTCAAGCTTCACATGCCAATTTGGCCCTCCAGACAAAATCATTCATTCATTCAGAATTAATAAAAAATCGCACCCGTGCGAAGTGAGCGGTGCAGAAATATTTAGGGACATATATGATATAATGTGGACTTTGATTTTCAAGCCTTTTGTTTAAATAATCATAAATGTTTTTCCCTTTTAAATTGAAGGTATTAAATAATATCTTTATCTTTTACTTCTTTATCTTTTAATCCTGGTCTTCTGGTCTTCTTGTTTTGTATTCTCTTCTCACAGAGTCTAAAGAGAGTCTTTCTAATATTAGTATGTCTAGCTTTAGACAAATACCCAAGGATTCTCCTGGTTTTTTCTAACTCAGCTGTCAACAAGAGAGTACTTGGTTGTACTCTCGGTTGTACTTGGTTGTACTTCTCTGATATTCAATGATCCTTTAGACACAGACTCCTGGTCTTCTGGTCTCAGAGACTCAAAGATTTCTTTGCTAACTGAGCTGTCAAAGACCGTCTTCGTGTCTTCTGTAATGTCCTTTGTAAATACTTGGTTGTACTTGGTCCGCCTTCTCCGATATTCAATGATCCTTTAGACACAGACTCCTGGTCTTCTGGTCTTCTTGTTTTGTACTCTCTTCTTAGAGAGTCTAAAGAGAGTCTTTCTGATATTGGTATGTCTAGCTTTAGACAAATACCCAAGGATTCTCCTGGTTTTTTCTAACTCAGCTGTCAACAAGAGAGTACTTGGTTGTACTTGGTCCGCCTTCTCTGATATTCAATGATCCTTTAGACACAGACTCCTGGTCTTCTGGTCTCAGAGACTCAAAGATTTCTTTGCTAACTGAGCTGTCAAAGCCCGTCTTCGTGTCTTCTGTAATGTCCTTTGTAAATACTTGGTTGTACTTGGTCCGCCTTCTCCGATATTCAATGATCCTTTAGACACAGACTCCTGGTCTTCTGGTCTTCTTGTTTTGTACTCTCTTCTTAGAGAGTCTAAAGAGACTCTTTTTGATATTGGTATGTCTAGCTTTAGACAAATACCCAAGGATTCTCCTGGTTTTTTCTAACTCAGCTGTCAACACGAGAGTACTTGGTTGTACTTGGTCCGCCTTCTCTGATATTCAATGATCCTTTAGACACAGACTCCTGGTCTCAGAGACTCAAAGATTTATTTGCTAACTGAGCTGTCAAAGACCGTCTTCGTGTCTTCTGTAATGTCCTTTGTAAATACTTGGTTGTACTTGGTCCGCCTTCTCCGATATTCAATGATCCTGGTCCTCTGGTCTTCTTGTTTTGTACTCTCTTCTCAGAGAGTCTAAAGAGAGTCTTTCTAATATTGGTATGTCTAGCTTTAGACAAATACCCAAGGATTCTCCTGGTTTTTTCTAACTCAGCTGTCAACAAGAGAGTACTTGGTTGTACTTGGTCCGCCTTCTCTGATATTCAATGATCCTTTAGACACAGACTCCTGGTCTCAGAGACTCAAAGATTTATTTGCTAACTGAGCTGTCAAAGACCGTCTTCGTGTCTTCTGTAATGTCTTTTGTAAATACTTGGTTGTACTTGGTCCGCCTTCTCCGATATTCAATGATCCTTTAGACAGACTCCTGGTCTTCTAGTCTTCTTGTTTTGTACTCTCTTTTCAGAGAGTTTAAAGAGAGTCTTTCTGATATTGGTATGTCTAGCTTTAGACAGATACCCAAGGATTCTCCTTTTTTCTAACTCAGCTGTCAACAAGAGAATACTTGTTGACAGCTTGGTTGTACCTGGTACGCTTTCTCTGATATTATATACAATTATAGCTTACAGTTTTCTTACAGTTTACTTGCACAATAATGTTATACTACTTATTTTGTATAGATTAACATATTATATAACGTTTATTGTGATATCACAATAACGTCATCTCTCAGATGAAATGTAATTGGTTTAATACTAATATGTAGACTACATACGTAACCTACATACATCACAGTAGATGATATATAGGAAACATGATCAGACCTCCAACAATTAAGAAGTGTCCATAATAGAATTAAGGTAAGAGTTAGGGTTAGTGTCATAAGACAGTGTTGTTAAAGAGGTGGTGCCAATATGTTGTCTTGAGCTTGATATCTCTATAATACATGAGAACAAACCACACTTTTAGACAGGGCCCTGTGATTAAAGCGCTCTGTCTAAAAGTGTGGTTTGTTTTCATGTATTATAGATAATACATGACTCATACAATTGAGAAATTCAAAGAACGTCCTGACCTGACTCCTGTCCTGTCCGGGCAAGATGAGAGACCGATTGTACAAAATTCAACAGTAGTTGCAGATCCAAAGAAGAGAAAGAGATGCCAATATGTTGTCTTGAGCTTGATATCTCTATAATACATGAGAACAAACCACACTTTTAGACAGGGCCCTGTGATTAAAGCGCTCTGTCTAAAAGTGTGGTTTGTTTTCATGTATTATAGATAATACATGACTCATACAATTGGGAAATTCAAAGAACGTCCTGACCTGACTCCTGTCCTGTCCGGGCAAGGAGACCGATTGTACAGAATTCAACAGTAGTTACAGATCCAAAGAGGAGAAAGAGGTTCTACTGTTAGCACCGCTCAAATGATTTTTTTATGACGTAATTTAGGCGGCCTAAACGCGTTCTAAGTCAGAGTTAACCAATCGGGTGCCTATGTGACTATGACATCATGGACAGATCAACAGAATCGAAGTGTTTCATTGGTCTAGCGGACTCATGTCATCATCATTTGTGACATCATTTGTGACATCATTTTTTCTGGGCGGTCTATAGGAGCGGTTAGCACCGCTCAAATATAGAACTAAAGCACATAGAAAGTATAGATCTAGAACACAGAATGTATAGATCTAGAACACATATTTGATAGCTCTAGAACACATAGAATAAAAATTCACCGCTTCACTTCGAACCGAGGTTTGATTTTTTTCTATTTCCACACAACTCCTCTAAGGTATATTAATGACATAGTTCAATATTGAAAATGGGTGGTCTTCCCCTTTAATGCATCTGAGCTGCTGGTCAGCAGTAGTCCAGGTCAGAAAAGAACAAAGCATCAGAGCACCCTTTAACAGTGCCTATACAACAGGTGTCTACAATGACTCTAATATCTGAATATGTGTTTATTTTAATCTACAGCAAAGGAATGCATAACAGTCGGGCATAAAGCAGTGCTATTGACATGAAGTAAACAAGAACTAGAAAGATGCAATTGGAAATTGCAAGAGTGGTTGCCTTGAGGCGAATCACACTTGCAAATATCTCTGTATCTGTCAGTCCCTGTCCCTATTTGAGTGGTGCCATTCCGTCCTTGTCCCTTTTATAAGTTTATCTAGGAAGGGAAAATATTATACCAGCTTGTGCTAAGCTAAAACCTTAATTAAAAGAACAGCAATCAGGAGTCAGGATGGGATTATATGAGATAATAATTAAAAGATTAATAAGAAAGAAATATGCAACAGTCAGTGTTCAGAGTCGAATATGTTATTTAACAAGAAATGACAAAAGTCATTATATATCAGGTTGCACTTAACGCAAATTACCAAATATTATCACAGGAGAAAGTGACGTGAATTTCCAAAGCCATATTTTTCTATGGGGCCAGCCAATGAGGAGAAAGTAACGTGAAATGACAAGGCAATGACTAGATGACTAGTCTCTAGTCACCCCATATTTGGCTATGGGGCCACGGCACCAATGGCACATGCCATTGAAATGACAAAAGGGAGTTGTATACAACACAGTTTCAGGAGTGGTGACCACCCTCTGCTTATCACGGCCACTCCCCTTTCCCAATCTACCACACGCCTTCACTCATTAGCCATCACCCGTATCCACGACTCCCGCCTCCACTCACCACAGCCAATCCTTGTTGCAATCACTCGGTATAAATCACCCTGGCCACAATAGGCGATGTAAATGGCATGAAGCTGCAGACACCGGAAGTGTCGCGGTTAATGGAAGTTACGTCATGCGTTGCAGTCTTCCGGTGAAATTCTCCCGGCGGAAGTAGCACCGTTTCATGCCGTTTCAGCCTATTGTCGTAACCAGGCTTTTCTCTTCGCAGATGAGTAAGCCTGGCTACGCGAGGCTAGGTATAAATACACCTGCGTTCTCTCGACCGGCTTCTTTGTTCCGTTTCACTACAGATCGAAGTTCGTCCTCCTCCACCCCAACCGCCTCCTTCCTCCTCAATTTTCGCTCTTCCTCCATCTGTCTCTATTTCTGAAGGAACCCAGAGCAGCAGTGACGGAGCAATGATGGCAGTCAGCTCCAGAGACTACACCCCCACATTGAGTCTTGCCTTAATTGGGTTCCTCACCCAGTTTAACATTCATCTCATTACGTTTCAATAAACTTAAGCAGGGGTGATGTGGTCTCTTACTAGTGAAATGAGGAGGTGACGAGGTGCTGGAAAATGTATAGATCAGGTCTGTTGACCTGATGATAATACAGCTGTTTTTATTGGAAGTAATTGTAAGTTATGTTTTGTTTAGAGTTAGATGTTGGATTGCTTGTGTCTGTAAGAGTGCATGAATAAATCCACTAGTTAGAAGACGCACAGGGTTATATTTTATTTAGCAGTGGGATAAAGTCGGTTCCTCATTTCGACCCCGGGTATGGACTAATGTTTTATTTTATTAGAAGTCTATTGGCCTATTCGTAAATCTTTACCATGCCATACTGGTGCCCTTACGTCCGTTCAGAGGATGGGAAGGCACTGCTGGAATCACTACTGGTGCAGTGAATTATAGACCAGCTTGGCAGAGCTTGCTCCACATGCTGCTAAAAAGAATGAATGGGGAGATCTGCTTCGCTCCATGACTCAGCCCTCCTGTAAAGGTGAACGTTGGATGTGTAGATTTGAGGCAGAATATGAGTAGGAGTTCAAGCTTTTATCAATCAATCAATCAATCAATCAATCAATCAATCAATCAATCAAACAAACAAACAAACAAACAAACAAACAAACAAACAAACAAACAAACAAACAAACAAACAAACAAACAAACAAACAAACAAACAAACTATCTCTCTCTCTCTCTCTCACTCACTCTCTCTCTCTCTTCAAACTCTATCTATCTAACTATCTACCTACTAGGGCATTCACCAAATATTAGAATATTCGAATATCAAAGTCACTATTCGACGTTGTTCACCGAAGTCGAATATTTGCTTATATTATTTTATTGTTTTCTCTTTAAGAAATATATAGTTTATAAAACTTGGCTAGATAGGAAGTCATAAAAATGAGTTGTCAATGCCCCTGGTAGATGAATTTGTTAATGCTCTATACCAGGGGTTCTCAAACCTTTTTAGGCCGTGACCCCCAAAATAAACATATTTGAACTGGGGACCCCCCACCCTGACAAGCACTTGGAATTGTAGGTATTACACTTAATGTGACTCGGTTCCGCAAATAAATATTGTGAAAATAGCAGATCTACATGCTCACAACGCCTCGCAACGGCTATTTTCACAATGTTCGCCTCTTGCTTACTTAATATTTGACAGTTTGGCCAGTCCTGTCGAATATTCGACTATTCGAATACTTTGAGGTCGAATAATGCGAATACTAAAAATCACTATTCGTGAATGCCCTACTACCGGTACCTACCTACCTACTGTACCTACCTATCTACCTACCTACCTACCTACCTACCTACCTACCTACCTACCTACCTACCGTGATTCTATCTGCTACGATGTATGTATGTTGTATGTGCTGTCGACTTGCACAAGAGTCTGTCTGATATTCTGCCTCCTTCCCCTTCTAGTTTTATTTTCTATTTCGACCATGCAAAGTTCAAGCACCGCACGCCAGCGACACGGAAGTGTTTGAAAAAAAAAAGAAGTGTGTGAAAAGAAGATTTTCACACACTCCTTTTCCTTTATGCCAGTAAACCGTGTCAAGAATGTATACATCCGCATTTACAGTAGTACTACCGTGTACTGTATGAGTGTGAGCAGGAAATGTGATGGAGAGGAGGAGGAAAGGGTAAAAAGAAGTGTTCTTTTAGAAAGTGTTGCAGCATTGCGGTGCCGGAGGGACAGCTCTGCAGGAAGAGAAGAATTAATATGTGTGCAGTCTGAACCTGTCA
This sequence comes from Nannobrachium achirus, assembly GCF_963921795.1. NCBI lineage: Eukaryota > Metazoa > Chordata > Actinopteri > Myctophiformes > Myctophidae > Nannobrachium > Nannobrachium achirus. The sequence continues at coordinate 19,644,175 of NC_137822.1, forward strand.
ATACATTCATCAGTAATGGATACACGTGGGTGGGTGACGTGACGTAGCGTTTTCGCTGTCCTCGGTGTCAAACATGTATAAATAAAAAATATATTTGTCAAAAACCTTCTGAATATTGTGCAGGACATTAAGCTTTATGTGAACTTACTCAAGATTAAAACATTTCATTCCTCATTTCTTCAGAATCTTCAACCAAACATGGTAAATGTCATCTGGTGTGACTGTCCCGACCTTGTTTCTCAAAGTGGGAACTTGAATAAAACTAAGAAAAAGAATTGCTAAAATTCATTTAAAAATGAATTTAGGCAAAAAAAAATGTCTATTTGTGAGCCTATATCTTTTCAAAGTCCAAGCATAATGTTTTCAGTCATTTCTGATCAAAAAGATTTTGTCCCCCAAACCAAAATCATCTGGTGTGACACTAGTTTGGAAAAATTAAACAGGCAATAATTTGGACACCTACTGGGCTAGAGAGGTCCTTCTTCTGTAAGGCTATTCAGCACTCCCAGCACAACTGCAAGACAGGTGTCTGAGGTGAGTTATGATTTTAACATTTTCATGAAATGCCATCTTGTTGAAACTTTGACAAGTGTGGCACTTCTGGATGTCATCTGGTGTGACACCTTTTTCATTAATAAAGCAAAAGTTATTTGAAACTTTGGTCATAATTACATGTAAATCTAGGTTGTTTTGTTATAGCTAGCATGTTGTTAGCATGCTAATGTGTACCTGGTAGCCTCAAGGTAGTCCTAAATGCAGAAAACGTCATCTGGTGTGACACTTCGTCATCTGGTCTGACATATCTGCTTGTCACGCCAGATGACTTGATTGTCACACCAGATGATATATACTGTATTTTCCTACAGACATAACAATAAATAACAAGTCCCATGTTTCTTTTGTCCATTTAAAACATTTTAACATGTTTAAAACAACGTTTTAAACATTTTTACATAATTTAATTTAGCTTCATTCGGTGATACAGCAAATTCATCAGACAGAGCAGAAACCCCTTCACAGAAACCTAAACCTTATATTGTGGTAACACTTTATAATAACTATCCGTTATAAGCAGTTAATATAAGACACTTGACAACAGAAAATGGGTGGTAACCGGAATCGCACAAACTGCTTCCTCATGAGCAGCATTCCTTATACATGGAGATTCAAGAGGGTCACCTGGAACTTTTCAGAGCGTTCCCATGGAAAGGGCGCACCTGATGGTGTGGGAGGGGTGCTGAAGCGTAAGGCAGACATGTATGTCCTCGGAGGCAGTGACCTACAAACACCGAGGGATCTGTGTGAGTATTTACAGAAGTCCTCTGAAAAAGTCACTGTCATGTGGATCGAAGAAGAGAAGATATCCAACATGGATGAAATGGTCCCTCCATCAGTGCGTCCAGTGACTGGCATCAGCACTACGCACCAGGTTCTTTCTATCTTCCCGGGAAAGATAGTTTACAGAGACCTGAGTTGTTTCTGCCAGTTTCCTCAGATCTGCACCTGTCACAACCCACGGAAATTACAGTTCGACCAAGTCTCCAGGGCTGAGGTGCCAGGTGACAAGACAAGTGATGAGTAAGTATAACTAAATCATTCTCTTTGCCAATTTTATGATACCTGTAATTGTACCTGTTTAATGACAATAAAGTAACTTATGTCATCCATTCATTCCTTTTCTTCCTTAACTAAGTGGTGGCCCATCTGCGGAACTGCCCCCTTCCCAGGTCAGCTGCAGGCCCAAAACAGCTTCCGGAGCTCAGTGAGTATAACATACTTGGCAAACTTGAGGACTTGCTAGTAATTACATTTTACTACTAAAAACAATCTACCTGACAAATAAATTACATTTAAATGTCTCCTCCTGAAGGTCTTCTACTCAGGTGCTGGACACAAGTGCATCTATTGGAGAGGCCCAAGCTGAGGATTCAGACACCTCCTCAGATGAATACACACAAGGACAGTTTGTCATAATCAAATATGAGGGAAAGCCATATGTGGGGCAGATTGTTACCATTAATAAGGAGGGGCTAGAGATAAACTGCATGAATCAACTTGGAAAAATGAAAAATGGTTTTGTCTGGCCAAAGGGGCGAGACTGCATTTTCTACAAAGAGCAGGAAGTTGTCTGTGGCATAGCAGAACCGCAACAGGGCAAACGGTTTGCTACCCTCACCAAATGTGACTGGCTGATGTACAATACAGTCTAAATGTCTATACCCTCACCAAATGTGACTGGCTGATGTACAATGCAGTCTAAATGTCTATTCTAATCTAATCTAATACTTTTGTACTTTCACTCACTGGACTGGACAATGAGGTAAGGTAGGACCCGAGACAAACATAGCGAAAATAGCTGATCTACAAGCTCTCAACGCATTGTGCTGCGAGAGCTTGTAGATCAGCTATTTTCGGAGTTGCACAACCCAGCACTCTTTAGCTAGTGGAGATGTGATTCGTAAATAAATTTGTTCAACTCAAAATGCTGTGTTCAAGTTCAGGAGACTTCGGAAAAAAGTAATACACCTGAATGCTGAGTTGTTTCCAATAATTGGTGTTAATAAAATGTTGCCTTGGCTCCCAGTGTGGCTATGCACCTTATTGTCTCTTTAAGATCCTTCTGCCGTGGGCCGGCAGAAGACTTAGGTGTGCGTAGCATTCCTGTGCACATCCTCATCATCCATCTACTACTACAATTCTTTGTTATCCTATGTTAAGGCCCAACAATACTATCCTGTTCAGAAATATTAAGGCCATGTTATTTAATGTTAAAGCAATTTTACTGTTGCTGTTTTTCCTGGGTAATTGTTTAATCAATCAGTAAAGTTCAGTACTCACTAATAGGTAGGTTAAAACACAGTTTGCTTTGACACATGAAGATATGGTCATCTGGTGTGACACTAAGTCATCTGGTGTGACATTCCAAATAGTGAGAAATCATACCTTTATTAATGATGAAACCGAAAAAATGTGTATGGTTTACATAGAAAATAGTATCAGGAAGAGTCACAAATATTTGTGTAATTTTAAAGAAAGTTTTTGTCAGAATAAAATTAAAATATGTTGAAAGATCGACAACATGGGCCTCACACAGAGTGTTGATTATGAAAAAAATATACAGATTCAATTAATTTTCACAAAACTATAGTGGATCACAGGTTAGTTATGATAAAGGACTTTGATAAAGTGAGTAACTTAAGAAAGGTGTACTCCATTTTCATTTTATGAACAATTATTGTCATGTCACACCAGATGACGGTTTTAGGCACAAGTACAACAAACTGCTCAATAAAGTCTGATTCCAATAAAATATCTAAAAACAAAATGTGTTTCCATAAAGTTGAGAGTGAGTAGAACAAAAGTAAATAATTTTTATGCCTGCTATTTAAAGTTTTTTAAAAAACATGTTTTTTGGGGCGTCACGTCACTGACCCACAGGAGCCTACACAGCAAAATCCTTAGTGTTCGTTTAACACAGACGGTTACCATTTTTACCACACTCTAAGTCAGTGGTCCTCAACCTTTTCAGGCCGCGACCCCCAAAATAATCATATTTTAACTGGGGACCCCCCTATCCTGACGAGCACTAAGAGTTGAGGCATTACATTTTGTATAACACGGTTCTGTTGTGAAAATATTTTCACAATTTCTGCCTCTAATATTTGACAATTTGGCCAATGTTTAATTTGTCATTTCAGAGGTATTAAAAAGTCCTTAAATTGTCACTTTAGAAATGTGCAGATAGCCTCTAAACACTTAAGCTCTATGTTGGTTTCTTAACTGTAGAGTGAGAAAACAATGTTGCACATTAAGTTAATCATCTGGGGACCCACAGGTTGAGAACCACTGCTCTAAGTGGATGTAGTGTGTGTGTGTGTGTGTGTGTGTGTGTGTGTGTGTGTGTGTGTGTGTGTGTGTGTGTGTGTGTGTGTGTGTGTGTGTGTGTGTGTGTGTGTGTGTGTGTGTGTGTGTGTGTGCATAAGTGCGTGTGTGTGTAGGCTATGTGTGTGCTTGTTTTTCCAAGGGACATATGTTATAGCTAAAAATGATTAAGGGGTGCCGTCCCGGATTCGATTCCCGAGCCCGTTGGACCTTTGCTGACCTTTAGGCGTTTAGTACGCTCTTAATCCAGAGCGATTTACAAAATAAGCAAGGTAATGAATACAACGTCAACATCAATACATCAAAGTGCACCATCAATAAATGCAGAAAAAAGCATGTAAAATACAGTTGTGCTTAAACAGTTGAAAAAGATTCCGTTTAGGGTTAGGATCAGGAATCTGGAGGCCGTGTTTAGGGGCTACGATTAGAGTTCAACCCGATTATGCTTGGATGAGAGCCAGTGTCATCATGCACTGAAAATAGCAGACATACAAGTGTTGTGACGCGCTGGGAGCATGTGCGTGTGCGTGTGCGTGTGTGTGTGTGTGTGTGTTTGTGTGGTTACTGGGGGTGGGCACTTCCTTCAGTTACGTACATCTCTCCATTTACTCTACAGTATGTGTGAATCTTCAGCAGTGGTTGGGGGGGATGTGAATTGCATAGATAAAGAGACCATAAATAGATGCCATTCTCTGTCTGTCTGTCTGTCTGTCTGTCTGTCTGTCTGTCTGTCTGTCTGTCTGTCTCTCTCTCTCTCTCTCTCTCTTCCTCACCATTTAGGTCACCTCCTCTGTTCTCTCTCTCTACCTCTCTCTCTCTCTGTCTATGTCTCTCTCTCTCTGTGCTTCATCTCGACTGAAACCCACACACTGAACAGAAAAGATGTGTCATCTTCCTACTGTTGTTTCATCATCAGGCTCTGTTGAAATCACACACACACACATGCACACGCACACACGCGCGCACACACACCACACGGACACAAGGACCCACTCACATTATTGACTATTTTCAGATTTAACGTCAGTCTGTAACTAAGCAGATGCCATCTCTATGAGGATGCTAATGAGCACTGCTAGCAGGGTGGTATACAAGCTCACCACTGTTGTGAGCTTTGTGTGATTGTCTGTGTGTGTGTGTGTGTGTGTGTGTGTGTGTGTGTGTGTGTGTGTGTGTGTGTGTGTGTGTGTGTGTGTGTGTGTGTGTGTGTGTGTGTGTGTGTGTGTGTGTGTGTGTAAGAGCTGGTTTAGTTTGGGGAAGTAGGCCTACCGGTATGTGTACTTTAGGCCTATGTGTACTATGTACACATAGGCCTAATAGTACTGAGTACAATATCTATAACAGATTTAGCAATTAGGCTACTATTTCATCAATAAACATAGCTTGGGAGCGTGTCGCTGTTACTACATGTCATCTTTTCGAAACCCGACTCTAACCCTCACCCTAACCCTAACCTCCGTGCAGTGAGTCGCTAACCCTCCGGTCGAAATGATGGGCGTTCGCCAAAGCGAGATTTCCCCCATAGCTTAGCCTACTTGGTTTGAGACAGAGCTTTTCTGTTCAGGTTTACTTTAGGTCGAGCTACATAAACGACTGTTGTTACAGTATACACATTAAGCATTGTTTTGCCTTATACACTCTGATCTACTTCCAGATCTGTACCCATGTGTCAAATATCTTAGGATCATATGACACATGAAGTGGGATATGTATACAATTTATAGCCTACCTATCATGTGATCATTTTTCCTAATGATTAATGTCTTCCACAAATCAACCTAGTTCTTCCAGTGGTGTCAGTTCAGAAAAAGCTAACATTTATTTTAGGAAGTACATTTTATTTCCCCCCCGTTTCTACGGTTTCTTGGGCTGGATATGGCAGCCTGGAACGGTTGTTCAAGTGCAGCTAAACGTGTTAGTAAACGTGCCTCAATTAACAATAATGCATTGCACCTGTGCAGCTGACCTGTGGAACCTGGTAATAAAGGCTACCATTTAAAAGAGAGAGAATATAATTATAAAACTTTAACCTTATTAAAGTGACCATTTTGTTACATTTTGCATATAGTTATTTTACTGTAATGTACAGTAATAACATAATAACCAGCACAGATAAACCAAGAGACATTCATGGATTTATATTTAAAAGTAACTTTTATTTTCCCCCCTGGACCCAGGGTATGGCAGCTGCATACCCCTGCCATACCCAATTGACGACCCTGAGTTCTCCCTCCTCTCTGTTAGTGCATTTGCCACATAAAATGGTGTTCCTGTTCCTTGAATGTCTTGTGTTGAGATGTTGTGTAATAATAATCAGTCACCTTTTCTCTCTGTCCCCACAGACAGCGGGCCCCATACATCTGGGCGACATCTGGGCTGCTGACAGAGGCATCCTTCAGACTTTTATCAGCCTTTTTACTCAAGTGGGAGGACTTGCAAAGTCAAGCAAACCCTTCACTCCCACCTCCGTGGAGCTAAGATTGGAGCGAGGGAGTCATCCCAAGAGCTTTTCCGTTGCCCCTGGAAAAAACACCTCTCCAAAAAAGATCTCCTTCTTATCAACCGGTTGCCAAGAGTGTCGTAGGTCACCTGACCATATTGGTACAAAAGCCAAGAGGGGAGGTTGTAGGTTGTCTTTCTCGCACGCTCGAGGGCAGCTTTAACACACGCTTAGCTTAAAATAGGAAGGAACTGTTGGTTTCAGGCAGCAACCGCCATCGAAACACGGCTCAGTCTGGTCGGAAAGTCAAGAGTTCCCCTTAAGAGGTGCGAGATAATAACTCTTGAACTTTTTTTAAACTTCCTGTATTCCTTCCCTCCATTTTGTGAACAAAGACCGGTACTATATCTGTATGTGTGAACATCACTGTATGTGCATTTGAGAATATTTATTGGTGTTATCACTGAATGGAAACACGTCTTTGTGCAAAAGTGCTAAAAAATATTGTGTTGTGTATGAACATACATGTCTGTGTTAGGCACCATTAGTGTATATCAGTAACAACAACAACTACCTTTATCTAGTTGACGTCACTGATTGGCCATAGCAACACCACTAAGCTGAACTTTCAGAGTTAGAATAGAAGTTACTGCTTGAGTGCTATAGAAATAGGTGCTACTGCTGCGTCCGTTTGCCAAAAGCATCAACGTCGGGTGGGGTGGGGGGGCCTGAAGGAAACATGGACAGAACCATCCGTCCTCACGTGCCATCGAATGGCTGACTGTGAAGACCGACCGGTGCAGCTCCCAACCTCACCCCCGTACCCACAGCTAGGAAGGGCTGCCCAGCGCTGACTCCAGCCACAGCCCCCCCCCCCCTCTCTCTCTCTCTCTCTCTCTCTCTCTCAGACGCCCGGCCTCCTCACAAGCGAATGTCCTGCCTCAGGCGCCAGACCGTTACCATCCCCATGGACACCGTCAAGATCATCCAGTCCGAGAAGTTCCCCAGAGAGTGCCCCGTGCCCGTCACCCAGCCGCGCTATGCGCCGCCCCCCAGAGTGGCATGGGACGGCGGGGGCGAAGGCGAGATCATCGTCAACCAGGCCTGCAGTGACCTGGCCCTGGAGATGGCGGGGGCGGCCATCGTCCCCTCCTCTCGCCCCATGGCGGCTCCCTCGGCCCCCGTGACGCGCCGGGAGCAGGGCTTCCTGGCCCAGCGCAAGGCCAGCGCCTCCGACATCTGCTACCACCAGTTCCACTACAAGATGGAGGACGTCATCGTGAACCAGTACGTGCTGCGCTCCTCGTCCACGTCCTCGTCCGCCTCCTCGTCCTCCTCGGGGGGGCCCGTCATGCCCTGCGAGCCGCTGGACTGCCCCACGTGCGGCCACACCTACAACTTCGCCGGCAAGCGCCCGCGCATCCTCTCCTGCCTGCACTCGGTGTGCGAGGAGTGCCTGCAGATCCTCTACGAGTCGTGCCCCAAGTACAAGTTCATCTCCTGCCCGACGTGCCGGCGCGAGACGGTGCTGTTCACTGACTATGGCCTGGCTGCCCTGGCCATCAACACCAGCATCCTGAGCCGCTTGCCCTCCGACCCCAACGGGCCCGTGCAGTGGGGCGGGGAGGCGGACCGCAGCTGCTACCAGACTGTGCGCCAGTACTGCCAGTCGGCCTGCACCTGCCAGATCGCCAACCCCCTGTCCTCCTGTGGCATCATGTAGACCGGTGGTTCTCAAACTTTCAAGTTTCAAAGGTCTCCCCCTTAACTGTACAAATGGAACCAAATCATTTGGTTCCATTTGTACACTGTCAGAGTTACAGACTGGTATGAGGCAATTTAGACCCCCCCCCCCCCCCCCCCTAAAGGAACCCACAGAGTCCCTGGAATCCACTTTGAGAACCACTGATGTAGACCAAGGTGACACCAGTGGTGGACAGTCACTAAGTAGTATCTAGTACCTTTTTATTGTTTTATTTTTTTACTTTCAATCCACAACATTTCAAACAGAAATACTTTTGACTCCACTATATTTCTAGGATTGGTCTCTTGGGAACCAATCGTACAAAAATATATCATGAATTGACCACTTAAGCCTTATTTCAAATACATTGAAAATAGCCGATCTACAAGCCCACACCTCATCGCACCTCGAAGCGCTGTGAGCTTGTAGATCTGCTGTTTTCCTATTTTTAGTTTTACTTTTTAAACGTTTATGTTCTAAAATTCAATACAGCAATGCATTGATATTTAAAGAAAATGTACTTCATAATTTGTACTTTTACTTATACTTATAGTATGTACTTGAGTATATACTTTGTCCACCACTGGGTGCCATTCTACAAGCTCACTGTGTGAGGTGGTAGATCGGCTATTTTGGGTGCACGACAACATCGCACGGCGGGTAACGAATTAAGCATTGCCCCCCCCCCCCCCGCCCTCTTCATCAATTCCTCTATCGCTCACATACATAAATCCCTCCACAGATGTATATGTATATATTTAATAGCACAGATGGATGCTGTGTGGGACTAATGGATCCTGATGGATGGACACAGGTTGCAGATAAAACAGGGAGAAATATAGCAAATAAATGTATTTTATGTATGGACTGGAATCCTATTCACCCTCTCTTGTTCGGATGTGTTTGTCATTGACTCATCTCTTTACATGGGAATGCAAAGGGGAGCTCTATCCCTTCTACCGGATACAGGATAGGTGGGCACTAGGGACATCTGGGCACCTCCATGTACAATTGGCTATTTTGTCCATTATGTTAAAAAATACAATATTTGAAAATTGTATAGCATTGTTTCCCAAACAGTGGGTCGGAACCCATTGTGGGTCGTGGACTCATTTTTATGGTCCCTTCATTTTTGTTTCCTACATTGTTTTTAATTATTTCAAAACATTTTCAAAAAACATTACCAAAGAAACTAAGTTTTGTAGCAATTTGCAGCAATTGTTGAAATATTAGACCTAACAGTCGAATTTTTAAGCATGTTCTAATCATGAAAAAACTTTACTTTACTTAAAAACATTTGACCAAATATTTATTTTTATTACATTTTGGAAAAAAATAGACAATTTAACACAGAGGTGCCCACTCTTCCTTGGTGCCCACCTATCCCGTTACCCTTCAACCTAGGTGAATAAAGATTAATCTAATGATAAAACTATCTGTTTGGTCTCGGCTATTAATTATCTGTCGATTCACAGTAGTGGTATTTGGGTATGAGGGCATCTTTTCAGATTTCGGAGGGGAACGGAAATATGGACACAAATATAACCAAAGAGAATGAGCATACCAAAGAACTATGGTTTGCCTTTTGGTAATCTCTCTGCCGATCTCTATTCAGTAAAGATTAAGACACAAAGCACTCATATGATATGATCATAAAAGAAGGCTTTTGATAACCTTCAGCAAGGCACTTTCATAAAGATCCAGAATGAGAAGCCACTGTCAGTGGTGTAAATTAATTAAGTACATTTACTTTAGTACAAGGCACGGGAAGTACAATTTTGAGATATTTGTATTTCCAATTTCCAATAGTTTTACTTCTACTCCATCCACTACGTCTCGGATCCAAATATTGTATTTTACTCCACTACAATTATTTGAAATGTTAGTTACTAGTTTTAAACTTACTTTGCGGATATGAATTATAATATTATATATATTATATATTTTATAATATTATAAAACATACATTAACCACTTTAGCCCCATTTTATACCTAGGTTATGTGAAAATAGCCGATCTACAAGCTCACATCGCGATGTGTTGTGAGCTTGTAGATCTGCTATTTTCAAACATTTTGTACCTTTAATTTTGGTGCTTTAAGTAAATTTGATGCCAATCCTTTTGTAACATTATTATATTAATGTATTTCTACATTGCAGTATTGATACTTTTACCTAAATAAAACATTTGAGTATTTTTTCCACCACTGGCCAGTGGCCACTGTATTATGCAATTATGCAAGACACTCGTACCATATCAACCACTTGAACCATCTAGTCTTAGTGTGTTGCAAATCTACCCTTTTCCGTCTCTTTGACAAAAATAGGTGATTGACTAATGTTCCCCCCAGAATATGGATGCTGGTGTTCGAGTGGGTAAGTCAGACTGCATTCAACAACTGTGTCGTGTGGCAAAACAAAAACTACATTTTTCAGTTTAATATGCATCATTTTTGCAATGCAACACAACCGCTCGATGAAGTACAAATGAGCCTTTATAAGCATGAACAAAAAAAGACACAGGTTTGAAGCTCTGTGCATTATTGTCTCTGTGTCACTGATATGTAATCATTGACAATATACCGGTATGTTACAAGGAAAACACAATTCACTGTATACAGTATATATGTTACGGTTAGTTTGGGTAACTCGGTTAGACTGTGGTAAGAGCGCTTGTTTTGTCGTTCACCACACACCAATCACCACCAGATGGCGACGACAGCCATTCACTAGTGAAGGCGCTGACGTCACTCGTTTGCGACTCTCTTTCTTTATTTACTAGCCTAGCCTAGCCTAGCCTAGCCTAGCCTAGCCTAGCTTGCCCAGGCCTTACGGCCTGGGCATAAATATAACGATTGCATTCACCACGGCTTCGTAACTCGCACGGCGCTCCGCGCCGTGCGAGTTACGAAGCCACTCGCGCCTGCGGCGCTCGGGGGCGAAGAGCAGGACCAAGGTCCGCTGGCCTTCGCACCGCTTGCAATGTCGTGGACAATCGAGCGGCTCCGCCTGGAGGACGTTGTTGTGGCGACCGCTTGTTCCGCCCTGTGCGGCACGGCGAGCGCTCCGTTTCTCTATCTAACCGTTTCTCTATCTAACCGTGACATATACACATGCACATCTATCATCGTGCCTGTCACACACGTACACACGCACACGCAGATGCACGCGCGCACACACACACACACACACACACATGCATGCGCACACACACACACACACACACACACACACACACACACCACTGGAGTATAAATAAGGAGGGGAAGCATGCCATGAATAATAAATAAACATGGGCTACGTTGCATCAAGGATGGCATTTTCACAGTAGCAGAAGTGTCATGTGTTTTTGTCCATCACTTGTTTAAAGAAAATGCTTTCTGTTGATGCAAGCTGGGTCCAAATCAATGTCCCAGGCGGTTTCTGCAGACATGACAACAGTGTGGTCCTTTCATATGGGAATGGTTTTCCTTCTTCTCCGGAACAGCTGGCTCAGCCGATGCCTGCTAGCCTTTTTCTGGGATGGACGCTTCTGTTGGCTTCAGAGAGGGGGTGGGGGTGGGGACAAGAAAGGGCTCATTAAAACTTAAATCCTATATTGTCACTGTCTGGGTGGAAACCTTGTACGTTCAAAAATGTTACTTTTCAGGAAATGAAAAAAAGAAAGAAAGGAATCTATGTTCCAATGGAACCACCATAGTTATTAATTACTCACAAGCTCTTGTTAATACTTTTCATTGGTTAAATATTTATAAACTCCCAGACACACTCCACTTTCAACCACTTTCACTTTTTTCAAAAATAGCAGATCTAAAAACACATATACAGTACCATCTATTTTTGCTACTTTAGCACGACACGCTTGTGCGACAAAGTAGGGCACTATAATTTAAGAAAAAACATGAAATGTGGAGATTTCGGACCGAAGGCAACAAGTACTTCATTGATTAGGGTCACCCGGGGGTCTGTTTCTTTCCTCTATTTTCTCTCTATACAAAATCTCTGAAAATAGCCAATCTACAAGCTCGCATCAGCACATCTTGTAGATCTGCTATCTTCACCGAACCTTCTCGTATTTGTGCTGAATGTTGGCCTATTATGACACGTTGCAGGGTAACGATGCTGGGGTTCATTAAGGATAGCATGAGCAGGTCATTTTTATTTCACTCAGAGAGTGTGAAAATGTAACCAAATGGAGTTAATGGACCCGTAATCAGTATGAAAACTATGACGGAATTCGGCGGCATAGGGGCTACACTGCAAATATCCTGAGTGTCAATTTAAGTCTGAGTCTAAAAGCATAGTCCCATAGTGGTCAAATTACAATCCCTGAGATAAATGAATGCTCCGTATTTTGCAGTATAAAATAAAGTAACCAATGGTGTGCAGGAGGAAGGAACAGATGCTCTCACTATATGCCTTTGAGCACACTGTGCATTAGCTCCGGACCAGTGATCCTGTAAGGCAGGCCCACTGCCACTGTATTCAATTATTATCTCAACCTTTTCAGGCCCCAAAATAATCATATCTGAACTGGGGACTCTCCAACCCTGACAAGAACTAGATGGACTTGTAGGAGTTTACAATGTTTGCCTCTTTCTTATATTATTTGCCAATTTGGACAATGTTTGACCATTTTTACAGTATTGTTTGTTGACTTTTGATGCAGTACAGTAATGGTTTTCTTTCATTTCTTTTTTTTAGGTAAATCGTCACTTCACTGTCATCTGGGGACCCCCCCACCAAAAAAATAAAAATCATGTCGGGACCCCCCTGGGGTCCAGACCCACAGGTTGAGCACCACCAAATCTGGTCCAAATCTGCAGTGGTTGGAGGGGTTTCCCTACTCTACCATTGAGAAATGTTATGTACGGTAGACCAGTGGTTCTCAACCTTTTCAGGCCATGACCCCCCAAAATAATCACATTATAACTGGGGACCCCTCCACCCTGACGAGCACTAAGAGTTGAGGCATTACATTTTGTATTACATGGGACAAGAAAATAGCAGATCTACATGCTAGTCTAGATCTGCTATTCTCACAATTTCTGCCTCTAATATTTGACAATTTGGCCAATGTTTAATTTGTCTTTTTAGAGGTATTAAAAAGTCCTTAAATTGTCACTTTATACATGTGCAGATACCCTCTATACACTTAAACTTTATGTTGGTTTGTTTACTGTTGAGTGAGAAAACAAAGTTGTATATTATTAAGTTAATCATCTGAGGACCCCCCAAAATAATTTGGGACCCCCCCTGGGGGCCCCGTCCCACAGGTTGAGAACCACTGCGGCAGACCTTGGTCTGTCGTGCGGGAGATCAGGTTTGAATCCCGGATTGGACATGAAACGTGTGCATTGCAGCTTTAAAGCCGCACAGACATTTCATAATGAGCATCATGCAATAATAAAAATCTATTATAAAATGTAACTGAAAAGTACTGCAACAGACATCACTGTGCAACGTACTACAGTATATCTCACCTGTTTGTCTCTGTATCTGACAGCTGAGCTGTCTCATCTCTTCTCAGCGTTCCTATCTTCAACTTCCTGTGTGTTTGTTTATTGGTTTCCTCCTTTAAGTCACGAAGAGAAACAGAAAGCAAAACATTTCATCAAAATACAGGCTGATTATCAGATACGTGAAATAAATTCCCCTCATGTGAGTATATTATCAAAGCCATATTAAATCAAATCATTCTGTAAGTTAGATGAAAATTTCATTTAATACGAGAGTCACTGCAACATATCGTCACTGTCGGGCAGAAACCTCGTATCTCCAAGTTTAAAATGTGTTTGTTCTTTTGTAAAGTAAAGCCCTGCTTCATCATACAAGGCGGTCGCACAAAAGTAGTGAAAACAGCAGATCTACAAGCACACAACGCCTCGCGGTGCGAGGCGTTGTGTGCTTGTAGATCGTCTGTTTTCACTAGTTTAAATCATTTTTAAAATGATAAATGCAAAACGAACGGTTTTGGACATACAAGGTTTCCACCCGACAACGACGATATTTGCAAAGCCAAAGGCTTGATTATGTCATTTTTACCTGATTTTCATGGTCCTCTGCTTGTTCAAGCAAGCCATTTATATTAACATGCTGCCCCCTAGAGTTTGGTTTTACCTTTCCTGTAACAAATTACAAACATTAGCTACACAAGATCAACATTGTGCACATGAAACAGGTCAAATCATTTCCTTGAGGGGATATGATAGGAAATGACTCAAATGAAAAAGAGGTCACTCACTTAAATGGTGTGCCAGGATATTAGTATCTGAAGCTGACCTCCTCCGAAAATCATGGTTATCATTATTATTCTGCCACTGTGTTTCTGTGGAAATATGCTCCTCACTGTTCATTTCACAGGTTTCACTAGGAATGGGTTCCTCCGCGATAGCTTTGCAATCACAGAAGAGGGATTCTGAAGCCTAAAAAGAAAGGAAATGGTGATATGGTTTGTGGTAAATAAATTCACTAACAATGCATTAAAGTCCTAACCTGACTCCACCAGTATTTTATACTTTATCATATGACTGTGAACTGTCAGATATCTAAAAGAGACATGCCCCAAAAGTGGTCAACTCTATGATGTAATCCTACATTACCGTATACCGTATGAGTGTTGAGAAAGTAGCTTCCATGCTGTTCAATAATTCATAATCACCACAAATACTGATATGATCTACAGCTAGCGAGGACAATTTGCCAGGACTAAATGGAATTAAGGTAATCTCTGGAATCATAATTACCTGCGCTGACTGCTTAGACTCCAGGAGGGCATCCATCTCCAGCTGTAATCCACGATTATCTTTTTGAAGCCTGGCAATTTCCTCCAACATCTGGCACACTCGCTCTAGGTAACTCAACCCAGGACTGAGGCCTTCCTTCTGCTTGTCACCCTGGTTCTGCACAGTGCAAAAACATGGAATGGTTACATGGGAAACATTTAGAAGGTGGTTTGACATAAATGGTGCATTTATATTGCGCCTTTATCCAAGGCGCTTTACAGAGATTGTGCATTACATTCACCCCTTCACACACACACACACACACACACACACACACACACACACACACACACACACACACACACACACACACACACACACACACACACACACACACACGCACACATACACACACACACACACACACACACACACACACACATTCATACACCGATGGCAGAGGAAACCATGCAAGGCACCAACCTGCTCACCAGGAGCAACTAGGGGTTCAGAGTTTTGCTCAAGGACTCTTCGACACTAACTCTAATACAAGGTTTCCACCCGACAACGACAATATATACATTTCTTGATGTGATATTAAGCCACAAAATCAGCAGGAAAGTCCATAATGTGAGTGCTAAAAGCTGGCAAGAAGCATCACAATCCTGGGAAAACGAGTGACTCATTCTGGATCACAAAGCATTGTACACTCTGTATTGTTCACTTGTTTTGCCAGATCCCATTATTGTGTATGGAGTAACACTTATAAATGTAACCTGGATACAAACATTATACATAATGCAAAAAAGAGCAATAAGGATATTTAACAATGAAGGATATCACAAGCACAACTCAACTAGATGTTCAAAGCAAGAAATTATTACGATTGTGTTCATACCACTATAAAGAGTCTGTTAGGTTCATATATGGAATGGTTTGGAGGTGGATCTCAAACAAAACATAAACATTATACAGTCTAAGAAGATGTGTAAAAGAATTATGCTTAATTGATGTTGAATGTATTGGCTTTTTTATTTTAGAAAATAAAATCGACACTGGGTATCTATTTGGGCTGCACTTGCAATCAGGGTGACCGTTTCCAAATTAATTAGAGAATATAAATACATGTAGGATAGCTATAAATATAATACTTCTAAATGTTATTTACTCCCTGAAAATACCGTTTCACAAAATGTATTAAATATTTTGTGTGCCTCAAAATATGTTATATATAAATATGTGAAGTATTTATTTAATTTATTTTATTTATTTATCAGTGTCATTACGTCACTCCCACCCACACAAATAGTCCGTCTGAGCTAGCTGAGCTCACTGATGGCTCAATTCCTCTCATGCCTGCAGGCTATAGAGCGAACCTGAACAGACTGGTTTATAGTCTGAAACACCACAGAGGGACTCATGACAACTCTCTGCCATGAAAGGGATTCTGTCCATGTAATTACATGCCTGTCGTCCTGTAAAATGTGAAGGCACGTTTGTGTGTGTTGCAACTTGCTCTAGGTGGAAAGGGAAATGGAATTAGAGCACGTCAGTGACTTTCTTAAGGCAGCAGAGAGGTTCCTAAACATTTTCATGTCAAGGAACCCAATTTTGATATGTATTTGGCTGCGGATCCCCATTTGAAACATTTTTGTGCCAGGGGCCCCCATTATCCCATAAGAGAAGATTTGTCAACCTTTGTCAACAGACAGATTGTGAGCTTGTAGATCTGCTATTTTTGAATAGCCATAAAAACGTCCTCATGTTGCTGGGCGTCCCCTGGAACCCCCTCAAGGACCCAAGGACCCACTTGGGCACGAGTGACAGTTATTTAAAAATGCAAAAAAAGCAGTCCAAAACAAATAGCAGTAATTATTTGCTTAGAGGAGTAAAAACGTAATGTCAAAATGGACACATAATCAATTTCTACAACTATAACCACAGTCAGTTCAGTTCAAACAGCATGCATCTCTGTCATGGCTGGCCTGTAGTAACTCACCTTTGTAATGATCTTAGCCTTAGGTAGGCTGTGATGCAGGGACAGAGGTCGTCTAATATGTCCAGATGTGTTCTGCAGGCTTGTGTTCTTTCTGCCCAAACTCCCTGATCTTTGGCCTGTTGTGTAGTCCTCTGATACCTGTCTGACCACTAGGGATGACTTCTGACTCTGTTGCCTGAGCACCACTTGGGGCGAGGGGCTCTGCTTCAGACTCTGCGACCTGGGGCCCGTCCTCTGCAACGCCTGCTCCACTTTGCAGTGCAAGGCCACGGAGCGCTCCCGGGACGACTGTGCTCTGACAGGACTGGTCCATGGGGAAGAGGAAGAGGTAGAGGGAGAGGACGGCGGAGACAGGACAGGAGTCTGTGATGTCGACGGCCGTGTGAGTCCATCCTCCTCTCGTTGTGCTGGAACTGGGTCTGTTTCTGGACTCCCTGTTGTTGACGGCGCCGAGAAGCCCGGTGAAGGGAGTGATATGTCCGAGCTGGCCAGCTCCACCCCAGAGTCCACCGATTCGGAGCGCACACCTATCCCCATGTCGGACACGGACGTCAGCGTGGATCCCGAGACCGTAACTGGATTGCTGTCGTCTCTCCGAAGCCACGGTTCCTCCTGCGTGTGTGAGTAAGGCACTCCCTCAGCCACCCAAGTCTCCAAAAGGTTTCCAAAGCTCCTGTATAGATTCATCTTCCTCACACCTCTTCCACAGAATGAAAATGGTAAAAACCGTCTCTCAAGTCACTGCTTCAGACAACCCACGCAAAAATGACTAACTCAGTCAGTGAGGTGAGGTGGTGATGGAGAATTCAAAACATCTCTGCATTTCCGCCTGTGCTTGTTCACCACACCTCCCCATGCACCGTCTGGCAACACACAGCTACAGTATATGGTGCTGCTTGTGGGTTCTTGCTCATTCTTGTCACTGTAACATGGGGGAGGGGAGGTGACTCACCTGTACACTATTTGAACCTGCAGACTTGCATTGCACCCCAGCCAGTGCCAGTGGTGGAAAGTAATTCAGTTCATTAAGTACTGTACTTAAATAAAACAAATATATATATATATGTTTTTGTTTACTTTTTCAATACTTTATACTTCTACCCCACTATATATTAGAGGTAAATATTGTTATTTTTACTCCACTACACTGAAAAACTAAAACAAAACAGAGCACTTTTTTCACCTCTGGCCATAGCTGCATATCCCAGGTACGGCAGGGACAAGTCACAACACGGTTGAACTCATAAAACTTACTCTGTGCACACACAGTGAATTCCACAGTGTTCATTTTAACTCTGAGTGTACAAATGTAACCAAATGGACTTTTTTACTTCACCTCGACATCGATTATTCACAGAATAGACTACATGGGTATTTTTGGGTATTTGTCACATTCCTAAACCAAATATAATTTGATGACCAGCAGTGGTTCCCTAGGTCGGAGACACAAAGAATCTCCTCAAATTATTGGCCTAGGAATGCGATAAAAACAAAAGAATATCCATGAATTAAAGTCTCCATGGGGTGAGTAATCGATAGAAAAAAGTCATTCTTGGGGTGAACTATCCCTTTAAGTAAAATAGTCAATACTGCAATGTAGAAATACTCCGTTAGAAGTAAAACTCCTGAATTCAAAATTGACTTGTGTAAAAGTACAAAAGTATTGCCATCAAAAAGTACCTTTAAAGTAGGCTACCAAAAGTAAAAAGTACTCATTATGCAGAATGTCCCATTTCACAAGTTCTCAAATAAATCTTTTGAAAATAGCAGATCAACAAGCTCATTTCATTCATACTTGACATAAATGTACAGTACTGTAATGTCACTTACAGGGGTGCCCTGAGCCAAAAATGTTTGAGATCCACTGCTTTACACCAGTGGTTCTCAACCTTTTCAGGCCGCGACCTCCAAAATAATCATATTTGAACTGGGGACCCACTCCACCCTGACGAGCACTAAGTTGAGGAATAACATTTTGTACAACACAGTTCTATTGTGAAAATAGCAGATCTACATGCTCACAACGCCTTGCGTTGCGATCATGTAGATCAGCTATATTCACAATTTCTGCCTCTAATATTTGACAATTTGGCCAATGTCTAATTTGTCATTTTAGAGGTATTAAAAAGTCCTTAAATTGTTGCTTTAGAAATGTGCAGATACCCTCTATATACACTTAAACTTTATGTTGGTTTGTTTACTGATGAGTGAGAAAACAATGTTGCACATTAAGTTAATCATCTGGGGAGCCCCCAAAATCAATCCACAGGTTGAGAACCATTGCTTTACACCAGTGAAATGGATGAATTACCACTACTGTGCATGTGATGATAGAGAGCACTGTGGGATCCAGACCGGCGATGACAGAATGCTGAGATAGAGAAGAACAATACGAATATGACGTATGTGTGTGAGACAAGCAACACAGATACCGGATTTATGGCATACTAGAGGAAGCAAAGATTTGCGATATGTGTGTGTGAGGATACGTATAGGTAGAAGAATTGTACACAGAGGGCAGAGGCTGAAACACTAAACTGCATTTCATAACAAAGAGATATATCTCTGAGGATCTGGACTTCTCGGAATGTGTAAAATACACATGCCTTTTTGCTGATATGATCAGCATTCCTGTCCCCAGGTGACTAGTGACGGTATGGCTCATCAGATCAGAGACACAGACTCATAGATAAACATACCAGCACATACAAATATGACAGACTATCACTTTGCTCTGTATCTATATGTCAATATGTCATGTTGTTTGTACTATAGGACATGAGCCACCATGCCATAAGATAAGTTGATAAGTTGTGCTTTAAGTATTGCTATTTGTGTTGTGACTTGACACTTATGAGCGTTGACTGTTTTTGGCACTTTATGTATAATTTCTTCTTTTTATTGTGCCTTTTGACTAGCACTGTCTGACTGTTTGAACACTTTTGTTTGGCATTGCATTGATAAGTTGTGCTTCAAGTATTGCTATTTGTGTTGTGACGTGAGTGTTGACTGCTTTTGACACTTTATGTATTCCTCTTTTTTATTGTGCCTTGCCCTTTTTTACTGCACACAACAGTACTTTTTCTTTTTCATACTTCTCTGTAATTTGTAAACCTTAAAACTGTTGTGCTGCCTCCGGGCGACTGATTTTTCCCCCTTGGGATAATAAAGGTATCTATATCTATACAGTAGCCTATAGGCATAGTGACAGATTTCGATATATTTTCAAAACATCTCTAAAAAACTGGACTGGCTGATCTAATGTGGAAAATGTTGATACCCCATCGTCACTTAAACCGACTTCACTCACTCACACATAATGGCAGTGTTCAAATAGTGTCACATTGTGAAATGTACGTACATAATGTCAGCAATAATACACAAAATGATACACGAAAGAAGAAGCAATTACCTGTTTTTGATATGTGCTAGCCGCTCCAAAACGTTACTTTGTGTGTAATAAGTATTTGATACAATGTCCATATGTATTTGTACGTCGCCTATCCAAGTCCCTTTTCTAATTGTTCAATATGCCCCCTGTGACATCATGTGGGTCTATATAGATACACTAGTAAGACACCTCAGGGCGACATGCGACGTCGCGCCAATTCTTGACCATCTGGCAAGTGATATACCCATATATGACCAGTTACCCATATATGGTGATTCATGCATGATAGTCAACAATGTGATGTCCGAATATGCCCAGATATGGGTATTACCAAATATGGGCATTCCCAGATATGCCCTTGATATTGATGACATCGGGACAGGGATCTCCATATATGGGCATAAAACCAAGCCCCCAGAACCCAGGGCTAGATTTGAAGCAACCCCGATGGTGGCCAAAGTTGGAACTGCAGCCTAAACGCGCATTTTGGCCCCGCCCCCTCCACTCCAGACAGGAGAGGAGAGCAGCGTGACGTCATTTTGGAACCACGGTGGTTCCAATTCCCCCAGAATGCACCTGGATTTAGCTACATGCTAGCACGTAGCCGTTGCTTCAAAACGCCACTGAGCACTTGCATTGAAATGATAGTGGGGGCGGGGCTCGTCCGCTCTCTATTTTATATATACTCTATGCATAAAACGGACAAGGACGTAATTAATTTGCAAGTGTTTTCTGGGAATACCCATATATGGGCATGTTCTGACATCACATTGTCGACAAGGCCTATATATGGGAATAAAATATATGGGCATAAAAGGGACATCAAGCCAGAGCGTGATGTCAGAGCGGCAAACCCCTTCTGTTAAGAGTGGTTTAAATTAATTATTACTTAATTATAATTATTTGAATAGGCATCTGTTATTCTTATTCATCCATCCATGGCTGATTTTCTCCACTTTGTCCATCTAGTAGGCCTATTAGCTCCAGTTGTCAAGAATCAAGAGGTGTATGTGTCACTACTCACTATTCTGTAGAATCAGAGTCAGAGAGAGGTAGAACCATAGAATGCTTGTGGTAAGGTCAGTCAGTACTGAAACGTGACACTAGGGGTCATCCTTGACCCAATCTGAGAACCCATTCGGTAAAAAATAAAATAAAAAATAAAACATTGTTTACCTGAAAAATGAAAATAACAACGACAATAACAAAATTAATGTCACATTGAAATATTGAAATAGTTCAGGCCTACGGCCAACTAGTAAACTAATAACAAACATACCTAATTTTAGTTTCCGTGAGTTAAATAGGGCCTATTTGAATAATAATAATCACTATTCAGAAATCTGACATTAGCTAGAAAAATGCTCGGTAGGATATAGATTCGGAAGCAGTCCTCATGGAAGGCTAACAGATATCATGTCATTAAGCTCCCCATGCCAACAGGGACAATTAAGGAGAAACAACGTGCCCAATTCTCTCAAGTGCCCGGGCACTTGAGAAAAAACCGTTTTGATAAGTGACACCGTCGTACTGCGGATTGTAAATGAGGGTTTTGTGCAGCCTACATGTCTCACTCCTCCCTACCTCTCTCTAGCAACCAACAAACAATGCTCAACTTTGCTATTCGAGGCTTTTAACATGGACGAATTTCCCCCCAAATTTAGCAAAGTTCTGGTGACAGCTGATCCACAATACATACCAGGGTAAGTAGGCCTTCTGCGACTTCATTCCTTCATTCAAATAGCTTAATGGCCTAATCAAACCAGGCAGCAGGTGTTCTCAATTATGCAACAACAATAGTCTACTTCTTCAGGATATAGTCCATGGGCCATACGACATACGAGTTGTCGGTATCAAAAAGGTGGCAAAGGTTATCATGCATTTTATAAAAGCTCTATATCTGTAGATTATATTTTGGTATGATAACCCTTTCTTAGACACAGCTAAATTGGTGTTATCAGCCGCTAGATTTGTTGTCCCATTAACTTTACATTACAGGAGAAAAAAAAGCAAAAAATGAATCTGCTTTAAGTAGCATATGAGGGGTCAAACTAGGGGGGTTTTCATGATGCTGAATCCATTGCAAGCATCTGTTTTGCACAAAAGCACATTCCTTGGGCTAAAAACTGTCCCACAAGACTATGGTTTAGTGATGAAAAGTGATGAGTCATCACTTTTCACACTTTTGTGGGGGGCGTTTTAGCCCCACGGATGTTTTTCGTGCAAAACAGATGCTTGCAATGGATTCAGCATCATGAAAACCCCCTAGCTAGTTTGACCCCTCTTATGCGACTCAAAGCAGAATAATTTTTAGCTTTTTTTCCCTGTAATGTAAAGTTAATGGGACACCAACTCTAGCGGCTGATAACACCAATTTAGCTGTGTCTCAGAAAGGGTTATCATACCAAAATATAATCTACAGATATAGAGCTTTTCAAAAATGCATGGTAACCTTTGCCACCTTTTTGATACCAACAACTCGTATGGCCCATGGACTAATAGTGTAGGCTAAGCCATGATGTTCATGAGCCGTCAAATTGATTGATTGATTGATTGATTGATTGATTGATTGATTGATTGAAGTATTTATTAGAAGTTTGCATAGGGAAAGGTACAGTTTCATGACAGTACAGCCCATTGGTACAAGGTCAACTAAAAGGAAACTCATCCAGGTAAGACAAGGCTTATTGTCTCCGCCAGGCCGAAAAGGAAAGGCTGATTGTCTCCACCAGGCCGAAAGGCATGGCTGATTTCTCCACCAGGCCGAAAGGCATGGCTGTAATTATGATTTCGCCCCTGTCCGCGTGTGTGCGTGTCCCCGTGTTTGTGGACAGCTAATCTCCGGCATCGTTGGCACGATGGTATTGAAACTGTGCACGCACAATATTCTTTGCATGGGCCTATAAGCCTGCATGGGTTATAGCACCACCAGGACAGTTTTATTGGACAGTAGCCTACTCTTACAGATTTAGCCCAAAATCACACAAATCGGTACACAGTAGGCCTATCTCTATAGTCATGTGATCAAGACTGATCTCTCCGATATTTCATATTCCATCCTAATTGGCTTACTTTGGCTTCCAAAGTTTGCAGGATTGGTGCGTTTTGATTGAACAAATTGCAAATTGCGTGCGTTACATTTTGCACGCACATTCCCACTAGGTCAAGGAACAGATGCCACCCTTTTCACATTGGTTATAGCGCCACTAGCGGGTCAACTTTTGCTAAATACATTTTTGTAACAAAAAGCATCAAATCACTCCTATTATATAGCGCCACAAGGAGGCCAAAAAAACCTACCTGACCTGGCGAAGACCTGTGCTCAGAAGAGCACTGCTTCTTTAACTCATGTGTTGGTGCATATAATATAACATTGAACAGACAGATGGATCACAGTACTATGTAGTAGACATCATCATAAAAACAGTTGTAAACAAAAATACTAAAACAAAAATATAAAATGTGTAAATTGTAACCAAAATAAGTCTGACTTGGAGGAATTTTGTGACACACAAATAAATGGCAACTAATATAGCTTAGGCCACTGTTTCCCTAACAGTGGTTCGGGACCCATTTGTGGGTCGCAGACAGATCTTAATGGGTCCCTTTGTTTTTGTTTCCTACATTATGTTTATTAATTATTATTATTACAAATATTTAAAAAGAAAAAAACATTTCCAAAACAGCTATTTTCTTTTTTTTTTCATGTTTTTTAAAACAAAAATGATCAGTAAACTAATTTCTCTTTTGGGTCACAAGCTAAACCACAAGTTTAACCACTGGCCTAGGCTATATACTACTACAGTATATGCACACACACACACACACACACACACACACACACACACACACACACACACACACACACACACACACACACACACACACACACACACACACACACACACACACACACACACACACAATGAGCACACAACTGTCATAAAGGTGTGGTGGTGGACTGTGCCTTTATTTATGTATGGCTCCTTTAAGTTACGCAGGTTACTGCCCCCAGCTAAAGTTTCACCTGGGTCAAACCTATGGGCAGCTCACAGCCAAGCTGTTGACCAGTCCTGACATGATGAGGCACTCCCAGCGCCTGGTGCTCCATACGGGACGCTTCCCGTCCACAGAAGAGGACACAGGTCCACGGGACGAGATCTGGAGGAGCTTTCATCACGTCGGGGATCAGAGGAGTTTGCAGAGCATAATACCTGGATACACAGGTATCGCATGTCGCCGTTGTCGAATGGAAACCTTGTATGTCCAAAACCGTTCATTTTGTATTCATCATTTTAAGAATGATTTAAAACTAGTGAAAACAGCCGATCTACAAGCACACAACGCCTCGCGACGCGAGGCGTTGTGTGCTTGTAGATCTGCTGTTTTCACTAGTTTTGTGTATGATGAAGCAGGGCTTTACTTTACAAGAAAAAACATACACATGTTTAACTGCCCAACAGTGACAATATGCACATGTAGCCGATCAGTCTACAGTACAAGCTCACTACAACACACGTGTTGTGTGAGCTTGTAGATCTGCTATTTTTGGTGTGTGACACCAGTATATGACGGAGCATAAATTAGTCAATGCTCTTACACGAACACACATGCACGCATGCACACACACACACACACACACACACACACACACACACACACACACACACACACACACACACACACACAATTGTGTTATGTAATGTTTACCGGTTCTATTCACAGGCTTTGTTCCCAAAAGCCAAAACTATTTTGCTCACACGTACGCTGAGACGTGCAGACGAGCGCTCACGGAGTTCCAACGAGACCAGAAAACCAGGGCTCACAACATGCAATCAAATGACCTGCCAGTCCTCAGAAGCTACTCCAGCCCAGAGTTTCAAGTAACAACTCCTTTAACAAACAAACAAACACACACAAACACACACACACACACACACACACACACACACACACACACACACACACACACACACACACACACACACACACACACACACACACACACACACACACACACACGTGCACGCACACACACACACACACACACACACACACACACACACACACACACACACACATGCACACTCGCACACACACATGCACACAGTGTCACAGTCACATGAACACTTGTTGTCATCAAACGCCTAACACACAGGTGTTTAATCATTCATGGTGGAGATACAGTGTCAGTTAATTGTGATGCACCTTTCTCTAAGAGTAAAGCCTAACAGTAGAGCAGACCTGTGGGAAGCTTTCCAATCAGACCACTCAGATTGAATGATTATGTGTCTGAGATTCACATTGATTGTCCTTTATTGTGGCGGTACGCGAAGATGAGGTGCTGTATGTCCGTTTGTCCATCCCCCAAAGGCCCGGGTACCGACCACCCCTCTGACAGCCATCACCACAGAGCCGTTCTCTTACAGGCCTAAGTCTCAGACGGATATGGGATCACCGTACTTCATGGATGACAATAGCCCACACAAGTACTTTATTTCAGGTACAATATATACAAATGCAAAGAAATATAGTATGCAAAGGTTGCAACAAGTAGCATATAATGATACAGTGAGAATACTCCTTAAAAACCCAGAGGGGGCAGTGCTAGTCAGATGTTTGTTACTGCTGCAGTGAGTACTTTTAAAGCACTTGTAAGACATTTAATGTTCAAGTTCATGCAACGGCTGGATGCATCTACTAACAACATCATTGTGGCGCTCTCCAGCCCCATAATGAGCAGTTCACAGTATGTATCCAGACTTAGGGTGCACTGGCTAAAATGCCTGTGAGTTTTGCCTGTGGGTTAAGTTATGGACTATTTATTTTAATTTTGTTATATTTTCTTTATTGTTTATTCCTTGTATCTTGTTATTATTTGGACCTGAGTCCGCTAATAATGATTGAATTGAATTCAATTGAAAAAAAAAAAAAAAAAAAGATTATGTCATATGTGATAGCTTTATCTTTGAGCTTTGGTTGTTACTAAGACGTTCCATTAGCTCACGGACTGATGTCTGTCTCTCTGTGTCCAGGTTTCACTGGATATGTGCCAAAAGCTCGTTTCTTGATTGGCACTGGTTACCCCATTACCACTAATAAGGCCCTGATCCAGTTTGGAAGGCAGTTCCGGGGTGAACCCACCTCCCTGATCCCAGGAGGGATCGACACCTTGCCTCCAATTCCCACTGTGTATTCCTCCACACAGGGCCTGATGCCTTCATACACAGGACATGTGCCAGGTCTTTATCATTATCAACACTTACTTACTGTACAACACAATGGGGGTGGGCGCTATGGAAACATACAATATCACAATATTTTCCCAAGCTGTATCACGATACACAATCTTATCACGATTCTTTTTCATGTTGGTTTTTATGGTTATTTTTCAAGTTACTCAACAGTAACCACCTACAAGGTAACAAAAACTAAAAGAAAAAGGAGTAACAGCCCATTTATTTAGACCAGTGGTCCTCAAAGTGTGGTCCAGGGAGACTCTGGGTTCCTTTTGGGAGGTCTAAATTGATCCTTACAAGTATACTCTGACAGTATACAAATGTGTATACATTTTTTGTATACTGTCAGAGTTAAGGGGAGACCTTGACATTTTAAAGTTTGAGAAATACTGATTTAGACCAAAAGGCAGGTTTAAATGGATTCTGCATTGAATCTCTGTATTAACAATTCAACAGGATTGTTTATAAGGCTCCCTCATTGTATCACGATATATACGATATCTCTGAAAAGGCATATCGAGGAGACATTGTATCGTCTCAGCGATATTTATCACCATATCGCCCACCCCTACAACACAATGATAATCATTATAATATTGTCTGTCAAATTGCAACTCCCCTTTGGAACACATTGCAGTTCTATGTTGTGTATATAATGATAACTCTTATACCACTGCTGTGCAAGGTTTTGTTTAGCAACTTTTGATCAATTTGTGTGTGAATCTTGTCTTCATCTACTGTAGCTAGCAATTGCTTTACCATGATATGTTTTAAAAGTCAGTCATGTCTAACTTGATACCATCCTACAGGATACAAATTCAGATATGGACATACCTTCGGTCATCTTACCCACAACACACTAGGGATGGGTGATGCTCAGAGGCAGATAGAGGGAAGATCGTAGTGGAAAAGGCCAGCAGACCACAGCAAGAATCAAGAAAGATCTGATAAAATGATTTTATGAAATTGCATTCAAATTCAAATTGCATGAACTTATGATTAATTCATGTTATAAGAATTTGCACTGGATTCAGAATCATGTGATTAAATATGTGTGTTGACATTCTATTGAGTTTGTATGATTTATAGAGTGATTTCTGTTTAATTATTTGACTACTGTATGTACTGCATGCTTACCGAAGACTCCACAATACAGAAAAGACAATAGACATATAGACAATGCAATCTTTATTTAGGCAGATTGTCACTTGGGTCTAGAGGATGCATTCAAACATTGAGGGTAAAATATATTGTTATAAAGTTAAGTCATAATTATATTATTGTTATTATAGTTATATAGTAATAATTTCACTATGTTCAGTTTATTGCAGAACACTGAAAATCCTCATCAAATTAATGACAAGACAATTTCTCAGTCCCAATTCTAGCTTATTACTGTTCTATCAAAATGTACCTGACAGACTATATACCTGAAACAACCACATCATGGCTTATTATTTGTGCAACACCTCACAGAGAGACATACTGTACACTCCTAACAATTCCACTCATCTAAAATTCAGCTGCTAAAAAATGCCAACTATTCTACTTGTATTCTTTAATAAAAGCGTTAAGAAGCATTTGGAAAGTGGATTGAGGCATCTACTGTAGCACCTGCAATGTTTTCCATTTACTCATGCACATACATTTAACCATGCTTGGAATTACAGTAGATCAAAACACAGGTGGCCAGAACTGTAGACTTCACTCACAGTCCACACATGAAGGTGGTGCAGGGAATAATTTGGTACTACCAAGAATTATTGTTGGTTTGCAAGAGTGATGTTCATCTTTAGTAGAACCTTGGGTTGTATTGTTATGTGTACCCATTCCTGATATAAGTCCAAATATTGTCTGTCATCTTCATCAGTTGCTATACTTGGTGCAACAACTAAATCTGTAACCCGTTGGATTCTGTGACATTTGAGGGTGATGAATACAATAACACGATCACAAATAGAGAAATGTATTTTCTATGCTGACAGAATCTACAGTAATTGGTTCTTGTTTGTTTATATTGTTTGTATTTATGTAGACTACAAGTGTGTCATAAAATGTGAAAGATTGTTCATGGACAGGTATACAACCCAAGCTTCCAAAAGTTCAACATCACTTTAAATGAAAAGTACAGCAGAGGACGGATCTATAGATGCAGGATATGGATTGTTTTGTACCTCGAGAATGGTAGGAAGTCCTAAGGCAAGTGCATTAACAGTGACATCATTTGATAGAAATGCACGCAGGGTAAATGCAGAAGACAGCAACCCATAACAAGCATTTATACCTTATTCATCCAGAGAGCTAGTGCACGAATCTCACAATTGTCACAAATCTCACCAATCAAGTTCAGCAGTTCTTATGACAATCCTACTGTTTGTGCTTTCTGACCAGTGTGCCATGTGGTTCAACATTGTGCTTTAGAGTAACATGGACTAATGATCGTGCAATTTAAATATTTTGTATTAATTTTTGGTAAAGTGTATAGTCCCTCCTCTATCTTCCGTCCAAGGAGGTCTCAGGCTGGTGTGGTCCTAATTTCTGTCCAAGTGAGCTCCATCACTGACCACACAGATTGGGCCAACAGTTCCAGCTGTGACCTGTTCAACTGCAGCCACTCTGATGGTCGCCTATACAGGTACATGAGAGAGAGAGAGAGGGAGGGAGAGAGAGAGAGAGAGAGAGAGAGAGAGAGAGAGAGAGAGAGAGAGAGAGAGATCATGAGGTACAATACTGATCATGTGTTGCTTGCCATGCAGACAAAAAATAAGCACCTGGACAGATTCAGATTCAGCTAATAATTATGTGTTAAGCATATTTGCACAGAAGGAATTTCACTTGGTGAATCGTAATAAACAAACAGTCAAGCAGAAACCAAATATTTCAATATTATGGAAAAAAAAGAAAAAAAAAAAAAAGACTAACCCAAATAAAATACTGGATCACTGGACAGGGACTGCACGTTTTACAAATGTACTAGCTTCATAAACCAGCCTCCTGGAAAATCTACATTTTCATTTGTGAAAATGTAGATTTCCGTTAGAGGCTGGTTCACAAGGCTACTAATTTACTGGGGTGACTGATGTTTAGACTTGTGTCGGAGTCAAACGATTTTTCTTTTTATATTCAAATAGTCCCACTGTCTGAGCATCAAACCTTTCTACATAACTGGCTAAAGTGCGTTGGACAACTCTTTGTGACTTTATTTCAATATAACAGATTTTGTATTAAATAGATAAAGATAGAAATAAACGCTATAAAGGTTTTATGAGGCATAACAGCAAATATATAGCCCAGAATATATTTTGTGCTATACTAAACTCAGACCGCTCGCATTGTGAGCTTGCAGCTATTTTCGCCACCATTGTGTGACAAATACAAATCACGCTTAAAACAGCATTGTCTAGTCATGAATCTTTGGTCTGAACTAGGCGTTAAGTATACAAAGTAAATATATAGTATTTCTGAATAAAGACGTATTACTGCTGCATAGGTTTATGTCTGTAAAAAATCTGAGAAGAAAATGTAAAGGCATGGTTTTAGGGTTTCAGTCAGTACGTCAATGATAGCTAGTGCTCACCTTCTGGGCTGCTGCGTCCCACTGATGCTGCCTGACACCCTCGGTGTCCTGGTGGACGGATCCATAGCTGCTCCAAACAGTTTGGCCCAGCGCAGCCTGCCCTGTGAGGGACTCTCATCCTGGAACTCAGCCCCTGATGGTGTCGCCGTCTGCCTCTCACTATTCCTCTCTTCTTGTCTCTCATCTTTACCTCGCTGAAATGAAGGACGCGTTTCTGTAGAATTCTGGCAACAGTCCTCCCCTTCAACCACTCCGTCCGCGAAGGCAGGCTGCCTCTGCCACCATCCGGGACTACAAGCTGACCATAGATTTCTGTTAGGCACTGTTGCACCATTCTCCTCCACTTGTTGCTGGGATGACCCTTGCAGATGCTGAACTTGGTGAGGTGACCCAGTTGGTACCATGCTCTCATTGGCTCCGGCCTTTTTGTCGGCTTGTAGCAGAGGCCAGCTGGTCATTAAAAGGGTGGAGCAAGGTGGAGGGACACCATACTCCTCAGAGCACAGCTGTCTGTTGTATAGCAGTCGGGGCTCTAGCAGCAGGTTCAGGTCAAAGGGCAACATTGAAAGAGGCTGCAGCAGAAGTAGCAGCTCCTGGAACAATGGCTGGCTTTGCCCCTGTGTCATGGGCAGGAAACCCCAAGAATGATAGTGTGTTGTGACGACATCTGGGGAGAGGGAAGGAATTCAGTGCATGCTTTATGTGCAAAAAATCAAAATATGTTAGTGATATTTAGGGAGACGTTCATTATTATTGAATAGTGAAATATAAATTACTACGCAAATACCTTTTTGGCTCTGAAGGTGACATAGCCAGTATTCTAAAGCTCTCAGGCTAAAAGAGAGAGCAGGGAAATGTACAGTAAATAGATAATGAAGTCACACGGTGTGCCTCTACACACAGCACATGCATTAATATCCTTCTATAATCTATTGTAAGAAAAGGCTGTTCATATTTAACTAGGCTTATTCAAATCGTACTCTACAATTTATATTCTGTATGCTAATGTTTTCATCTGGCTGCAACATAATTATACTGTATCAGTAACCCAGGGAAGTGTTTACTGTTTTTCTTTTTTTCTTTTTCTTACATAGCTAATATTATTTAAACATGTCTCTGCTTTACACAATGCAGACACAAAACACTCATTACTTTTTATTATAGTAGGGGTAATGAAGGTTGACACGTAAAATTATGTCTATAAAAATGCTAATGCTAAAAATGCTATGCTTCTCAGACTGCTCATTAAGCCTTGGGGCCAGAAATGCAAAACCATGTATATTTATTATTCATAGACTAAGAAGGACTACATATGTATGAATATATAATATATACAATTGTGCCATCAGGACACAAGGCTTTGTATTGAGCAGTCTGTGAAGCATAGCATTGCAAAGATAACGTTATCTTTTAAATCACCACTTGAAATCCATTTTTGTAGACATTATGCAATATGACACTACTGTACAACATGACACTATGCAATATGACACTACACCATGACACTATACAATATTTATATTACTATATTTTTAGTATTCAGCACTCACTTAAGCAGGCCCATGATAAATGCTCTTAGCCGCATAGAGTAGTCTGCAAGCTGGGAACACTGATTGATTTTGGAGACCAGGCTGTTGAGGACTCGTGCACATGAACCTATAGATTGGACAAAGATAAAGACATTTCAAGCAATAATGCATAAGTGTATCAAACCAAACAACCTGTAATGTGTAGTCATGTAGTCGAGAGTACAATGATCACTGACTTTATTCGTCAGTATACTTTGCAGCATTCCCTCTTGCACAAAATCATCTTATACAGCAGGGGTCTTCAATGTTTTCAGGCCAAGGACCCCTTAACTGAGAGGGAGATGAAGCAGGGACCCCCTTCCCTCTACATATTGTATAACTGTTGTGATGGAGATTCTCATAGATTTCATAGATAGATTCATAGACCTTTTTGACACTTAACCACTTAGAATCTTAAATCGACGATACTTAGTAAACTTGACCTTTCACTCTATACTTGGTCTGCTCTTTTTTACCTCTACACCAAACCGATTTGCCAAAAATAGCTGATCTACAAGCTCACAACGCCTCGCAGCGTGAGGCGTTGAGAGCTTGTAGATCTGCTATTTTTGGCTAAAGTTCTCCTCAGACTCATAGTATAGGGATGCGAGGGTTCAAGTTGTTCATTTAAAATAATGATCCTATCACACAAGGATTTGGCAGCCCCCCTGTAGTAACTCTGAGGACCCCCTAGGGGTCCCGGACCCCCTGTTGAAGACCCCTGCTATACAGTATAAACCTGTCTGAGCGGAGGCTTCCACTACGCTCCAAGTGTGGTTACGACGCTGTCCAATGATGACGTCCAGCTTGTGATCCCTGAGTCCGTCCTCCAGAATGTTCTGGATTGTTGGGCACAAGTGTTCTAGGACCAAACCGCCGATGGTGGGACTCCAAGAGCTGTTGCCCAGACGCATCTGTGGGACGATAAGTTCACAGTGTTTTTGCTTAGCCAACATTCAACCTGGCGTCCCTGTTTTGGGCATGTCATTATGGGCGAACATCTTTTTCTTTTTTTGCTTAAAGGGACATTTCACTTAAAAAAAAACGTGGTAATGTTATCGTCTAATCAGGCTTTTGGGAACACCCCAGACAGTTTTTGAGTTGCTTGATTGAATATTTAAATATTTGATATTCATTTTATCAGACACGCCCCCTTCCTATACAAACCCATTGTAACTTCAAACTCCATTTTAACCATGATAGATTCATCAAAAACACCCGTCCTTTTTTCTGGGGACTCATTCTTCCCCCCCGATACGTGAGCTGGCCGTGTTTTGTTTTAAAAACATTTTTTTTGTTGAAAAAAAAAGAAATAATAAAAAAAAAAAAATATATATATATATATATATATATATAATATATATATATATATATATATATATACAAAAAAAGAGAAAAGAGAAAAAGAAAAACACGGCCAGCTCATGTATCGGGGGGAAGTATGAGTCCCCAGAAAAAAAGGACGGGTGTTTTTGATGAATCTATCATGGTTAAAATGGAGTTTAAATTTACAATGGGTTTGTATAGGAAGGTGGCGTGTCTGATGAAATCAATACCAAATATCTAAATATTGAATCAAGCAACTTAAAATCTGTCCAGGGTGATCACAAAAGCCTGAGTAGACGATAAAATGACCAAAAGGTTTTTTGAAAGTGAAATATCCCTTTAACCAGATGAACGCCAACGTTTTGCTGGTCCATGCCATGTCATACCTTGTCTTCAGGGTCTCTGCTGCTACCAAAATGAGACATGATCAAATCCACTGCCAGGCTCACAGATCTCAACAAGCCTAAAGACAATGGATAGACAGGAGGTTTGGGTAGTTGTGTGAACTCAAGAACTAATTTGTCTCCTAAATCCCATGAGGCTGGCATACCATGCCATACCTTTATTACTACTCTATATTGACATATAATACGATCACACATAGTGGGTCAAGAAAGATAGAAATAAGTGAGAATGCAATACTGTGTGTGTCATCTAACTATAAACAAGGACGTAATTAATTTGCAAGTGTGACTTGTGTCGCGGCAACCACACTGGTTAAACTGACTCAATATGTCCATATACAGTATGGGCATTCCCAGATATGGGCTTAAAATTGATGGCATAAAAGGGATTCTCTTGTATTGGAATTCCCAGATATGGGCTTAACTCACTCAATGCCAAGTGCCAAAATGGCTCCAAGGTAGATGTGCCATGATTTTGTATGTTTTTCTTTACTATGCAATGAAAAAAAAAATTAATAAGTTGTTGTGATTCAGTGGCAATTTTTTTTTTGTCAATCAGACAAATGGTTCCAGAGATAGAGCTGTTTGAATCAAAAAAAGTGTCCATCCACTAGAATGAACACACATTTTCTCAATCAGCTAAACGAGGGAACCAACACACAAACAGAGAAAAGCATCTCGCCTTTGATCTAAAGACGTCAAAGACGTCATTGGCACACAGGGCCCATTGAAAAAAGCAGTCATGAGACGTCATTGGCATATCGATGGGCATAAAAGGGATTATATTAGTGTGGTTGCCCTAACAGGGCATCATCTGGGAATCCGATGTAGAGGTCAGCTCCATATATGGAGATCTAGGTGATGATCCAGTCGTCTCCAGGTATGGATATCCAGGGTTCGATCTTTGATGAGGTGATGTCACAACAATGTGATGTCACAATGTCAACAAACAGGTCAGCAGCTATATTGTATGGGCATTCCCAAATATGGTCATCTACCTGGATCTCTTCCATCATGATCTCTTCCATAATGGTGGTGATGTCATATTGATGACGTCACTCTTGCCCAAATATGGAGGGGCGGCAGTCTGCGCACATCGGTGTTGTCAGGCATGCACGGCAACCGGTTGTGTTGTGAGTGAGGTCAAACCAGAGCTCTGCTCAGCATGTGTAAGATTTGATTTCTTTTTATTCCACTTCATTCCACAGAGACCAGAGGATCCAGAGTCCTTACTCAGTGTCGTGAGAGAAGGAGATAGAAAACAGGGAGTCAGAAAGAGGATAAATAAATTGTCCATTGCCCAACAGAACCTAAAACTCTGTCCCTATAACCATGTCCATGAATAGATGGAGATTTGATGATGAACCTCCACTCCAGGTGGCGGTTACAAAGACCCTCACTCACCTTCACGTCACGTGGCTAGTCGTTAGGTAGCCATAGTTACCCGTTGAATGTTGAATCTCTATATGGATAACCGACGCATCTCACTAAGTCTGACCTCACAAGCCCCATATTTGGAACCGGACAACCTATAACTCCATATATAGAGACATAGCTGTATGACATCACACAGTACACAAATGAGCATCATATAAGACCGGCATTATCTACCGACCGATTAGATGCCAGCAGGAGCTTGACTCTGACATGACTCATCCATTCATTAGCCAGCTCTCGCAGAGAGAGTCCATAGCCTTCAGTACGAGTCGGGATATTTGGATGTTGTCACAATCCTCCCAGACTAAGGTCTGCTGTTCTGATACATACTTCAGATCTCCATCGAGCCATGACGACCTCTATTGTCAAATGCCCATAAATGGACAGATCCCCACAGAATCGTTCCAGCAAATTACCAGAATTGTAACCAGCCAGGAACAAGGAAACACAGATGAATCAAAGTCTTACAGTCATCAAACGGTTATCAAGACTTTAACTCAACCAGAAGTGAAGACACATCAGCTGACTTACACAGGGAAGAAAACTCACTTCTGTAAACAGTGTGACAAGAGTTTCAGTCGTTTGGGTCACCTGAAGAGTCACCAGCGTATCCACACAGGGGAAGAACCTTTCCACTGTAAAGAGTGTGACAAGAGTTTTAGTCATTTAGGTAACCTGAATAGGCACCAGCGCATCCACACTGGAGAAAACCCCTTTCACTGTAAAGAGTGTGGTACGAGTTTCAATCAGCTGGGTCATCTGAAGAGTCACCAGCGTATCCGCACTGGAGAAAAACCTTTCCACTGTAAAGAGTGTGACAAGAGTTTTAGTCATTTAGGTGACCTGAATAGGCACCAGCGCATCCACACTGGAGAAAAACCCTTTCACTGTAAAGAGTGTGGTACGAGTTTCAGTCAGCTGGATCATCTGAAGAGTCACCAGCGTATCCACACTGGAGAAAAACCTTTTCACTGTAAACAGTGTGACAAGAGTTTCCGTCACTTATGTCACCTGAAGAGGCACCTACCTATCCACACTGGAGAAAAACCTTTTCACTGTAAACAGTGAAAACCACCATCTGCACAATGGAGGAAAAAAACTATCAACTGGGTGATGATGTCACCATCCTCACCATCAACAGCCAATGCAGGACCAGTATTCTTGGTGACGTCGCCATCAACAAGTGCGACCTTATATAAATAACAAGGTACGCTCTGCTGGCGCACAATTAGGCCTTACAGGCCATATATAGATTTGACTATGTCTGTCTGTGTGTCTGTGTAGGCTGTCTCTGTCTATGCCATGGGCCCATAGCCAATCAGAGAGGGGCAAAGGGTGACGTCATAACATCGAGGCATATAAGGGCCACAAGAGGGGCAAAGGGTGAATATCGAGGCATAAGGGCCACGAGAGGGCCCGTAGCAAATCAGAACGGGCATAAACGGGCATATGTCAGAAAATCTTGAGGTGTGTTGGATTGATTAACTTCACATGACATTTAAACAATAAATCATAATCTATCTATATATATATATATATATATATATATATATATATATATATATATATATATTAAGGCTGGGACTTTAACTGATTAATTGCGATTACCGGTAATTAATTACACATTTTAATCGCACTTAGTTTTTGCACCAGAGAACCTTCTGTTTCGGGCATACCGAACATACCGATGCACCAACCAAGAAGAGACAACAAACGCAAAGAGAGAAGTAGCCGATCAGAGTGCTTTGCTTGGCCCAGTGGATGCGAAATTTAGATAAAAAAAAACACTCGTTGATTCACTCGTACAACAAAATGTGTTTTACTTGAAAGAAAATACTTCTCAGGTCAAATATTGATGTGCGATTAAAATGCGATTAATTGCGATTAATTAATCACAGAGCCTGTAATTAATTAGATTAAAAATGTTAATCGCATCCCAGCCCTAATATATATATACACAATAATTGACTGTGGTTGGCGTAACTCAGAAAGCGTCCGACCTAACTTGGCATGTATGTCTCATATGAAATGACCCCATGGTTTCCGAGAAACAATAAAACACAAATATCTGTATCTGTCAGCTCGCGGGTCAGAGAAAGACTCACAAATTCTCTGTGTGGAAAGCTGACTCGTCAGTCGAGTGGCAGAGCTTTGTGTAAGTAATGTTAGTGCCGCATAGCCAATATAAATGGAATGACATTCTGGGCCGCTGACGCAGCGGTACAGGCACTTAGACTCAGTGTAGCCTGGCAGTGTGTTGTGGGTTCGAGTCCCAATGCCGATGGCCGGATGTCACTCCCCATCTCTCTCCCCCATTTCCTGTCAGCTTAATGTTTATTTCTATCAATAAAGGCATAAAAGCCAAAAAATTAAACTTGAAAAAATTAATTATTAATTAATTAAAATGAAGAAATATAAATAAAATGTCAATACTTGGTGTCGCCACACAACACCAAGTATGAAATATATTAGGGATGGACATCGGTATCGCCTAATATAAAACATCGTCAGGTATTATATCAAACCGGCCGAATCGGTGATCGGCAGGTCACTGACAAAAAAACGGTTTTATGCCAATTGTGTCTATGGCACTGCACAGCATGATGCTCTGGTCCTGTGACTAAAGTAAACATTAGCAAGTAGCAGCCAGTCTATTTAGTGGCAGCCTACAGAATACAGATGGTGCTTATTGCTGCAATGTAAGGATATATTCCATAATCCTGTGTCCATGTTGTCTCCAAAAAGAAGGAGAAAGAAAAACAGACGGTCATATTAGACTGGATATTGTCTGTGTTTTGGGATATTGTACTATTGTGATTGATTTGCCATTAGTGTTCTTCTAGCTTATTGGTACTCAAATTGAAGTATGTCTTGTAGGCCTACTTGGCCTGAAAAAAGGGTATTTGAGCAACCCTATTTTCTAGTTCTTAGCTAAAGAAATCGGTATCAGAAAAATCGGTTTTGGTAGGTCAGACCTTCATAAAACCGGAGGATCGGTATCGGCCAAGAATTTTGCAATCGGTCCATCTCTAAAATATATATGTCATAAGTGATACATTTTCATCTTGCTTGATGCAAATGTGAATGATCCGTGGCATGGAGATGAAAGACTCCTCTGCCGCTGCAGACTAGTGTATCTGTATGAACTTACATCCACTTCCCTTTGCAAATGTCATGGTAAATTCTTTATGCACACACTGAAGCAAGCTGCCTATGGTGCTGCTGCACCCCGCTGCTCACTGCTACTCGCCGCACTCGCCTCATCACTGACTGCCCACAGTAATAGACTCTTTAGTTCATTCATTTCCCGCCATATGGCACTTTCTGAAATAACATGATTGTGTATACCATAAATCATGAGCACTGTAGAAAATTGCAATGTACCCCATACCGTAGCACCCCCTCCCCCACCACCACCCCATCAACCCCATCTCTCCCCTTCTCTGTGCTCTCACATAGGCTACAGAGCAGAAGACTCAGCCAATCACGTTCAGGCAGAGTTAAAAATAGGTCATGTTTGAGAGAGAGAGAGAGAGAGAGAGAGACCCTTCGGGGTATTGAAGGCATTGCTACAGTACTCTGGGTTCTTATTGCTTTGTAACATCTCATCACCGCAGTGCACTGCCACACAGTGGAAGCCAGGCTCTCCAGACTCTCATCATTAAGATCGAAATGTCATTCTTCTTAACATTTGTTGCCTCAAGCACAAATGTTAACAATGTGATTTAGGTAGCATGTTGTTTGGACAAATGCTAGATGTATTGTTTACCTGGTCCAAGTTTCCTCTATTATTTACCTTGTTATTTATTCACTCGAGCTCACGCTTATTTTGCACTTGCAAGTCGCTCTGGATAAGAGTGCCTGCTAAATTATAAACTGTATTCTGCACATACTGTATGCTATGCACATATTCTAATACCGAATACGACACATACAATTTGACACATGGTGATTCTAAAAGAGAGAAACATAAAGATAACACAGAGAAAGCAGACACAGACTAAATAGTCTCATTCCCTTTAGCTCTGATAGAACTGTTGGCAGATTCATTATTTAGCCCTGCAGACATCGGCCGACTCTCACCTCTTCTCTGAAGGTGGCTGATCGACAGGGAGTCATAAGAAGCATCGGGCGAAAGGCAGAACTCCACTGGCGGCCTGTCACTCAGGATTAAAGACTCACGTTGCTGACACTGCCTCTGGTCTGTACCGGGCCTCGAAGATTCCTGCCTCTGCTGTGGCTGCAGCCCAGAGCCTACCGGGGCCAAGGAGGCTGTCAATTTGTTGTGGAATAAATGAGCCTGCGTTGTGTGTGCTACTGATGGACATTGTGGGGATTTCTTTTGGGGTTGTGGAGATATGGGTGGAGAGAGGGACACCAGCAGGGTTGTAACATGGCTGTGACCAGCTGGGGATGGGGATTGAGACAATGCTGCATGGTAGGAAGAACTACGGATATGTATTGGACTGTGATGTTTTGGTTCTGTGCTGGCATGAGTCTCTTCAGGGATGAGATTAATAAGGTCTTGGCAGGTAGCAACTGTCACAAGGCGGGGCTGATTTGGGGCTGAGGCTGTTGAAGTCTGGCTTGGATTAAAACTTAACGACTTTAAAGCGTTGTTGGGTTGAGTTGTGCCTGAGTGTGGGCTTGTGTTGTCCTGGCATGCAAGCTTCTGACCCACTTTTGGTTTCGGGCTGGAGTAAGTTAAGCTGATTTGTGATCCACATGGGCTGCTCTGTCCTTGGTCTGTACTTGCATGACTCCAAGTGTTCCAGTGACTGGAGCATTCTGGGCTAGATACGCAGGTTGAACAGGTGTCGGAGCTGGACGGAGCCTCCAGCAGGATGGGCCCGTAGTTGCCCAGAGGAGATGGCTGGAGGTAGGTAGAGATTCCACTGCATTTGCTCTTGCCCTTGGACCCCAGTAGGCTGCTGCTGCTATGCTTGCTACCCCTCTGACTTATATATTGATCAAGAAGAGAGCCCAGTTGCTGAGCCTGGGGTTTGCCCGGCGGGGTTAGCAGCACACAGGGCTGGATGGGCAGGGAAGTGGGCCTCTGGGCTTTGCTGTAGCGCACCACTGAGGTAGCCGACGAACATGTTCCTGAGGAGCCAAGGGATGAGAAAGAAGGAGAAATATGAATATACAGTAAGGAGGAGAAATATGAATAAAACATACATATTTTCACAAAACTATTCGTCTACTGTTCATCAGACCTGATGAAGAGCCGCTAGGCTCGAAACGTCACGTCCAATGATGGGGTAAAGGAACCAATACATTTTTAAGCTTTGGAGCATATGACCCAGTGTGCAGACTTTATTCTTTTTGGATTCTGAGCTCAGCCCAGCACCTGTTTTTTAGTGAGCGGATGTGCGTGCCTTATTTCTTATTTCAAAGTTTATATTAGTTTGTACAGTATATACTGTATTATAACTATAACCATATACAGTAGTTATAGTTTATAGTAAGTAACCACATCCAACCTGGTCATCCCCCAATGATTCATAACATTTCACAATAGGGGAGCTCCAGCCACTGCAGCCATGCAGAGGCTATAGCTATTTGGGGGTCCTTGGCATTTAAAAGTGTGGGACCCCCTGAACCTATTGCCTTACCATGTTCCTCTGCTTCATTCTCACTGTGATCCTGGTCCAGGGTTACAGATGGCTGGGTAGACACAAAGCTGGGGCCTTGGCATACAATGTTCTCAGCATTGCTCTGGCACACAGAGACTGCGGTATGGGAGAAGTACTGGACGCTGCCTGTATCTGTCTTCTTACACAAGGTTTTCTCAACAGGGGTGGTAAACTGGGTCGTATTGGCATCACACTGAGTGTAGTCAAACACAGTATTGCTCTGTGCTGATGAGGTTCTGGGGCTTTTATTGTGTTCATCTTTTTCCTGCAGCAAGTAGAGGAAAGACAGAAATAGTGCAGAGTAACACACATATCCAGAGTAGGTCAGAAATACTGTAGCTGAATGGGTGCCATGCTGTTGTTTACAAACTGTTTACAGTGATTCACCTTGGTGCATTTGATTTTCCACTTTTCCTTCTTTATCCTTTCAGCTTGTGTGATGTATGTTTACTTGAATATTTTCATGTTTTTTATCTTATATTTAATTAGCTTACAACAGAGCCCTGAGTGGATCTTGTTTAAATGTCTGTCTAAATAGCAGCTGAGTTGGAACTAGTTATAACCATAATTTAGTCGTAGCAGATTCCGTTTACAGTAACAGTAACCATTTTAGCATTACTATTATTATTTTTATGTTGGTTTTCTGGTACTTTTGTATGAATGTATTTATTATTGCATTTTTTTGTTCTGTATTTCTGAGCTAAGGACAACAAATATATGTTCATGTACAGTATTGTCATTAAAACATCAATCAAACATTTACCTACAGCAATGATTTTGTATCAGTCAGTGTTTTTGCAATCACATTACCTCAACTTTGTCCCTTTGTAGTGCCTCTTTCCTTGGGGTGGAAAACAAACAGTCGGATGGAAGGAGGACGGGGCTGCCTCTGCCCTGTCCATCGGGGTGGCTGGGGACACAGGACCAGGCAGGGCTGGGTGACTGGGAGGGCAGACTGTCACACGTCACAAGCTTGTAGTACTTCTGATTGGTCCCCGTAGCCAGCGTGGCCTGGCTCTGGAGACACGCAGTCAGGTCTGAGGCCTCCAGAGAGGTCAGAACCTGGGACAGCGGCCCTAGCGGGTACAGGTTACAGTTGCTGTCAAGACCCTGGGGAGACTGGCATGGTGCAGAGGGCCCCATATTCACCTCTGTTTCTAGGGGAGTTGAGACAGTCCAGTCCCCCTTTTGGACATCCGTATGGGGAGTCTGGGAAACAGGCCGGAGGTTGAGGAAGACCGATCCGTCTGCTGACTGGGAGGGTTGCATCGCGGGGCTGCTGAGGTCTTGAGGGATGGAGGGGTTGTTGCTCTTATTGTAGATGGTACAGAAGTTCACCAGAACTCCGTCAGAGCTGTTACTGGACAGGTCGCTGACAGACTCTGTGCGACCGTTTAACATCTCTGAGCAACATCTGTGCTGGCTGTTATCGAAGCAGGAGACGTGGTCCTTCATCTCCTCGTTCAGTCTGGCCCATTCCTGCTCTCCATAGTCCGTTAAAATGGCATGTGATCTACGGACAAGAAAGTGGCATGATGGGAACGCGTCCAGCTGGTTGGTTCGGTTAGAAAGCCAGTCGCTGTCTCTGTCTGGGTCCAACATGCCCAACTCCTTGCCCCACACACCGTCCATGTCCCCATGAGGGACAGAATGACTGGAAGCATTGCTCAATGCCCAGTTAGAGTTCCCATGAAGCACGAAGGAGGAGTCCTCGCGGTATCTGTGCAGGTTATCTCCCTCGCTATCTTCGTCTTCCTCATCCTCGTCTAACTCGGTACAGGGTAAGAATGAGTTGCGTGATCGCAGACAAGCTCTGGCACCAGAGCCGTCTTTCTTCCTGTGGGAGCTGACGTGTGCGGGTGCCTCCTCTGGCGAGGAATTGGAGTCGTCTCTTCCACTGCTGTCACTGGTTCCCTCTTCCTCCGCTCTGTCCTCTTTGAGGCTACCATCGCTGCTGGAAATGTGCCTGCGGCTACAAGAAAAAGCGGGCTCTCTGTGGAGTGAGTCTTGTTCTGGGAGGGAGACGGCACGGGTCAGGGCCACAGGACACAGGCGTCCCGGCTTCTTAGACGAACCACATCTTCCTGCTCGGATAGGGAGCTGCCAAGCGGGAGGCTGGACAGGGAAGTGGCATGCTATCAGGGTGTCCCCTGATAGGCTGGAAGCCTTGATCATTGATTAGACTTTGCAATGCGTCATCATGGTGGTAGCCGTCTTCGTGGTTATGGGCACCTGAATGGGGCAGAAATGTAATGCATCAATAAATGTTATACAGTACCAATCACAGATTTTAATTGTTGAAATGCAAAGTTTGGGAAGGATAGCGGCAACGGTGCCGGAGATAAGAGTAGGGCCAAAAGTGTGACGTGACGGACAGACGGAGGGACTTACTGACTGACGGAAGGACTGACAGACAGCCGGTGGAGCTTTTCATAGTAACTTGCAACCTGGCGGTCACAACAATGCACTAGGATTGGATAGGATAGTGAAAACTATAAGAGCTAATATTTTGGTGTGGGGGAATGGTTTTCTTTGTTCTCATCAAGACTGTTGATCAGGTTGGGGAAGAGAAGATAAATGTTTGTTGTTATGAGGAGGCTGAAATCTTAAGGCTGCAGCAGATGGACAGCTGGCATAGTGTTGGCTGTGGCAAGGAGTTGTCTAGTTTGGACTGGCATCCATGACGTACGGTGCCTGAACTGACCTTTAGTTTCTTGTAGTAAACATAAAGAATGAAGTGAATAGGTTACGTAC
Source organism: Nannobrachium achirus (assembly GCF_963921795.1). NCBI lineage: Eukaryota > Metazoa > Chordata > Actinopteri > Myctophiformes > Myctophidae > Nannobrachium > Nannobrachium achirus. Next base: position 19,687,296 of record NC_137822.1, read on the forward strand.
ATAAATATACGTCCCAATCTTCAAGTTATCCTTTTCGTTGATTTTATGTCAATTCATTAGTGCCATATTACATAAAAGACAGGACACTTCCTGCACTTCATGCTAAGGCAGTCCCTTATTACCCGTGTTTACCATTTGAGCGCTATTTTATACGTTGACTATTTGAAAATAGCTGATCTATGAGCTGTAGAGTTTCTTGTAATAAAACATATTAAAATGTTTGATAAATGCTGCAATGTTTATTGCACGTTTTGAAAAGAATAATAAAATAAAAAAGTGGGACATTTTTTAATGACATGCCTCAAATCGGGACACAGTGCAGGGTTAAAGTGATGGTTAATGGTCAGAAGTGCTGTATATCGGCGAGACAGCGACAGAGCAGCGCAGAACAGTATGAGTCAGTCTGCGACTCTGCGTCCCCCAAGTATAGCCACCACCGCAGCACAGGACACATCTAGTGAGTGAGTGTCCTACAGTATTGTCTGCACCCAGGCTTCAGCATAGCCTAAGCTCCAACATTCAACCATTAGCATGCATCCCCGCTCTTCTCCCTGCCTGGGCCAGCAACAGTCATCCCCAATTATACTCCGTCATACAATGGTGCCGCGTGCCTAAAATAGCTGATCTACAAGCACACAACGCGTTGCAAAGCGACGCGTTGTGTGCTTGTAGATCAGCTATTTTGGGCGTGCGACACCGTCGTACAACGAATCAGGCTTTACTCAGCTGTCTGCACTGCATGTAGGGCAGCTCCACTGCAGAGATCCTCTGCTGGCACAGCTGAGTGTTCCACGTTGCTTTAATTAATGCAAACCTTTTAATTACGAACAGGATTATAATTTTTTTCTCTCAAAATGTTCTACCCCATTCATGAAATCTTTGTTTTGTATTACCTTTTTTTATTATTACAGATCAATAAGAATCAGTCATACTGGCACAGTAGAGACTATACATTATAAATTAAAGATGCATGTATGTACCAGTAAATGCTAATTTATTATTTGTTAGTGAAAATGTTTGTCAATTGGGATTTGTGTGTCAAATGTTGGTAAAGCTATATGATATATTTAACATTTAAAATATATTTTTCCCAAGACATTGGAGGGAGGTGAAGGCTACAGTTACATATTTGAAGTATGACAAAGTCAGACCAGATTTGTAGATAATAGATGATATGAAGAGCAGAGCTTAAACATAGAAAGAGTGCTCATCTTTCTCCAGGCTGTTACAATAGGTGAAGGTTTTGCACAACTATCTTCTGTCAGTTCTGTGAGAACACATTAATTCAGCAACTTTTTACATGCAATTATCTATCAGTCCAGGGCTTTATTCGGGCATAAATGGTGAAGGTGAACAATCTGTGGCATCTTTTGCAGATGACTATGAAGAGGCAGGGGAGCCTTAACTCCGCACAAAACTCAAATAGAAACATCTATAATGGCAACATGCCCCATAGATCTGACCTAACCACTGTACCACACCATTACACTTCCATTAGAGCTCGCTACAAATGTGTTTATTAATCCACATAAATCCATATTTTAATGCTAAAAAACCCAAAGGAAATATATACATACCACAAAGAATAACTCAGGCATCAGAGACTGAATCAAAGGGATGTGATAAATCCAAATGCACTGGACATTTGTGTCAGTTCAGATCAACTATCAGTGGACATTTATGTCAGATCAGATCAGCCATCCTACATGACAGAGGTAATTGCTGTAACGGGACCACAAGACTCTCAGGCCCGATGTTCATCCTGCCTGCTGCCCTCCTCACATCATCATGGTGCTTGTTAACTGTGGTGGGCAAAGTAGCCTATCCTCAACCCCAGTACTTGAGTCACAAGGATACTCTCTGTCAAATATCACTCAAGTACATGTGAACGTTGTTCAGTCAAATGTGCACTTGAGTTAAAGTACTGGAGTAATTGCTTTTTGAAATATTACAAATGATGTGCTTTTAGGGCAAAAGTACATTGCTGTATAGGCTATTCAAATTGAAAGGACCAAAGATTTTCCTGACTAAATATATACTGTATATGGGCAGCTGATATCTACACGCTTGTATCTTCTGTTTCACTGCTGTATGGCAGCTGATATCTACACACTTGTATCTTCTGTTTCACTGCTGTATTGTACAGCCTACTTTTTGCTTTCCTAGAAATGTAGTGGAGTCAAGAGTAGCCTACAATATTTGTCTTTGAAATAGTGGCGTTAAAGTCATACGTTATGTAGGCCAAAGTATATAGGCTACAAATATTATACTCAACAATGTGGGTTAAGCACAGACTGCTCATGTAAATGGCTGTCCACCCCTAGAACCTATTCTGGCCAATGGGACAGTAATTCAGAGCAATGGGAAATCTGACTGACATGCATTCGGGCAAAGACAAGAATGCCCAAATGAAATGCCAAATGAAATGTGACATACACAGTAGCTTACAGTAGGCCTACAGGCAATCATGGTCAACTTGAATGCCATGATAAAAATATACTTTTGTAAGGGGCAGATGAGAATACTCCTTGGAGATGTGCCTTAATAGAACAATGTGAAATGAAATAAGATTAGAATCCTGCTCCTTCTATGGTTCATATACGTGCACGCAACGCAAGCGCGCGCACACAGCATTTCTCTTCCAAGTTTCAACCAAATTCAGCCTATACGTGACACTATCGCACTTTTAATGACAATAATAAAGTCGGCTTTATTCAAAGGGTAGCCTACCTTTTACATAAAATTATATAGCCATAGTAGCCAACTATCCTAATTCTGAGCGCGTAGCCTATGGCATGGACCGCATCATGCATGTACGGTATGTACAGGTAGGCTATAAGAGCGCACTGACATGAACTGCAGCACCACAAATGAGCACAATTCAATTGTAGGCTGCTACGTACATAGGCTACTAAAACCTACTTCAAAGCGTTGCAATTAAGTCAAAGCGAGATTCCCGACCTCTACACATTTTCATCATTATCTCATTGCGTTCATTAGACACAAAACTGACCAATAAAACCCGAGCAGCCTGGAATACATGCCAATTATAAACATGCAACAATAGTTACAGATGTAGCATGCAAATTTGTGCATGGTCTGACAAACAATTTTCAGTAGCCTACGTTGTATCTACTTGACAAGCGCTCCGATGTTCGGTCTGCAGTCTGCACTCTGGAGGATGATAAAGTGGTCCCCACACACACACACACACACACACACACACACACACACTGCTCCTTCTTCTGACAGCTGATGGTGTTCTGCTGCTGGAGGGACCTTGCCGGTCTGTAGGAGGTATTGCGTCACGAATGGCTTTAACCAATGAGATGATCGGAAGAATGCCTGACTCAAGCTCAGTGATGGCAAAAAGGTAGCAACATAAAAAAATACAGGTGCGCTCAGCGCTCTATAGCGCAAGCAAATCTCCGCCAGGCATGCCCTCTCTCCATCAAGAGAGGACATGAATAAAGAAATATTGTATTATATATATTTATTATATTTAATTTTATTTGATTATATGATATAGCCTACTATTTAATAAATAGGTCTACCTTTGTTTTTAGCAGTTTTCTTTTCCCCCCCACAGAATCAAATGTTTATAATGGCCATGATTCACCTGGAGCCTGGATGGATTGGTTCTAGGCTTAAAATAATTGATATGGGCCTACTGTAAATATTTTTGTAAATCTCTATGGGGAAAAAATAAAATACCAAAGGCCTATTTTTGAGTGGAACCAGAAAATGGACAAGATTGAAGATTGATTGAAGTAGGCCTATTTATTAGCTCTTTGAATAGAAAAAGGTACAGTTTATGAAGTACAGTTCACTGGTACAAGGTCAACTATAAGGAGATCCAAGAAAGCCTTTAGGCTTATTTACATAGGAAATCTTTTTGACTTTTTGACTGCTCGGAAACATTGCTTTTATTGTATCCACCATGCATGTGCCCATGCATGTGTGTGATGCTTTTAGCCACAGCCACTGTTTCCCAAGCACTGGGTCAACTTGTACCAGTGTGGCCACTAGATGGAGACATCACTACATTTTATCACAAAGGATCCTACAGCTGCCGCCTAGATGCCAACCAGACTTCTCGTTACGTCACAGACTCATCCTTGGTGTCTTTCTAGGTTCCTAATCTGTCAAAACAAAAACAGCACTCCCATAGCTAGCTCGCCTCCAAAACAAGTTTAACAGGCTGCTAACGCATTATTCTGTCTTGGACTTCGTCGCCACTATGCTGTTGAAATCATGTTGCCTCTACAGTACGGGGGTGTTTGGTATTCTTATTTTAATCGCGGGTATTACCTTAATATTGTCTGAAGTGTTTCCAAATATCCTGAATTCACTTGTCAAAAAGGTGAGTAGGATACATATAGCTTGCTATTAGGCAGTGTGTTGTGTGATAGACTTCTATCACTGATAGTTGATGTTTTGATGTATTTGACACACTACTTAAAATCAATCTGCTATTGTATAATACAAACTTCTACTTGACTGTTAATGGGCGTTCGCTATTTAGTTAGCTTGCTCTGTGGGGTTGTGTTGACAAAGGGAGGTCAGGTCACGAGTGCATTGGTGACACATTGATCGATATGGGCTATAAAAGTGTATGGAGGGAAAATGCTGGTAACCAATGCTACACTGGTGTAGCATTTTATGTTCTCGTTGTGTCAGAAATAAGAGAAGTGTGGTCCAACCAACTCTAGCCTTAATTCAAGAGTCAGACAAATAAATGTCAGAAATTCGAAATCTACGAGTGACAGTCTTATCCAAGGCTGGTCCAACTCGATCTCAATCAATCAAGCTAAAGCTATGTAGCCTAATCACAGGTACACAATACGTAATTATGTCTATTTACATCAATGAGTGTGATTACAGCTTGACTTCAGTGTAGATTGCGACTTAAGTGTTCTAATTCAGGCTAAGCTACCTTTAACACACTTTAGTGTGTGGGAGACTGGGAACGTGGTTGTGTGTGAGTGATGATGAGATCATGGTACGTGAGGAATGAGGATATAGTAACAGGAAGATTGGGAACAAGACAAGAGTGGAGACCTCGATGTAATTGGCTATCTGGTCCAAAATGTTAAATTAATAATATATGTATTTGGAAAATGGTTATTGTAAAGTATACATGATTAGAACATGATTGAACATTTCACAATTCAAGTCTAATATTTCTGCAGTTGCTACAAATAGCTAAAACAAAACTGTATGTCCAATCATTTTGGTAAGAAACAAGAAGTTGAAATGTCACTCTCCCTTAGTGCCCTCTGCCCAGACTACCCACTCATCTTGTATCAGTTTCAGCCACATCGCCTTAATGGACAGTCATCTAATGAGTAATAACCTTTGTCCCGCATACTTTAGGAAGTGGTGCTGAAAAATGGCACAGATGCATTTGAAGCCTGGGAGAATCCTCCCCCACCAGTCTACATGCAGTTTTATTTCTTCAACCTGACCAATCCTATGGAGGTCCTGGATGGAGACCGACCAGCTGTGATAGAGATCGGCCCCTACACGTACAGGTGAGGATAGCAGGGGGGGTGGTGTTTTGCTGTACACTCACCGGAGAGTATGTATGCATGCACAAACATTTTGTGTCACGATCACCTAAACATATTTAACATTGCATTGCGTCATGGCATTAGCCTCAACAAAAGGGAGTTCTCTTCTCAAGACAAACAAAACCAAACATGGGGTGCTCCCCATAACAGATACTGATTTATTTTCAGAGGGAAATATTTAACCTTTGCTACTACAGTATCTGTCTCGTTTGAATGGTCTTACCCATACCATATTTATGACACTAATTTGTAACTTAGTTTGTCCTTTATTAAACAATCATTAACCTTACCTCACTCACCTCTTCAATAGGAGGGAGCTCCAAATATTATTCAGTACAATATCAGGTTTATGCTTCAATATTAGACTTAAGTGTTGAATGAAGAGAGGGTTAAATGCTACTACAGTAACTAAACAAAAATATAGTACAAACAAATAAATCTTAACCTAGACCATCTGAGACAGTAGTAGCTTTTCTTCTATATAAAAGATCAGTTTTCCGTATCTGTGAATTTGGCAATGGTCGATTGAGTCATTAGGAGCTTATCGCCACTGAATCGACTTGAGGACACAACTAAAATATTATTTTTTTCACAATATTTCACAAATTAAAAATAAAACCTTTTCAAGAGTCATGAAAAGAGCAAAAGACACGTTAAGGCTTTATATGAGATATTGATTTTCTTATGATTATTCGATTTTTTGTGCGTCAATATCTCGTCAAAGTTGAACAATCATACAGAGGCATTTATGCATAAATCCAAGACCATGCTTAAAACGCTTTCCTGGAATGAACCTGCGACACCAAATGCAAGCGCACCAAAAAATGTCTCATGGCCATTGGTAAGTTCCATGTGACCTCTTGGGGGTTACTGAAGGGCATGTCGTGGTCTTCGTGGGCTACTTTCACAATAATTCATTCATTCCTGTCACAAGACTGATTTTCTACATTTTAGGCCCCAACAAACCCAAATATGGAGATAACCTGGGAATTGTAAAACTGCCTAGGTCCCTCTTTGGGGATAGTCTAGACTAGTGCACTGTTTCCAGTGGGTCGACTTTAGCCTGGCTTGGTAGACTATATACTAATGCAGCTAACTAACTGTCCCCACCTTGTTTTAACATGATTGTTTAGCTGTGTGTGCCAGGCTAGGTTGACATAGGACCCATCTTTGGGTCCACGGACCATTTTTTTATGGGTTGTGAGTAAATTTCTCTTTTTTTATGTTTCCCACATTAAAAAAGAAATAATAAATAAATAAATGTATAACAACCTTTAATCAATTAAAAACAATTCCAACATTTTTCAAAAGTATTTAATGCATAACATAAACAAATCGAATTATTTTTGGGAAAAAAATTATAATAATAATAATAAGAAGAAGTAGTGAAAATAACAGATCTGTTGTGAGCTTGTAGATCTGCTGTTTTCACTAGTTTGGGGAACCTGGGCAAACATCCTAAAATGTTTTGGGAACCACTCTAGATCTTTCAAAGGTATAAATGACTTATTTGTCAGATTGGAAAGTGAAGTCTGGAAATCTGTGGAACTGTTAGTGGATGAAGTTTGTAACATCGCATTACTGTCATGGTTTCTTATACAGGGAATACCGTCCAATGGAGCAAGTGGACTTCCTGGATAATGGTACTAAAGTAGCAGCAGTCAATACTAAGACCTACATATTCCAGCCCAGCATGTCCACTGGCCCAGAGAGTGACCTCATCAGGACTGCTAACATCCCTGTCCTGGTGAGTACTGGAGGAAATTAATAACTGTCTGTATTATAGATGCTGTAACAAATACACAGTGTGATCTTTAACAACTTAAAGGACAACTTTGGTTTTTTAAGTGTTCATACTTTAGATAAAACAAACATGAGTGTTAAAATGTTTTAATTTACTGCTTTCTATTGTTTTACCAATTTTAATGATTTTGATTTCAGTTTGGCTAAAAAATGAATTTTAATTAAGACACAATAAGCCACTGATTTCTTTATTACTATTTACAGTAACACTACTAGCCTCCATAAGTCACATCTGCCCATGAAAGATTGCAGTGCATCTTGGGAATGGGCTTATTGTGTTTAAAAAGACATATTTAGCCACTTGTACGCACTGAAATCAAAATCGTTAAAATTGCTAAAACGATAAAAAGCTGTTCTTTTCCCATATCAACCATCTGGTCAAAACAACCTGTTTTCTATGGACCATAACGTACACACGGCGCATCGCGGTTGTGTTTTTTCCTCTCCGTGTGAAAGAAGAGACGTTCGGCATAAACAAGCAGAAATATTTAGTATTTACGAACAATCAATATGAGACAAGGTGGTACTCATAAATTATGGCTACTCTAGGATATTTAATCTACTTTGTGAATCTTCTTGATCAAATGTAATGATTGTCTGTGTGCTTACTTTTCACAATCGTTTGTTCAGGCATGGTTTCATTCATTGCTCTCTTTATAGACCGTGATGGAGATTCTCAAGTTCTCAAAGTGGGAGGCTGAGCTTGTCTTTGATTTAATGAAGAGTACGAAAGAGGGTCTCTTCACTACTCGCACAGTCGGAGAGCTGCTGTGGGGATATGAGGACCCACTTCTTAAACTCTTGAAACCTTTACCACCACATTTGATTAAGGATACTGTCTTTGGACTCTTCTATAAGGTTTGCTTCAACCATACACATTGTACTGTCTATATTCTTCAAGGGGGGGGGGGGGGGGGGTCTAAGGTTGCTGTACCTTAGACCCCCTTAGCCTAACTTCTCTTCACAGGTCTTATGTTATATGAATTACATAATATTGATTTGTCATATTCTTCTAATCATATAATCATACAAAAGCTGTATATGAAATATATTAAAACAGAAGTATCTGATTCTTTAAGAAGAGCTCAACCACAGATGAAATATCTTTTCAATCCAGTGCTTCATAACAATACCTTTTTTCTTTTCTTTTCTTTCCTTTCTTTCTTTTATAGGCCAATGCTTCAAATGATGGAGATTATGTGTTTTTCACTGGTCAGCAGAACTACAAGGACTTTGCCCGAGTAGACACATGGAATGGGAGAAGGTAAATTATTTGAGAATTCTTCTCCCCACCAACACCAACATAATGTCTATCACCTTGTTTGTAAATACAGGATTCACACGGTCATGAAATTCCTGGAAAAATTTTGTAATTAGAAACATATTTTTCCAGTACTGGAAAAGTTTTGGAATTGATCAAGGGTCCTGGGAGGTCCTGGAAAAAATAGCTATGCATTGTCTTTGGTTATTGATTTTGTTAATACTTTGGTTAATACTTTTTGTTAATGACAAATTAAACATTGGCCAAATTGTCAAATATTAGAGGCAGAAGTGAGCATGTAGATCGGCTATTTTCACAATAAAACTGTGTTATACAAAATTCCTCAACTCTTCAAATATGATTATTTCGGGGGGTCACAGCCTGAAAAGGTTGAGAACCACTGGCATACACTACCTGTCTTTGGGCATTGCACATAGGAGTAAGCGACTTGTTATTGTGCTGAATTATTGTTATATAGTCCTGGAAATATGGTTAAATATTCTGGAAAAGTGTTTGAAAAGTTTTGGAAATTAATTGGTAAAAATGTGTGGGAACCCTGTAAATAATAACGGTTAAAACAACAAGCAAATCATAAACATCAACAACAGCAAACCCTCACAGATGGAGCAAACTGTACAGAACGCTAACTATTCATGATGGCAAACATACTGCAAATGTATTTTCAACGTGAGCCGATGCCAGCATAACCTCTGTGAACAGAATTAGAATGATAAGCTTACTGTAGCCTTTTTTATTATCCTACTCAAAATATGCTTTACAAAGTACATTGCAAAGCACAACCATGCTACCGTGCAGCAACTTACTCATCGTGTGTACTGTAGTTAGGCGTTCAGTGTCTTGCTCAAGGACGTGAAGAGCAGGAGGACTCAGGGATCGAACCAGGAACCTTCCGGCTCCAGGCAGCCGCTCTACCTCCTGAATCACTGCCGCCATAACAATAGTAATAATAATAATTTGTCAAACTAGGTATTGCAAATCAAATATGATCAAGACTCTCAAAATAATTAAGGTTAAAGTATAGACTATTATACATTCCTTTTTGTTCCATAACCCATTTATATAAGCAAAACAAACTATCATGTTATATTGTATTATAATATATTCTGTGGTTGTTCTATGTATGCAGCAACCTGCCATGGTGGACCACGGATGAGTGTAACATGGTTAATGGAACAAATGGGGCTTCATTCCATCCAATCATCACCAAGAATGAATCTCTCTACATATTCTCTTCTGATCTCTGCAGGTGATCCAACTGTTATTCCATTATGCTTGAAATTCTTTTAAATTCTGAGGCAACAAAATATTGATGCAATTAGATTTATTAACAAGATACTATAATGGAATACTGCAAGAAATTGCGTTGTTTTCTTTTTTGTTAGATTTTAAGGCTGAGCGTGCATTCTTTTGAGGTTATTAATTATTGTGATAGGAATGTTTCAGTTTGGTGTGCTTTCCTCTATTTTGTTGAACTTTGGCCTATGTTCGGCTTAGTCTTATTATTTGAGTTGCTTAGTGTTACTGCTGTTTACCCAACTATTCGTAATATCCGTCTGTATTATCCAGGTCTAGATACTGTATAAGATTAAGGACACAGATTTAGCCTTGCTGGTAGCATTACTGGTTAGTTTGCTTCTTGAATGAGGTCAGTGTCAGCTCGGCACTGCTTGAGGCTTATTACTGTAAACATACTGGTTCTTTCTGATTGCTCATACAGAGACCAGACAATGCACTGCTTGAATGCCAACTAAATACAGAATTAGGTAGTGAATTGCTTGATGAGGGTAATTTCAATTTGGTTGTAGCATAATAAAGTGTGGGTTATCCTACTAAACAGTGAAGTCCTTCATTTGTTTTCAAATTGTAACCCAGTAATTAAAGCAGTGGTATCACCTTATAATGTATTTTTTATTTTTTTATTTTGGAGGGCTGTTTTCCATTAATTGGCTGTAACGCTGATTCCGGTAGAATGTAATGTATAGAAGGAATGGCTGATCTACCAGCTTGCAACACATAGTGAGCTTGTAGATGCTATCTTCGCTATTTAATATATAAATAAAAACCTGATGCCCCTATTGTGTGGTCACAATTGAGATATAATTCATTTGAATCATTTATTTATGATGTACTCATTTAAATTACATCTGCAAATTACTAATTCTGTAGTATCGAAGCAAACCTGAGTTGTGTCTTCCAAAACGGTAGGGAGCGCTTCACCCAGAACTGTGCCTATATACAGCGGAGCGCCATCTTAGCCTCATTGTTTGTTCACAGAGCACTGAAAGAAAACAACCACGTCTCTGTTAGGGACATCCGGCGTTAATGTGGCTAATCAAAACCCTTTTCTTTTCCCAAGGTCTATGTATGCGCTGTACACAGAGGATGTGCAAGTGAAAGGGATCCCTGGCTACCGCTTCGTACCACCAAGCAAGGTGTTTGCCAACCTTACAGTAAACCCAGATAATGCAGGTTTCTGTGTCCCTGCAGGGAACTGCCTGGGCTCTGGCCTGCTCAATGTCAGTGCATGTAAACAAGGTGGGCAGTTTTAAATGGAATATACTGTTGTTAAAAATTATGTTCAACCGTGAGGGAATAGCAGCATCATGACCCACAGTTTTTCTCCTCGCTACTTGCTTTTCTTACTAGACTGCACTCTTTATAATGTCTGAAAAGTTGCATTACATTAACCATTTACCCTGGCATCCCTAACGGTAGTTGTGCAATCATTCAAATTTATTTTGCATATTTTCAACAATAGCAAAATTAGCCAATGACAAGCTTACCACCCATCTTGATGCAATGTTTTGTGTGCTTGTAGTGTATGGATTTTCTCATTTGTCATATGACAAGTAAATATTGACATCATTCCTCATAATTTGCTATTCATGGGTTGCATTTGTAGTCCTACACCAGCCATGTTGAGGACCAACACAGGTGTTCTGATTGGCGTAGAACATTAGTTCTGTGCCAATCAGACAAATTGAAACAGCTGTGTTGGTCCTCAACATGGCCGTTTAGGACTACAAATGCACCCCATGAATTGAGAAAGCGTGAAGTTATAGGCTTTTACATTATCTGACTTTATAGCTGTTACTGTATAAAGTATTGTTATGTGCATTTTTACTTTCCAGTGTTTGAGGGATCGCATTGGTGGAACCAATGTCAATTCTTAATCTTGTATTCTTTAAAGGTGATACACCATGAAATTTAACTTTTCCTATTTTAAAACCTTTTTTTGGGGTCCCACTAGCACCTTCTATCCTCACAAAGTCCCATTTCTGACCGTTGTGTCTTTCTCTGGTTTTGAGAAGGTGAAGGTTAAAAGTATCCCACAGGTTCTCAAAACAGGCTATCCAGATTTGCTGCCGATTGTGACGTCATCATCGGCCGTTTTTGAAGAAAAAAACTTTTTTTTTTCAAAAACTTTTTTTTTTCAAAAAAAGATTTTTTTTTCAAAAAGATTTTGGGGGGGGTGGCGCAGTTCAGGCCAAAGGTGGTACTGCAGCTGAAAATGCTCTGAGAGCCATTCAAAATGAGAAAGGCTCTCTATTCAGGAGTGGTAATTTAGCCTCAAACCTTTTGAAAAACGTTTTTGGGACATAAACAATATGACATAAATACTTTTTAAATGCATGGTGTTCACCTTTAAGTATACATTATATGTTCTATTGTGTTTCCAGATCATTGAATACAAAACTCTTCTTCTTTAGGTGCTCCGATCATTATGTCCTCACCACATTTCTACCAGGCAGATGAAAGATTTGTAGAGGCTGTATTTGGGATGAAACCCAACAAGGACCAGCACCAGACTACCATTGACATCAACCCGGTAGGCTTTAGGGTCGTTGCCCTTGAGCTGAGATTTATGATTAGGAAGAACAAATATTGAGTCCGTTCTGCACCTTATACTTACTTACTTACGTATCCTTATTTCTTTGCACAAAGCAAAAAAAAAAAAAAAAAAAAAAAAAAGATTCAGATGTACGTTGTTGCATCTTATTCTATAGAACAGTGGTTCTCAACCTGTGGGTCGGGACCCCCAAGGGGGTCCCCAAATTATTTTGGGGGGGTCCCCAGATGATTAACTTAATGTGCAACATTGTTTTCTCACTTAAAGGAGTAGTTCACCCCCAAAATGACTTTTTTTCTATTGATTACTCATGCCATGGAGAGTAGAGTTCAATAATATTTTTTGTTTTTTGTCACATTCCTAAGACATAAATGTGATAACAATAAATTTACCCCCATTCATTTCGGATGGTGACCCGTTTCGAAACGGGTCACCATCCGGAATCAATGGGGGTAAATTTACTCAAATCAAATTTTTGTCTTAGGAATGTGACAAAAACTAAAAAATATTATTGAACTCTACTCTCCATGGCATGAGTAATCAATAGAAAAAAAGTCATTTTGGGGGTGAACTACTCCTTTAACAGTAAACAAACCAACATAAAGTTTAAGTGTATAGAGGGTATCTGCACATTTCTAAAGTGACAATTTAAGGACTTTTTAATACCTCTAAAATGACGAATTAAACATTGGCCAAATTGTCAAATATTAGAGGCAGAAATTGTGAAAATAGCCGATCTGCATGCTCACAAGGCCTCGCAATCACAATAGAACCGCGTTGCCTCAACTCTTAGTGCTTTTCAGGGTGGGGGGGTCCCCAGTTAAAATATGATTATTTTGGGGGTCGCGGCCTGAAAAGTTTGAGGACCACTGCTATAGAATAGGGCATTAAAGGACATGCAATTAAAATGTTGCTGTTAAATAAGTGTTAAATAGCTATATTCTCATTGCGACCGTCAGGGAGCAGTTTACTATGAAAACCTCCACCGGCCGTCCGTCCGTCCGTCCGTCCGTCACGTTTTGTGACCATCAACAAACGTCACACCTTTGTTGATGTTTAAATCGAAGAGTCTTGGTCAAATACTTCTGTTGGTTTCTGCACTGATCATTTATACAATTCAGCTGTGTTTGCTCGTGTCATCATGATGAGGTCATAAATCAGCCATGCCCAAATATAGATTTTACGGGTTTACATGCTTACTCAGTTATTCGTTATGTGAAAGTCCTATGACGTCTATGATATCTGACATCATCATACATACATTCCCTTTTATGCCCATAAATGGAGATCCCCTCTGTAGAACCAGCCACTGACATCACTGTAATGTCAGGGGAACCAAATCCCTTTTATGCCCATATATGGAGATCCCTGTGATGCCAGGGGAACCAAATCCCTTTTATGCCCATATATGGAGATATGGAGATCCCCGTGTTGCCAGGGTAACCAAATCCATTTTATGCCCATATATGGAGATCCCTGTGATGCCAGGGGAACCAAATCCCTTTTACGCCCATATATGGAGATCCCTTATGTCATCAATATTAAGCCCATATCTGTGAATATCTTTGGGTACCAGATGTCTCCATATATGGTTAAATGGTCCGATATACATCACTGGCCAGAAGACCAAGAAATGGTGCAACCTCGCCCTTTGCTTTTCTCCCTTAGGCATCTTACTGGTAGGTAGTTTAATGAGGAATGCAGTATGGTGGTAGGTAGGTAGTTATGGCCTTTGATGTAAGATTTTCACTTTCTAGGATAACTATATTTGCTATTCCCAGATGATGCCCTTTTAGGGTACCCCTCATGCCCATATATGGAGATCCCCAGGCTTTACTAATTAACATAAGTTTTATGCCCATATATGGAGATCATTGTCCCAATGTCATCAGATATATGGGCATAAATGGACACAGGCAAACTAGATGAGCTGTATGGATATCCAGATGTGTGATGTAAGTGTTTTATTCCAAATGTGGCACCCCACAGACATATTTCCAGAAACAAAATCCCTTTCATGCCCATATATGGAGATTTCTGATGTCATCAATCCCAGGCCCTGTAAAAAACATGGTTGCTATGGTAAACAGTTGGTTGCTAGGGTAAACAGTTGGTTGCTAGGGTAAGAAAACATGGTTGCTATGGTAAACAATTGGTTGCTAGGGTAAACAGTTGGTTGCTAGGGTAAAAAAAACATGGTTGCTGTGGTAAAAAGTTGGTTGCTAGGGTAAACAGTTGGTTGCTAAGGTAAAAAACATGGTTGCTATGGTAAACAGTTGGTTAGTAGGGTAAACCTTCAATGATTTATTTTTGACATCTTGTTACTAATCTGTCGGTAGATAATGCCGGTCTTATATAAGGGTCATTTGTGTACGGTGTGATGTCATACTGATGTCAGCAGTGTGACAGGAGATAAGCGACCAACGGTCGCTTATCTCCCGATTAGGGAGTCTTACTGGTAGTAATCATTGTTGCGACCGTAGGTCACATTTACTACCAAAACATCCACCGGCTGTCTGTGAGTGAGTGAGTGAGTCAGTCAGTCCGTCACACTTTTGCCCTGCTCATATCTCCACAACCGTTGCCCCCATCCATGCCAAATTTTGCACACACACTCCTTGACTGCCAAACTACAACCTCCAAGGAGCCCCAGGGACCCCCAGGTCCCTGGGGGACCCCCAGATGTAAAAAATGACCAAATGTGCTCACACGTCACACTTTTTCCCTGCTTATATCTCCGCACCCGTTGACCCGATCCATGCCAGATTTTACACACACACTCCTTGCCTGCCAAACTACAACCTCCAAGGACCCCCGGAGCCCCAGGGACCCCCAGGTCCCTGGGGGACCCCCAGATGTAAAAAATGACCAAATGTGCAAAAATGACCAAATGACCACCCCAACGGGGCTGCTCACGGGGAATTCCCGGGGACCACCGACTCCTGGTGCTCCAGAACGGATGCAAAAGTGGTGGCGCCCCCAGTGGAGGACCCCCTGCCACTGCAGCGCACATAAAATGCCGTAACTCGGGCTAGGAGCGTCCGGGAGAGCCGGGGCCGGTACCTATTTGTCCGCCAAGGCAACGCGGAGACCCCACCCCTCATTTCTCACATGGCCCTATTCTAGCGCCACCTTCAGGCCGATTTTTAAAACACATTTTTGGACACTGCTCCTACAGTTTTTGCCCTAAAATCACGAATATCACTACACAGCATGTCTACACTCATGTCATCAACATGGATCAGGAAGATTTTGGAAAAACAAATTTTTGCCCTATTTGTGGAGATAAGCCACCTACGGTCGCTTATCTCCCGATTAGGGAGTCTTACTGGTTATAGAGTGTTTGTTCAGTCACATACTGTAGATCTCCCTGTCTCTCCAGCTCTTACCAATCTACTCAAGAGGGAAAGCTCATACAGGATACAGGATAAAGAAGTGAAATTGGGAAGTGATGAAACAGAGAATAAGCAGACATCATTTGAATCTAGACAGGATACTATAAAGAGAGAGAGAGAGATGGGGAAACCTCTGTTACTGAACACTGTCTGCAGTCTCAGAAATGCATTTAATTCAGAAATAGAGTGAGGCAACTATGGCAATTTTACCACTAGATGGAGTAATATCCCAGCATTGAAAGGTTTTTTCCTGCATCTTTCTTATATTATATTATCATATTACTTCTAGCAGTGTTAGCCAGTGCAGATAACCAAATATATTGGTTAACATCTATCTTGAAAAGTGAATTGATCAAAAATGCATTACATGGCTTGTGCTGAATATTCAAGTGAGAGGTTTTAGCCCAATATTATTGGCCAATTCTATAATGTTCTCTTTGCAGCTCACAGGAATAATGTTGCACACAAGGCACTGTTGATATATTGACACTGTTGTATTTGTATACCACAGCTTACAGGAATCATACTGCAGGCAGCCAAGAGACTCCAGGTCAACGTCTACTTGGAGAAAGTCCCTGCCTTTAGGTATGTACGTATGTAGCACTAAGCACATTTATGAATAATCAGTTGCTTATTTAAGTGCTTCTTCTGAGTCACTGCCATGCTGGTACATTTCGAATGCTGCAACAGCGTTTACAGTATGTACAGTATAACAAGTCCTTAATACACAGTTACACACAACAGTAACAATAATTTATTTTCATTTTAGCCACATAACAGGAAATGTGACAACAGTGGTGTTACCCGTGGTTTATCTCAATGAGGTAATGTACACACACACACACACACACACACACACACACACACACACACACACACACACACACACACAAACACAAACGTTAATTTGTTAATTTTGTGCACAAAAATGTTAAGTCTGTTAGTGAGTTTTATAAATATGTAACCAATAAAAAGTATTAACACGAGTTTGTGACTAAAATAGTAACTGCAATGGTTGTATTTGAATGCAAATTAATCCTCCATTACCTGGAAAAATTACAATTTTGGACATACAAGGTTTCCACCCGACAGCGACGATATCTTTCCAGAGAGTAACTTCCAGAAACCAGACGATAAACTTGCCAAAGCACCTGCGATACAAAGAAGAAGAAGGCTTTTCCCCAAAACCAAAGCAGAAGAATGATGCTGTTCATTTGTCATGCGCTTCCTAACGCCCCAAATTCTCTGTTACAGTCCTAACCGTTCCTATCCTCTCTCCAGAGTGTTGTCATTGATGACCAGTCAGCCAAGAAGGTGCTGGTGATTGTTGCTGAGGAGAACATAATCGTCAACATTCCATTCATGTTCATCGGTCTAGGCATTCTCCTGGGAGCAATCTTTATGATTCTGATGTGTCGCCAGAAGGAACCACAGGTGAGAACTTGGAAAATTGTTATAGAGAATGTAAAAGTAATGAAAAGACATGCCTAAAAGTTAAGATATTTCCTGTTGTAGTCAACAAATTGCAACAAAGTTAAAGCTACAATCCATAAGAATGTCTCTTGCATGGGAGACTAAATAGCTAAGACGCAGCGCCCACTTGGTCACGGAAATATTGTGCTTCGGGCAATAACATCCAATAGTGTTTGATACAGGGTCTAAATTTCTCGAAGACCAGAGAGACCACTTCCAACAACTGCTACTTTAGTTATATTGTATTAACATGCTCTACCACACAGATTGGGCAACTAATTTATTCGCCGAAATACGTTCTGGATTAATAATAATAATAATAATAATAAAACTTTATTTGTATAGCACCTTTCATGACATGAAATGCAGCTCAAAGTGCTTTACAGAACATAAAATGAAGCACAAGTGCTTAACATAAAAAAGAAATAATTAAAATGATTACAATAAAGCAAGAAAAAATAAAAGCATAGAACATTTAAGAACAATTTCAGAGCAGTGTGGACGTCAATAGCAGCACAGGGATTTAAAAAATAAATAAAAAATAAATCAGCTAAAAGCAAGAGTAAATAAATAGGTCTTGAGCTGTGCTTTAAAGCTATCCACCGAGGCTGCCTGTCTTAGGTGTAGTGGGAGTTTATTCCAAGCTGTCGGTCCATAGAAGCAGAAAGCTGCTTCACCATATTTTTTATATGTCATTGTTGGCGCCTCAAGTAGGTCCGCACTAGAGGACCTGAGTGGGCGGGTTGGAACGTATCTATGCAGGCAGTCATAGAGGTACGAAGGTGCCAGACCATTAAGAGCTTTATAAACAAGTAAAGGAATTTTAAAGTCAATCCTAAAAACAACCGGGAGCCAGTGTAGCGACGCTAAAACTGGAGTAATATGTTCTCTTATCTTAGTTTTTGTTAAAACTCTGGCTGCTGCATTTTGAACAAGTTGTAATCTGTCAGTTGTTTTCTTTGGCAGACCAGAGAGAAGTGCGTTGCAGTAATCAAGCCGAGAGAAAACAAAAGCGTGGATCAGCGTTTTTGCATCGTTCAGCGACAGATAGGCTCTAATTCGCGCAATATTTCTAAGGTGAAAGAAGGCAATCTTCGTGACATGATTAATGTGTGTATTAAAATTTAATTCAGCATCAATGATCACCCCCAGGTTCTTTACAGACGTGTTACTTTCTTTAGCCAGGTTACCAAGTCTATTTATTATTGCAGCTTATTGAGCTTAAATAGTACCTTGATTTTATATATTGAGGTTAGATCTAGCTCTAACCTCAAGACATCATTGTTTGTGGGTACTACTATATTGTGTGCATTCTTTCTTGTTTGGTTTCTCTCTTCAGTACACGGCTGCTGAGCGACAGCCCCTGCTTGGATCACACTGCCAAACACCATGAGACACTACAGGAAGACATCACTGCATGCATCAGGACGACTTCTGTGTGTCCAGGGCACAGCAACTCTTATCAACTCCAAGTACCAGTTTACTATCCTATGCGCACATCAACACACTTTATTTTCGCACTGGCTTAACCCTATTTAATTGAGCAGAGCTTTTACGTAGGGTTAACAACTTACTGATGTACAGTAGCATTACCTGTATTTCTATGGCTGTTTTATACTCGTAAGAAAGTAGTTGACAACAAATATTACAGATTCTAAAATGAAAAGTGTTGAGAAGCTGTTATTCTTGTTGACCGAAACTGTCAACAGACATGAGTATAAAACTGCTTTACTGTTTCTGAATGAGTTCCATCTTTGAAGGATTAAGGGGAGAGATTTGTCTTAAGTCAAAATCTTTTGTAAATCCAATACCAAGATGCACAAATATTCCACAATTTACAATGCAATTGCAATCTGCAAACAGTTACACAAATTATATTTTATGATAAATACACACACAAGTATAATTTTTCTTTTTACAAATTACAAATGATAGATTTACAAGTCACAAGTAAATTATTTGTGAATCGTTTGTAAATCCAATACCATGATGCACAAATATTGCAAATTTGCAAATATGTTTTTCAATCTGCAAACACAAATGATATTTTATGATAAATGCACACAACACAAATGATATTTTATGGTATGCATACACAATTATTCTTTTTACAAATAAAAGAAAATAGATTTACAAACGCCACGTGTAAGCAATTTGTGTTTGCAGATTGCAAAATACATTGCAATCTGCGGGTGGAATATTGGCATTGGATTTACAAATAATTTTAAGGCAAATTTCTCCCTGTAACGGATGGTCCTTTTACCCTATATCAGGGGTCTTCAACAGGGGGTCCTCAGAGTTACTACAGGGGGTTCTCCAAATCTTTTTTATATCAACCACTTGAACCCTAGTGTCCATATTTCGATAACTTTAGCCAAAAATAGCAGATCTACAAGCTCACAACGCCTCGCCTCGGCAAAGAGGTTTGGTGCAGAGGGGAAAATGAGCAGACTAAGTACAGAGTGAAAGGTCAAGTTAATTAAGTATTGACGGTTCAAGTGGTTAAATATCTGAAAAATATATATAATTGACATGAATCCAAAATACACTGATGATTGTGCTGTCAAAGAATTAAACTATATGGAATCTATGAAAAGGTTGTGGGGGTCCCTGCTTCATCTCTCTCAACTAAGGGGTCCTTTACTTGAAAACGTTGAAGACCCCTGCTCTACATACTTCTAGGAACTACATGTGTTGTTTTTTTGTTGTTATCGTATAGAGGGTATGCGCGTGACATCCTCATCATATCCGGAAGTTATGCGGGAACGCCTACTGAGTGGCAAAAAACTGCTTTCTAGCCTTGACAGCCCATACATCCAAACAGAAAAGTCCTATTTGATTGCATTAAACAACGTTAAACTCACTTTGCAACTCACTTTGCCACTCGATTTGCCACTCACTTTATGCATGCACATACCCTCTATTGTACTGTAATTTTGTTTTTAGTTATGAGCGATACATTTGTGGGAGTTTAGACAGAGAGGAGTTGACTTTTCGGGTAGCTGCCAAAATCAGCAGAACAGTAATGCACTGTTGATAAAATTGCACTAATAACATAGAAATGTGGTCATGTTTAATCTTGGTCACATTCTTCTCCAATTGAAGGTTGTATCTGTGTTTCATGAACAAAACAGCATACCGCATTGAACTATAATCCTGACTTTATTTAGATTTTCCAGACATCTCATGTTTATGATAATATCGTTACTGTTGTGTAGAATCCATATCTCCATATCTCAACTTGTGTTTTTCTTTATAAATTAATGCCCTACTTCATCGTACAAGAGTATTGCACAAAGTAGCGAAAGTTGCAGATCTACAAGCTCATAACGCATCCCGATGCGATGCGTTGGGGGATTGTAGATTGGCACTTTTCATTATTCTATCACGAAAGAAAAAGAAGAAAAGTAACTGTTTTGGACATGGAAGGTTTCCACCCTCCAGCAACGATATGGCAATTCAGTGTAGACTGTAGACATAAGGGAAATGCCTTTAGTATGTAAATCAACCTTTTATATTTTTGTATATGCCGTCCCAACTGGCTTGAGGAATGATTTGTGCAAGAGATGTAACTGCTGCTTCAATGTTTTGAATTTTTTAATTCATGGGATGTGTCCACTCTAGTGTATGTGATTAGAATGTTGCTTTTGTCTACTATTTTGTTTTCTGGGGAAATTGTGGGTTTATACTGCAGGGCATTATTTCACTCATCCTATTTTCTCAACAAATTTAGCAAGATATTATTTGTAAAAGCAGGGATATTGTTTGTACGTTAATCTCATTCGTTTGTCGCGGTCAATAATGCTTTCACTGTGTAGGCGTGTACTGACTTTAAGATTGTGCAATAATGAGTTTGTAAAGAAATAACAATTTCCATCAGTTTTTACATTTGATTGTCCATTGTTGTACTTTGGAGTATTAATTGATAAAATGTTGTATTACTAAAAATACAAAATAAGTTCTCACTGTGTTCAGCCAGGTCTGTACTGTCAAGGGACTTGCACATGCTAACAGTACTAAAAGTTGCAATACAAAGGGAAAATTTCCATAGGGGTGGAATACCACATCAATGATGGCACAGTAACTGTGACACTAACTATCTTAAACAGTTGCTATCTGTTCTCATTCTTTTTCCATAAATGATGATTTACCATTAACCTATTGCTTTGTATGACCTCCACTATTATCTATTTGGATGACAGATTTAAAATCATATACTTTATTGTGACAATGACATTAACAACGTGTTGTTAAAATAAAAAAATATATAAATTCAAATTAAACGTTTTGTGTGTTATCTGTAAATGTTCTTGTTCCTCCAGTAAAATAGCAGCCATTGCTTGACATGGGTGATGATGATAAAGCATAAACATATTTCTGACCTTTTGTCATTATAATAATTAATTTATTTCTAAACCATCACACAACGATACATTATTGTCTTTTCTATATTAGTATAGAGTGTTGTACAAAGGCAGTACGACTGTCCTTTCATCTACTGTTTGGTCATAGAGCTGCAAAACGTGTGTGTGTGTGTTATTGTAACACCACATTGTCTGCACCACCACAACTAGAGCAATGTCTTGTTTTGAATTCTTTGTTTCAAAATAATATTTAAAATAACGTGATTCACCTCATTGTCGTTTCACTACAGCCTATCAATAAACTCGGTGTGCTTCAACGTTCTAGTGGGTATGTTTGTTCCTTCACCATTTTCACATTTGAAAGTGAAAGGAAAAGATAATCTGTGAGTTTGAAATGCTTGTGCCGCAGCTTTGGCATGGAATTTGAATCAATCAAGAGTAAAACAAAACAGATAGGCCTACACTTAATTAAAAGTTGCTTGCAAACACTGTTGTGTAGTAGCTACAAATACATTAAAAAAAAAAACTCCAAAGAAAGCATTTGACATTTGAGTGGTCGGTAATGGCAAAGAACAGTCACACCAATGCAGACAGTAATATAAAAATATCTCTCCCCATCGTTTTGTTTCTTTCTGGTGCAAGCATGTGCATAGAGGCACAGGGTATATTAATTGTCACATTTAGCATGTTACCTTTAATCACATGTGGGCTATAAGTGAACTAATCTCAAGAACAGATGTAGTGCTAAGGAACAAAACAGAGAGGGCGCTGTTTTTCCATTTTCTTTGACTATGGCTAGCTAGCCAGATTGTAAGTGAACAAACAGGCTCTCTCCCATGCATGGGTGACAGTTGCAGTGTATCTGTCTCTCTGTGTAGAGCACACAATCACATGGTGCATGGGGTATGGCACATTTGGGCTGTAACAGAATGTACAATGGATGACCACACAACGATTGTTTGTGGAATTTGACCACAGGCTGTAATTAATAATGAAGTCCATTATCATTACTACAATGCAATTACCATTAGTTATCACTTGTAAGGCTCTCTTTCAACAGGTCTGGAGATTTTGTATTTATTTTCTATTTCCATTCTTACATGGAATTATCTAAAAAAATAAACGTTAAGCAACTATAAATATGAACAATGATAATAATAATTGTGAAACAGGACAAAAATAAAGTAGATTTATTAGATTTTGTTTGCTTTAAGAAAAACATTTTGAGAAAAGTCCAATCAATACATGTGTTTGCCTACATTACATAAAATCTGATGCGGTCAAACTTTTTTCTGCAGTTTTCCATTGTGTATGACAATAATAGTAGGCCTATATTGAATTAGCCATTTTAACATTGTTTAACTACAGTGAAACAAGACTTTACGATTTTGAAATAAAGAATCATCTCCGATCTACAAGCTCCATTTATGTGTGAAGTTACAGAGGCAGACCAAACAGAAGTGACCAGAAGGGGGTGCTGTAGCTGCAGTTGTCACTGGTCTTCAATAACATTTGTCAGCTTTAGTATGATGTCTGCTGGCAGCCCCAGTCTGACCAGTTCTTCTTTGAGCTGTAAGAAAAACAAAATGTTTTTGATTTATGATAACGACTATGTTATCTTTTGTTTCATCTGGTTTGGATGGCGTAGTCTGAAGGAAGTCGAGCTGGAGAAATAGTTTGACTGATACATATCATGTGTGTGTTCCGTAAGTTAATACTATCGTATAACTTTCAGTCCTACTGTATAATCACCAGTAAGACTCCTTTTTGGGAGATAAGCGACCGTCACGTCGCATACACAAACTTTAGAAGGCAATCATAGCCAATCAGGAGGGAATATGGGAAATGGGACATATCCATGTTGATGACATGACTTTAGAGGTACTGTGCACGGCTTCGCGTGATTTTAGGCCAAAATGTGTAGGAGTAGACCAAAAATGTGTTTTGCACAAATCGGCCTGATGGTGGCGCTAGAAGAGGGCCATGTGAGAAATGGGGAAATCGCGCCATCTTTCGGGGGCAGAGGTCAGGTGGTGCCATTAAAATCCTGTCAGATTGCTTGCAAGACGTGCTGTGAAAATATGATTTGTACATTTGTAAAGTTGTTAAAGACAACATGAATGACACATTTTTCACACTCTCTTTTCTTTCTTAGGTGTTCATGTGTCAGTGTGATTACAGTACCTTCGGCAACACAATATTCTCGATGTCCGCTTCGGTTAAAGACGTCAATGAGGAGAGCCCCACCCTCAGACCAATGACGTGACCTACAGGTAAAATATCCAAGAATTAGAATTCAGACAGGAATGATATTGTTGATGATGTTGATGTGGGTAGAATGATGTGGGCCATTCCTGGTACTTCAGGGGCCCAACGCCGTCACGTCACACACAATGTAACGTCAGTCTTATTTTATCGCACCATATTGCATTAGTAGTGCTCGTCAGCGCTATTCCCGTAACTTGGAAAGCGCCCAAACGAACAATCTTTTGGGAGGAGCCCTCAGCCCGCTTTGACGTGTTCCACCACTGTGACTGTCTAGTAGCTGCCTGGTCTGGTGATATAAATCACGATAATATCATAATAACGTTATTGTCAGCCATCACTGTTAGTTGCTCCATTGAGTGGACTGGAGAACTATCATATAATCTCAATGTATTGTGAAGCAGGTCTCGGAAATCACACTGTTAATTAAATTACGAACAAACAACAGTATACCCTTATGTAAAGACATTTGAAAGAGGATCCATCGTGCTACACAAACCAATATCAGGAAACACAAGTGACAGTGATATATGAAACAGAAGCAGCAGGAATAGTTTTCCTAATGGCAGTATCACCTTTGTTCACATTCAGACCTGGAGAGTGAAAGAAAACATCGGAGCACAGGAGGAACAGATAAACATGAATAACAACATTTGTATTTGACATATACAGTACCTGCACGATACGATCTGCTGCACAGAACACGTGAACATTTTAACAATGTAGCATACATTACTCACTAGACAATGTTGTCAAATGCTGCATAGTGGTATGGAGTCCTCTCTAACTTGGTTTCACCATTCAGTACCATATAGTACCACTAAATGTACCATTTAATACTAACAACATGGTAAAGATGACTTCCACACTAGCTCTATTGACACTTTTTGAGCGGTGCTAACCACTCCTACATCTGTCTTTGTGTGTATGTATGTCTGTCCGTATGTCCATCCCACAGCCACAGAGCTTGGCATTGGCCAAGCTTCGCTAGCCTGGCGTTGCTCATACTAATTCCTCACTGCGTGAACACCACCACTACCAACAGGGGGTGGTGTTGTGCAGTCTGGTTTATTAACCAGGCTAAAGCTTCGCAGGATGCTTAATGAAATGAAATTAACAAGGCACTGCGCACTTCACACTGGATGTGATTTTTAACTTACAACATGAGAGTTGGAAAAAGTAAGAAAAGAACAAAAGAACATTTTATCACACTTACGAGATCCAGGAATGTCGGTTGTTGTTTCAGGCGGTGGAGATGTCCCATTTGTAGTAGGTGTTGTAGTCGGTATTGTAGTAGGTGTTGTAGTAGGTGTAGTAGGTGTAGTAGTGGTTGGCGCTCCTGTGGTTGTCGGTCCAGTGGTTGTCGGTCCAGTGGTTGTCGGTCCAAAGGTTGTCGGTCCAAAGGTTGTCGGTCCAAAGGTTGTCGATTCAGTGGTTGTCGATTCAGTGGTTGTCGGTCCAAAGGTTGTCGGTCCAGTGGTTGTCGGTCCAGTGGTTGTCGGTCCAAAGGTTGTCGGTCCAAAGGTTGTCGGTCCAAAGGTTGTCGGTCCAAAGGTTGTCGATTCAGTGGTTGTCGATTCAGTGGTTGTTGGTCCAAAGGTTGTCGGTCCAAAGGTTGTCGGTCCAGTGGTTGTCGGTCCAGTGGTTGTCGGTCCAAAGGTTGTCGGTCCAGTGGTTGTCGGTCCAAAGGTTGTCGGTCCAGTGGTTGTCGATTCAGAGGTTGTCGGTCCAGTGGTTGTCGGTCCAGTGGTTGTCGGTCCAAAGGTTGTCGGTCCAAAGGTTGTTGGTCCAAAGGTTGTCGGTCCAAAGGTTGTCGGTCCAGTGGTTGTCGGTCCAGTGGTTGTCGGTCCAGTGGTTGTCGGTCCAGTGGTTGTCGATTCAGAGGTTGTCGGTCCAGTGGTTGTCGATTCAGAGGTTGTCGGTCCAGTGGTTGTCGATTCAGAGGTTGTCGGTCCAAAGGTTGTCGGTCCAAAGGTTGTCGGTCCAAAGGTTGTCGCTCCAGCGGTTGTCGCCCCTGTAGTTGTCGGTTCAGTGGTTGTCGCTGCTGTGGTTGATGCCACTGGGGTGGTTGCTCCAGTGATTGTCGGTTCGGTGGTTGATGATCCTGTGGTTGCGCCGCAGAGCAACAGCAACAGGAATGGTATTGAAAAGAGACGCATGATTTGGTAAGTGAGTTTAGTGAGTGAATGTACTGTAAGTAAGTTACACCCTACACTGGCAACCAGGTTATGTACTGTAGCTTGGTATGAGGAAATGATGACAAACTGTGATGATGGGAAGCGGAATGCCAAACAGCAAAGGAATCTAGGTAGCCTGGGCCAGCCTAGATACTAATGCATCTAGCTAACTAACTGCAGTATCTATTTGAAGAGTTAGTGCACGACTCTAGACCATTCCCTCCTTGTTTTAACATGGCAGGGATGTCTAGCTCAGCTAGGCTAGAATCTAGGCTCCATAAAAAGTTTGTTTTCCGGCCGCTGACAGAGCTCTGAATGTGGACTTGGCTATTAGGGCTGTCACGATTACAACTTTTATGAAGATGATAATTATGATACGCCATTTCAAGTGGAGTGTATTTTTGCAGAAACCCGCAGCGATGGAAGCACTGTCTGTACTGATGAGACTCAATTATTATTATCCAAAATAATTGGGATTTTCTTTTTTTGGTGGTTAAGTGGCTCAATAGTTAATGCAGACATACTTTAGTTTTAAAATGTGCAGCACACAAATATTAATGAAAATGTTCATTATGAGCTGCCACGGTGATGACCCCTGCTGAAAACACAGTAGTAATTGTAGTCGGAAAAAAAGCAAAACGGTGAAATCAGCTGGACACACTGGGGCAGTGTGGACAGTGTGATTTTATTATATTGTATTAAGGATCCTGCACCCTGTCCACAGCCACTGTCCAGTGTGGACACACTGTGTGGACAGTGTGGAAACACTGGGGCAGTGTGGACAGTGTGGACACTGGGGCAGTTTGGACTAGAGGGTAGCACGGGTCCCAAAATGGGAGCCGAGACGAAACGGAACAGAGAGTGATTGGATCCGGTCCGAAACGCTAAGAATACACTCGTGCACTCATGTTGCTCACCAGTGCTCAAGTTGCGCTCAGAAGGTTGGGGTGTTTGCTCAGACCGATGAAAAATTTGAGGGAACATTGATCACATCCATTAGCTGAAGATACTGGTAATTCAATGCTCTGTTAATGGATTTGTACATGATTATTTTGTAAATGATGTACTGTACATGCTAAATACAGCATTTAATGAATAATAGCTTCAGCCTCCCACATGGGGTTAGAGCTCCCAAACCAATGAAAATGTGGATACGGTATATGGATATGGACATATGGTCATATGGATCGCTTGAAGGTTAAATCTTGACTTTAAAACACTTCTGGGGTCGATTCCTCTGGTATTGTGTGCACCCCTGTTTTCTTTTTTTTTTAAATAATAAACTGGTTGGTGGTGACTGATATGAGGGGGCATTTTTGATTCTGGGCTTATAGGAGGGGGTGTGTCTGATAAAAATGTATAAGAAACCTCTAAATATTAAGCAACTTCAAACTTGTGGGATGCACACAAAAGCCTGAGTAGACGTTATTACACCCCGTTATTACCCCAATTGTTAGTGAAATACTCCTTTAAAACATGTCAATAATAATCATTTCACGTTAATCATATAGTGCAAACTAACTACCATTTCTACCCACTCCCCATCTTTAGCAGAAACGCAGTTTCCTGTGATTAAGCCTACTCCCAACCCTTATTTTATGAGTAATGTCCTTTATTGTAAGTAGAACTAGATGCAGATGAGTCATAACCAACTAAAGATTCTTTAGTTGACTCCATCTCCACATTTCAGTATTCAGTAAATAAATATGTTTAATTTAAACAATTGTAAAAAAGTCCAAAATGTAATAGTTTCAAATGTTAATTATGCTAAACTCTCCACCTGTGTATATAGGACTATATCTTTTGAAATATTTAACTTAATCGTGCTTGTTGCCTCACTGGAAAGGCTGTCCTGCAGTAACCTTAGTTAGTTAGTCCATTTCGCACAAAGCTTTGATGAGAAGCCTTCCTTCCGGAAGGGGTCTAAAAACACCCACACTCAGGCCCCTGACACAACATTCTCTCCCACAGAACAGAGTCATAATTCTGGCTTGCCAGAAACTTCAGCAGAGGCTTCCCAGGTCATTTCATGTGCTTCACCCAGCCTGTCTTGTAGCTGCGCAACATAATGTAGCCCAGCCTCTCCACTTATATCTCTGGCTCCGGCATTGGCCACTAGAAAAGTCTGACGTTTCCAAGTGACCACTGCAGGTGTCCTACTCGACACGATCTGTGGTTTGCTCACCAGAAGAAGGAGCCATGACAGCAGTTGTTTGTATATGTATTGTGGCCTGCAGCTCCCAATCACATGCCAACACAAACCAATTCAATTCACATGGGGACACGGCTACATCCTGCAACTAAACGAGACGCAGTCCCCATAATGTAATCACATTCCCAATACAAATAATGAAAATAAAGAAAAACCTGTGGCAGATGCAGCCCTGGAGGCTCTGTTGTCCCTGTGTGAGCGTCACCTGGTCTGGAGTGTTTGTCTCCATCCGGCTCTCTTCTTCCAGACACCTGTGCCCCAGAGGGCAATGACCTCTGCCTCCCTGGTTGTCAATGTGAGCCAGGACCACCAGGGGTCTAAATGGACCCTTATGGGTCTGGAACTCTAAATGGTCCATACTTCATCTAATAAGTATTTATGATAAACATCTTCAACTCAATTACCACGTTAACTTTGAGCAAGGTTCAGCATGATATGACCATTCACATCCATTATAAAGTTGAAAGAAATTATATATTTCAAAACAATATACTGTGAGGAACACACACACACACACACACACACACACACACACACACACACACACACACACACACACACACACACACACACACACACACACACACACACACACACACACACACACACACACAGTCAGAACCTCTTATAGATGGCTAGCCTAAGGTGACACATAACTTGATCATGAGTATTGCCCACCCTTACTTCTTTGTTTTACACAAACTCTTCTCCCTTCTGTATCGCAACTGCAACTCATTAAAGCTCTACTTCATTGCTTCCATCCTGATGGGATCCAGCTGATCAATTTCCTCTTTCCGTTTTTCAATGCCCCAAAGATTCTCTTTCCATTTGTTGTTGATGAGACCCAGCTGGAATTTGAGATGTGCAATCTCTTCTCTGTGATGTGCCGCTGCTTCCTGAAGGTGACAGTGTTCAACTTGTTTTGCCCTCATAGCCACCTATGTTCCTGCCTATGCCTCCTTTCCCAAACTACAACCTCTTGGTCTCCCTCTTCCAGGGTGGTCTCCTGGCCTGCTGAAATCCTGCTTTTCATTGTCCTAGAGAATATCTTTCTGTCGCACTTTGATAAGACCCAGCTGGTATTGGATAGGCTGTATACTGTAGTAACTGTATAGTGCATTCTTGGAGATGAGCTCCTTGGAGAGTTATCAAAGCTGGAAGCTCTCAAAGCCTATTCTCAGCCTCCATGCAGGGCCTAGAGTCAAGGCAGTCTCTATCAATGATTAATAGCAGAAGGATAAAACGTATCCAGTGTATGCACTGTGCTGATTGTATTGTATTGTATTGTAAGGATTGTAAGGATTATTTCTTCATTGGGGCAGCATAGCTCAAGGGTAGAGAAACCGTTATTAGAGCACGAAGGGTTCCCAGTCGAATCCGGGCTCCCCTTGAGTTAATGTCGAAGAGTCCTTGAGCAAGAAAGACTCTGAATCCCTAGTTGCTCCCGGTGAGCAGGTTGATGACTTGCATGGTTTCCTCCACCATCGGTGTATGCATGTGTGAATGTAATGCACAATCTGTGTAAAGCGCCTTGGATAAAAGCGCTATATAAATGCACCATTTAAAATTTACATTTACCATTTTCATTCATTTCAATTTGTACTTGAATTTTTTGTTAAAAAATAAATTCTAAAGTTGTCCATACATTTTTGTAAATAATAATACAGTTGAACTAACTCGTCAAAGCTCTGAGCAAAGTTGCTCTTTCCCTTCACAATGACGTTTAAAATAGAAATTGCAAGGAATCACTAGCTGGACCCATGTGTTGATCCCATCCACCAGGATCCTAAAAGATTTATAATTACTGTATAATAATAATAAAACATAATTGTGTGGCCAGTCTATGTTGATCATCTCTATGACACATCTATCGTGCACAACTCCACATTTGGGCAGGGTTTCGAGTCCGAGCTGACTGCTGTTCAGTTCTATTTGTTATGTAAAATGTAAGAAAAAATCACACCCATGCAGTGTGAAGTGAGCGGTGCCTTTTATGAGTTTGTTTCATTAAACGTCCTGCGAAGCTTGGCCAATGCCCAGCTTTGCGGGACGAGCACACGGACATACATACACACAAAGCCAGATCTAGCTCAACAATATATAATATATATTATACAGTAATTGAAAATACGTAGGCCTACTGGCCAAGAAGGTACCTGAAAATATTAAAAATAAGCACAATAAATATTGTGCATGATAAAACACAGCTGTTGACACAGTATGGGATGATGCTGACTGTGGTCAGAGGTACGGCGGCACTCTTGCAGAAGTACAGCAGGTAGAAGAGGGCAGCGTCGTGTGTGGGCAGCTTGAAGGAGTCGATCAGGTGCAGCAGGACCAGGGAGGTGACGACACACAAGGCCTTGACCAGGGCACTGCTGCCCTTGGACTCGGTGTAGAGCGGAGAGTGCAGGCCCAGGCCCAGGCCAAACAGGGTCCCCATGCTGCGCATCAGGATGGCGAAGGAGGAGGTGTTCATCTGGATCCACTCGGGCCTCGCGCACCACTTCTGGGCTTTCTCCATCGTAGACAGCAGGTCCACGCCCACAGCCCTGAACAGCAGGTAGAAGCCGACAGCAATGCAGGTCAGGAAGAGGGTGACGCAGAGGTAATTCTTCATGCTGGCATGGTAGATCCACTGAATCCTATTGAAGGCCTCGGCCACGATCATGCCCATGATGACTCCGAGTATGACCTGATGGGGGAAGTGAGCTGCGACGAAGACCCTGGAAAGGCAGACGCATGCCTGGACAACCCAGAATGCCGTCCACAGAACGGTCTTCACGTACCAGATCTGGCCGGTGGATCTTTTGTCGCTATGTTTCTTGTTGGTCATAATGGCCAGGATGGAGGTTACCAGTGTGTAATAGACACTCGCATTCCCCATAGCGTGGCCGGACGGGCTGCCCGGCCCAGTTTCACACGTCACAGAGTACTGCTCAAAATGAGGAGCAACGGTGTCGGCATAGTACTGTGTCTCGTGAACCCACCAGTAAGGTCTGCCCTCAAACAAAAGCCATTTGAATACCAAGTTGAGCCAGTCGCCGATCACAGCCACCCAAATTAGCTTGGTGCCCTCCGAGGAGCGCAGTTGGAACAAGAGGGGGAAGAATATAAAGAAGGTATTCCTGCGGTCTGAGGCCCATGACACCCAGAGGAAGAAGCCATCCTTGTAGTTAGTCTGCAGGTAGTGTGTGGCGCTCACCCCAAACCCCCGTAGGGGATCCATTATACTGTCGATCATTTTAGCACTTGCTCTGCACCCCACTCCTACTTTCTAGCTTTATGTAATCAACCTTGTGCCTCTGATATACAGTACACTGCTAGACATAAACATGAAAACAATGAAGAGTGCATTTCCTTTAACACGTTGCCATGAAAAAAGTTCAGAAAATTCAAACCCCTTACAGACCAGCTGTTTTATACTCCACGATCTACCACCCTAAGAACTTTGATGATGTCACCCATTTCAAATCCCTGTGTTAAGCTGTTGTCCGCCAGAGTAGATTCAGCCAATCAGGAGTGTGCAACATATTTGGCCGACTATCTTTGATAAGCGCGGTTACCTGACTTGTTAAGAGTATTTGGAGGCCAGCATGGATCTGTGTGGAACTCCACATTTGGGCAAGACTGATGTCATATTCTGTCTCTGTCATCAAATATGTTGTCTGGCGAAATGTGGGATATGGATACTAGGGAAATACAGGTGGGACTGATGCCCTTTCGGTGCAATACCCGTTGTCAGAGACAGAGTACTTAGTGCAGTACCCATTATCAAAGTAGCCTACTTGTGTGTCACATCATATTGATGACAACAGAGATCTCCATATACAGTATAGGCATAAAAGGGACACTGTTGAATAAATTATTAATAAAGTTAAATAAATATGGATATGGATAAATCCATAACCAAAATAAGACAGAGACGAGCCAAAGGACTATCAATAAATTGCTGTATTTGAAGAGAGTCAGACAAAGAAGACAATGCAGTGAGCATACCACCCTAGTGGCAGCTTGGTAATTCTCTCTCTTCCAAGATGGAAGTTAACATACAGTATATAAAGAGTACAGTTATGACATGTAAGATCGTGGGACTTATTGATTCGTTCCCAGATCATAACAAGAAGACAGACACGTAGAGTGTTGGTAATTTTCCACTAGTGACATACAGTATAACATGATTTCGACCGGTAATCTATTAGCCTGAACTTACAGTATGCAACCAAAATGTGGTCTCCTATACTGTAAGTTCAGTTCATAATATATCCTTATATGGTCATATGAGCCTCATAAACAAATCATACAATTATGTATCATAATTCATATCTATCAGACACAATACACATACAGATAATAGATATAAACTTAAGCGTTGCTCCTGGAAGGATCTAAGCGCCATCATCTGGCCTGCATCTTTGCACAAAGCGCCCAAAGTTTGTTGTACACACAGGGTCGCCTTTGCAGAATGCTTGAAATTAACTAACTTAACTTAAGCGCTCACTTCACACGTGTGTGATTTTTTTTCTCCTGATGGATGTAGATAAATGGATAGATATGATCGATGTGAATCAGCATTACACCCTGAGCGGACTGTCTGCAGCCCAGACATGTCCTTACCTGCAACACTATGCTTCACTATGATGTTGTTGTGACACATGCGGTTTCAACATAACTTGCCATGCACACTAAATCTTGGAGACAAGACAGGTTATTTTCTTGGATGGGCAGAAATTCACTGGAGCCCTCTTCTCTTCTCTTCTCTTCTCTTCTTCAAGGCAACAGAAAGAGGTATGTCTATATTCTATTAAATATAGCTTGTGCTTAAGGGCATAGTTCACCACCAAAATGGCTTTTTTCCTATTGATTACTCCACTCATGCCATGGAGACTTGAGTACAATAATATTTTTACAATAATCTGATCACAATAGATGTACCCCCATTGATTCCCAAATGCATTTGGGTCCCCATCCGGAATCCATGACTAATCAATAGAAAAAGTCATTTTGGGGGTGAACTAAGGACAGTGGTGGTTCTCAAAGTGGGGTCCGACCAGGACCCTCTGGTTCTCTTGAGTATACACAATGAAACCAAAGGGACCTGTAGCGGGCCCTTGATTCCATTTGTA
This sequence comes from Nannobrachium achirus, assembly GCF_963921795.1. Taxonomy (NCBI): domain Eukaryota; kingdom Metazoa; phylum Chordata; class Actinopteri; order Myctophiformes; family Myctophidae; genus Nannobrachium; species Nannobrachium achirus. The sequence goes on from NC_137822.1 coordinate 19,720,816, forward strand.
CAATGTACGCTCTCTGAGTTATGGGGGTCCATGAAATAAATTAAAAGGTTTGAGAACCACTGCTTTAGGGGACTACCCCTTTAATCTGAACATGAATGGGACACACACACACACACACACACACACACACACACACACACACATGGAGAGAAAGCCGTGTCTCTCTGTCACGGGAGCATTTGAAGAGTGACGTCACCCATCCTAAACCGGGTAACAACCCACCATGGGTAACAACAATCGCTGAGAGAGCTGAGAGCTCCTCCGTCCCGTCCAGAGAGTGGAGAGCTAAACATGGGCTCTCTTCTTGAATAGCTCAACTTTTTTAATGTATTCAGGCCGCCTCAGAGGCAGAGCATTGTGTATGCAGCCAACAAGGCGCACTGTTTTGTTCTCCTTTGTGCGTTTTGCTTTCCCTGTTCGACTCTACTCCACTCCACACGGGATTGCCCAGTCAGGCTAATATGTTAGTTGTTTTACCGGCTTAATGGTGTTAAAGAAAAATCGGTTCCGTATCAATCTTTCCCCCCCTCTCTCTCCTCTCTCTCTCCCTCTCGCTCTCCTGTCGAGTCCTCCTCCAGCGACTGCAACTTTTATAGGGTAAGTAAAGTGTTCCTAGTCAATTCAAGACAAAGTTCATTTAGAGTAGACCAATGTGTTCACTATGTGCACTGGTGGTGTGTGGGCATAATAGCTAGCCTACTCTTGGTGGTTGGTTACAGTGAGTGAGTCTAGATTCATGTATTTTACCACAGATTGTGCTTAATAATATTAATTCATTCTCCGTCGTACGACGGCGTCGCGTGCCGAAAATAGCCGATCTACAACAAGCTCACAGGGACGCGCTGTGAGCTTGTAGATCGGTTATTTTCGGCACGATCCCCCGCTCCTGCATCCGATGATACATCATGGATACAAATAATATCATGTCGCGCGCATTTGCTACTTTTGTGTCAAAACGCACCAGCTTAATTCAAAAACTGCCTGATAGAAATGTGTCTGACTAAACGCTGGCTTTTCTGAGAATAATATAATAGACTATATTGCTAATTAGGCGATATAACCCCTGTTTTTATTGTTCACCAGTTAATGGATATACGCGCAACCGTTAACATTTTACAGGCGTTTTCTGTTACTCAAAAATACTGCTCTAATAGAAAGTGCATGTGTTTCAGTGTTGGTAACGTTTTTACTACACCGTCCGTACAAGCTGGTTCTCACCGTGGGGGTCCGTCCAGGGACCCCCCAGGGCCAGGGATCTTTAAGGGGGTTCTGCAGGAATCCCCTGGATTTTAGGAACCAAATACTGAACCCACACTGACTCTCGAGAGAGAGTGTACACATTTAATCAAATGGCATGCTTTATTAACAGTTTACAAATTGTACAGAGAGGTATGGTTTACAATGATTGTTAAAAGGTTAACACAAAAAGCCCTTGGGACATGTTTCCATTGTTGTCCTGTGTATTACAATATGTATATTATTATGTACAGTAAACATGCCCCGCCCCCCATGTTTACCGGTAGCCTACATAATATACATATTGCTTCGTTTCTGGTGCTAAGCATATAGAGGGCTTTTCTAGGACTATTTACAAATTGCAGACAGGTGCTTCACTTGGCTTTATGGCGGTTTTGGAGGAGGGTATAAGGAGTTGCACTTTTTGATGTTTGTTGGAAAGGCATTCCACATTTTGGTGGCAGGTTTGTGCCGAATATGGAGTTGAGGATGGGGTCCCAGCTTCTAACTAATCGTATCATATGGCTATCTGTAGCCTAATGCAAATGAAAAAGGTTGGAATGGGAACCTCTACTGCAGTAAACTGGGATTTTACAGACTTGTGTGTCAGGCTACAGAACCATACCAGGAGTAGCTGACTGATCTATTTTGGAGAATACTTGCTGTGGGGTTTAGTTACAGCCCTTTGAGAGTGGGGTTGCAGTCAACCAAGTATAGGAGTTATTTAAGAAATATAGTCTAACAAAAAAAGTCTAACAGTGACAACAGTAGAATGTAGAGCAATGTCCCACAAATGACTACTCAGGTTTCACCTGGGGTCATGATAAAGGATTATTCGCCTTATTCGTCCAGGTGGCAGCAATATAAGTACTTTAATCACAATGGCATGCAATTATTATAGAAGAAAAAATGCGTACACAAGTAATCAGCTATTTACCAGGTGCACGGCTCAAGACCAGCAAAAGACCACAGCACTCACAGAAGTGAATAGTGAGTAGTACCCAGGTACTCCTGAAGCTAGTAGCTACTTTTATTCCAGTCAAAGGCAAATCAGGCACGGCCTTCCTCAGTGTGATCAATCAATCACGCTGAGGAAGGCGTTGGCCGAAAAGCGTTTGTTCGTGGTTTGAGTTGACCATGCCTAATTTGAATAAAGGTAAGCAAACTACCCAAAGGACACCTCTGCGAGTGCTGGCAGTCTTTTGCTGACATGGAAGCTACTTGGTGCACATCTGTGCTTTGTGATTCTAATAGAATATCAAAGTAATGTATTAATCCAGATGTTGGCCACATTCCCTAAAGCAGTTATCACAATGATGAATGTGGGCCAGATTGCTCACAGGCTGCAGAATCAAATGAAATCAATTCATCAACAGTCTCTCTAGGGCTAGGATCAAACTGGTAAAAGGAAAAACGGAGACCTCCCAGGCTCCCACAGTAAAATGGACCATTTTTTATCACTCTCAGTTACGGTAAATGAACACCTGTGCCAGCACTGTACTGGCACAGAGCATGGCTGAACAACATGTTAACATATAAGAAACTTTCTGTGCATGTCACTAAAAGAAAAATAACAAGAACTCAAATATTAAATGTGTGGATTCCCACTTTGATGCTGCACACATGAGACTGTGTTTGAGGAAGTGTAACTCATGGCGAGACAAGGTTTTCAGTCAAGCTAAATGTAGGTCTACACTTTGTATAACAGTGTCATAATGCAATGCGGAAAATGTTTCACTTCAGTTGAATATCAGTTAATATGATTGACACTGACAATGTATGTCAGTCTGACATACTCATTTATTTCTCCCAGAAAAAAACCGAGCTACTTTAAAAGCGTACAGCGTGTCACAAAGAGCTTACAGATATATAGTTATTTTTGCTATTTGTAGTACGATGAAGTATGTCAGGCTTAAGTTTGGATGTGATGCTGACTTGACGGCAGTGTGGGGCTTTAACCAGCATTTTATCTTCCCTCCCAGGCCTTTCTGAGGGAGTGAGACAAACTGCATGGACCAGACTGAACATGAAGAGCCTCAAAGCCAAGTTTAGGAAAACCGATGTGAGTAAACTATACTGTAATCTAATGGAGGGAAGTGTGTTTATGACCATGTGTGATGGTGTGTCACGTGTAATGTATGTATGGCGCTTTAAAACCATGTGCAAAACTTGTGCATTACATTCACCCATTCACACCATCCATACACCGATGAAACCATGCAAGGCACCAACCTGCTCTTCGGGAGCGGTTAGGGGTTCAGTGAGTTGCTCAAGGACACTTGGACACTAACTCTGGGGGCGCCTGGGAATCGAACTGGAAGTGGCCACTCTACCCATGAGCCACTGTATGCACGTCCACACATTTGTGTCCATGCATATGGATGTTTGGAGCAGTGTACTTAAACAAAATACGTGTATAGACAGACACACACACGCACACACACACACACACACACACACACACACACACACACACACACACACACACACACACACACACACACACATACACACACACACACACACACACACACACACACACACACTATACATGTTGAGTCATTTAGGAGGTGTCTACACAGATCAGAGCTGTGAACACTTTGAATCGGTATGTAAAAGCCACAGATTCCTTCTAGCAGTCTGGCTGAACTATTCCAGACATGGATTTGATCTTGTTCAGTATGAATCAGTCTTTTGGGAGGTATACGTTTTCCATGTTAGGACAGTCGATGGTTCAGTCACTGTTGTAAGATTCCCTCACAGGAAGCGAGGCGCCTGCACACAGCACTGTGACTCATCTGTTGTCACGGTGACCATAATGACACAGAGGCAAGCGCCAGACAGGAAGAGTCTGGTGGTGTGTTGGCTAAAAAGTATACATTTTAAGGATGGAGGGTGTGCCAGAGAGGTGGAGTGAAGAGGGCTTGCTAAATGAGATACTTTGGTCAGCATAGACAAGAGTTTCAAAGAGGCTCCAAGCTTAGGTGGGGTAGGATGATGAGCTGTGGTTAAGCGTTATGCTCTGTTGACATAGATGGTGCCAGAGAGGAAGACTGTGTTTGGGCACATCCCTCCTTAAAGTTTTGATCTGGTAGGCCTATCCAGGAAACGGTAGTACAGAAGCTGTTCATAGGGTTTTGGGATATTCACTGTTATTATTGTGTTAGTTTTAAACCATCTAAGCTTGTTTGTTAGATATCACAAACACAGGCCTGTTTGTGTGTGGGAGAGAACAAGAATGAAAGAAAATTGGTAGGTGGAACAGCAGGCTGCAAGGTCGTAGTTGCTTTTCTGTTTCCTTCAGTCTTACACCTTTACCAACATTGTCCACCCAACAACAAAGATAAAAGCTTTAGTTTTAGTGAGTCGTCATTTTGACAGTGCAAGTCTGTGGTGATGTTGTAATCCACGTATTATTTCAACGGTATAAAAAGCATTCATTGTAAAAAAGAGCCTGTGGTGGGTGGCATGAAAGAAAAAGCAGTGGAGAAGAATTGCTGTGAATGTTGCTAAGGAACAAGTCTGCATCCATTTGTAATCATACATACAGTATTCTAGGCTAGCATCTGATGCCTCACTCCCACATTCACTGTCATAGCATGGTCTCTTTGATATGTTCCCTTTTTCAATCACTTGAAGCCTAGCATATTTCAGAAGCGCAATCTAATGTAAATTATTCATTATAAAACTACAAACCTAGAATCTGGGACTGCACTTGATAACTCTCTTCTGCATATTTATGTATCCAAGTGATGTATACATATTGCTGCTTTTTTAACAGAATTCTCTTGCTGATTTAATAAGTCAATAATGCCATGCCCTTCACTGTATGTGTGTCATACATACGTATTGATTTTAGGATCAGTCAGAATGGGGGGTCCCTGCTTCATCTCTCTCTGCTAAGGGGTCCTTGGCTTGAAAAACAAACAAACAATGAAGACCCCTGACCTATATAGTGTAGTACAACAACAACATTGTTTCAGAGAACATTTTAGGCAAGAAATAGGCCACGCAGTTGCTATTCATTTGATTGCGACCATAGGTCGCATTTACTATCAAAACCTCCACCGACTGTCCGTCCGTCCGTCTGTCCGTCCGTCCGTCTGTCTGTCACATGTCACACGTCACACTTTTGCCCTGCTCATATCTCCACAACCGTTGCCCCCATCCATGCCAAATTTTGCACACACACTCCCGGAGCTCACACCCCCGGAGCTCCAGGGACCCCCAGGTCCCTGGGGGACCCCCAGGTGTAAAAAATGACCAAATGTGCAAAAATGACCACCCCAACGGGGCTGCTCACGGGGAATTCCTGGGGACCACCCACTCCTGGTGCTCCAGAACGGATGCAAAAGTGGTGGCGCCCCCAGTGGAGGACCCCCTCCACTGCAGCTCACATAAAATGCCGTAACTCGGGCTAGCAGCGTCCGGGAGAGCCGGGGCCGGTACCTATTCGTCCACCAAGGCAACGCGGAGACCCCACCCCTCATTTCTCACATGGCCCTCTTCTAGCGCCACCTTCAGGCCGATTTTTAAAACACATTTTTGCACCTACAGTTTTTGCCCTAAAATCACGCAAATCGCTACACAGTATGTCTACACTCATCCCATCAACATGAATCTGTCCCATATAGCGCCACCTTCAGGCCGATTTTTTAAAACACATTTTTGGACACTGCTCCTACAGATTTTGCCCTAAAATCACGAAAATCACCACACAGTATGTCTACACTCATGTCATCAACATGGATCAGGAAGATTTTGGAAAAACACATTTTTGCCCTATTTGTGGCGATAAGGAGTCTTACTGGTTCTTTTAAAGGAGAATTCGAGCTGGGATTCAAACCACCGACCCATGGATCATTGGATGAACTGCTCTACCTCCTGAGCCACATACTGTATATGATATGACATAGAGTAATTGCATAAGCATTTCTCAGCTTGGTTGCCAAGTCGCAGCGATATTGTCACTAGACATCTCACAGCACAGCTCCATGTCACTAAGTGTAGCCCCAGCTACCATTGGAAATGAATGACTGCCGGCCGTGATCGGCTTGTGATCACTGACGGTGTGACCGCTGCATCGCAAGACTGTGGTTGTACTGGGACGTTTCCAGGTGTGAATGTGTACAATTGCAGGGCGTTGCTGAAGAAGAACATTTGTGCTCAGCACAACCTACCGTGGGTAACTGAAGCAAAAGTAAAACTCATGGTCATAGTTACAATATGACTCTCCTTGAAACGCAGCATGTTTCACTTCTGAGCCAATAGTCATCATTCCATTGCACTTTTTATAAACCCATAATCAAGGGTAATAGAAAGAAAAAATCTCCTTGGTTCTATTTTGGGATTTGTGTGTCAGTGATAGATTGCGAAGGAATGGCCTCCCCCCCCACCCCCCTCCACATTCATTCTCCAACAAAACGAGAAGCAGGATGCCTACACAAATAGCTTCCTTTTTTTTATGAAATTGGGCATTTGCCAGATTGGCCTTTGTAAATGGAGTCACTGTTTTAGCTGGGGGTTCAGAAATATTAAGACAAATCTCTGCTAAATGTTTCACTCTCAGGACCCTCCTCCATACTAGCAAGCTGAATGTATCTGGCAGCCGATGTACTACACTCAAATGTCTCTGAGAAAGAGGCCTAAATAAGGTAGAGACTTCTTAACCACACAGACCCTAGCGTCACTATTCTAAGCATATAAGTCATAATAAGCAAACATTCCGTGAGAATAGGCAAAGGGATTTGGTGTAGAGAGGGAAAAATGGAGAGGACCGCTGGGGGACCCTGGTCAATAGAATATATACTTACATTATATAGGGTTTGAGTGGTTCAATTTGTAAGAGAAACAGCTATTAGATATTACTGACATGATATTCAGTAAACAACACTGTAACAACACTAGTGAAAAATGAAAGATGGGGCGCCTGCTAGCCTTGCGGTTCAGGTACATACCACATACAGTAGGCTCTGATGCCTGACAGCGTGTTGCGGGTTCGAATCCCGACGACCTTTGCTGCGTGTCACTCCCCATCTCTCTCCCCATTTCCTATCAATAAAGGCATAAAAGCCCCAAAACAAATCTTTAAAGAAAGATGACTAGATTGTCAATTTACTATTAACCCTAAGTTGTTTAGTTTAGAGGTCCTGCTTCCTTGACTAGTGTGCTGCACTGGATTCTATTACTGAAAGTACTAGAGGCTTGTTTCTACTATTAGAACATTAGAGGGATGCCGAAGTGAAAATGAAGGTCAGGTTGAAGATCAGTCTTGTCTAGAGCGGATATTGTTAATGCCCCATAGAAGTGAGAAAATAATAACATTCTTGTTCTGACGAGGATTCAAACCTAAGCCCCTCACGTGAGTGCCAATTTAGCTATAAGAGAGCTAGAGCACGTTTGGAAAGTCGAGTTGTTTCCATTTGAGTTTCATGCAATTTCTCTTGTCAACCAGTAGTGGTCCTACCGAACCACAGGCTCTAAAAGTCTGAACAGAAGAGCGGGGTGATGCAGATTGGTTAACATTTTTATTGCATCTTTAAAACTTAAAATCTGATGTAGGTTTCACTTAGCACAAAAGGTTAACAATAGACCAACTCTACCTCCTGGACTTTGTCATGCAGTGTAATCAGCAAAGTAGTTGTATCATGCTCTGATGTTTTATTGCATGAAAGATTGTCTGCAGATGCCTGCCAATGCCCAGGAATGAAGGAGAGTAGCATGCATTGTGCCTAATCAGAAACCATGAGCACTGAGCAGATATACAAGGTCTAACAGAATCATTATTTAAACCACATTAACCCCCTAGTGTCCCTATTTTGGCCGTGTCATTATGAGCTAAATATTTTACAAATATATCTTCTATTATATTTTCAAAAATGTAATTTCTTTCCAAAACTTTCAAATGTCTATTATAACATTTATGTTTGCCATGGAAAAGGATGCACATAATGTATTTTAGATCTGGTCAGTACTAATCATATTAAAATTGCTGCCAATAGTCAAGAACAAGCTTACAAAATGTAATGTTTGAAGAACTAATATTTGTTTAATGTCTCAGAGTTTAGCTGACTTTAGACAGGTGGACAACTTTAAACTATCGCTAAACTATTGCAGAGTGACCAGATATTTTACCTGGGTTAGGGTTTCACCATCTGATAATCCAAATGAATGTTGTCAAACATGAAACAATGACTCATGTACGGTAGCGTAGCTTACCGAACCGGTATATTAATCCTGCTAATGTTACTGTACCGCGGGCGTCAAAAAAAACGCTTGTCTTGACAGCATGCTCGGGCATGGATGTACGTGACTCAAATCTGGTTAAAAAGGCTTCAATTTAAGGATTTTTCAGTAATGGCACTGTCTTGCAAAAAAAAAACTACAAATTTGAAACTTGAAGATACGAGGTTTCTGCCCGACATCGCAGAATCCATCACATCCCCAGAATCCATTCCATCAGCGCATTTAGCTGGTAGCCATGCATTGCCTGCTAATGAAATTAGAATACATTTACAAGCAATTATTTATTTGACAGCCCTAGTATGTTTGCCTTTGTGTGTATCATTTCCTGTGTTCATGAATGTGAGTACATGTTTGTGTCTCTTATGTGTGCCCAAAGTTATTAGGCATACTGTACATTGGGAGCTGTTTTGGCTACTAGTCTGTTTGGCTCAAATAGTGAATAGAATCTGGTAGGTGGTGTGCATGCAGTGCGTGCAGTGCGTGTTTGTGTGTGTGTGTGTGTATTAGAGTGAGTGGATTTTAAAAACTGGCAGGCATTGTAAGATGGTTTCTGGGAATGTTTTTTGGCCAGCAGCCACAGACTTACAAGGAGACATTCCTATATACTCTGCTTCTCCCGTTACCAATCAGTATGTTCTTAGTTCTTAGTCTTACAGTCACTTCCATGGTACAATCAACATCACAAATGATTCCTTTGTTGCTTTATGTTGATTTGACTTCTTTGAGTTCAGATAACTTTCGATGAGCATTTACCATCGTACTGTCTTGTACTTTATTACCTTGTTTTGACATAATTCTGTGATCTAGATGTAGAGCTGCAATTTTGGGGCGAAGAGATTATGTGTATGTAAAAAAAGAACGCACCAAGCATCTCGGGTCCATTTTACTAAGAATAGAGGGTTAAAGTGGTTAAAGTGAAGTAATATTGATAAATTCCAAATAGTTTAATAAGATTCTGTGCAATCTGTGGCACCCCTGGACTTGCCCCTGGTCTAAATCTTCAAAAAGAAACTGATGAATCGATTATGCAAATAAGGTTTTGGCTATTTGCAGCCTTAATGAACTATGTAATTTTTCCACCCATACACCGTACACAGACTACACACATGTATTCTTTTTAATATCTCTCACAGTACATTACCTGTGTACACTATTATCTGTCTACTCCATTATCTGCATACTCATTATCTGTAGTGTTTAATCTTTATCCGTTTACAGTAGTCCTAGTATTACCCTGCACCCGGCTCTACACATGGTTACCCTACTTTACCCTGCTCCCCAGCTGTTAGACTGAAAGGGATTACACACACACACACACACACACACACACACACACACACACACACACACACACACACACACACACACACACACACACACACACACACACACACACAAACACACTCCCACACTGCATTCATCTTTCTACATGGAGTTGTGCAGTGCAGTTACAACACACATCAACACACATTAGGCAACAATTCAAAACCAACACACACTGCACCCCCCCCCCCCCCCCTTTATTCAGTGTTTCAAAATGTGTCTAATTGATGTGTGAGCTCGTGTGGATTATGCTGCCTCTCTTGCTATCCAAATACAGACATTCTCATGGCTTAAGGGTTGTTCACTGCATGATAATGATGATGATAATACTGTGAGCATTCAAACCGATCCTTATAGTTGTGGTGTGGACTCTGCTATCTACTTGAGTTAGAACACATTTTAACAATACATTTAATGTTAGGGTTAGAATCAGATTTGTTTTGATCAATTCTGAACATCAAAATAACACATGGAAACGTACTTTTGTAAAGTACACTCTGGACAAGTGTAAAGTGTACTCTGGACACTCGGACACTAAGGCCATGTATGATGTGATGGTGTCACTTGTTGAAAATAGCCAAATGTGTCTCATCCCAAGATTCCTAACACATTTTGAGCTTGATAATCTCTATTTCTGACACATTACACCGTCGTACAAGTAGGCATTATTCATACTTATGTCGTTACGTCGTTACCACAGCAACCAATGCAGATACTGTAGGTCGTTGATGTTTGAGAAAACAAATCCAATCTGATCACGTAAATAAGTCACTCCTAAAGATTATATTTGAAAAACTAATTGGATTTGCCTGCAATCTGAACCAAGCCTTTCAAAGCCATCTACACCATATGTTGCACTTAAACTTATAAAGTTATGTTGTCTATGAAAACTTTAAACATGTATATCTTTTTATTGCCGGGTCTCAGCTAGGGTTTGTTCATTTGATTTGGCTTGGCTTTGCTAGGTTTGGCATGGAATGGTGTGGTGTGGTTGTGTGTTGTAAAAGGGTATTAATGCTGTTAAAACCTTCTGGAGCAGCAGAGGTTTAATCTGGGGATCTAAGAGAGGGGGAGCAGGGGTGGGTATGTACATCTGTGTATAAACATACAGTATATGAGAGAGAGAGAGAGAGAGTGAGAGAGAGAGAGAGAGAGAGAGAGAGAGAGAGAGAGAGAGGTTTGTGAGCAGTTTATTCTTTTTAATAGTTTCCAAATATATGAGTATAATTGATATGCTTTCTAATCTAATGATTATTAAACTATTAATATGGGTCCATGTGGACCCATTGCCAGCTTTCTGATTCATTGGTCCCTGTGACTCCCTGACTGACATCAAATATCAACTTTGTCTTATGAGCATTCATGAATCATGATGAGCATCACCCTCCTTCCCATCACCCAGCATCAGCTGGGTCTGCCCTGTACTGTAATAAAAGCAGTTTTTTTGTTCCATCATGTACAGTACCATGCCTTTGTTTTGCATGCCATCCTCCCAGCCAGGTGTTTGCCGTCTAAAGGCCTGTCCATTGTATCTCCGAAACCTCCAAAATGTTTGGTGAGTTGCGAATTTCCGACATGCAAATTTCATTTTGTAGTCGAACCGAAAAGTTCGTTTTCAGAGAAAGTATGGACAGGCATTTACCCTCTGGTCTGGATTCAGACAACTAAGACCGCAACCTACTGGATGGTTGGTGGTGGTAATTGTCTTAGCTTCTGTGTGGTCAGCAGGTCTGTGAAAATAAGTCCCAGTGAGCCTGAGAGAGGATGGACAGAACATGGACTGTAGCTATTTCAAAGTGATGAAAGAGGAAAGAAAAAGGGAAATGGCGTAGGTCTTGTTTAGCCATGGATCCAATTAAAGCAGGAACAGTCCATGATGGCTCTTTATTTCTTATCTCCTGTTTACATGAACTAGGACAGACATATGGACTGGGAAACCCAGTATTCAGCAAATATGTTGGGAAGTGTGTGTGTGTGCGTGCGTGTGCGTGCGTGTGTGTGTGTGTGTGTACACAGTATGTGTGCGTGCATGCATTGTCCACGTGCCTACATTTAAGAGCTTGGGTGTGTCATTTTATTTGAAGCTTTTATGGTACTAGTAAGTCCAGTGTGTAGTGTGTCTCAGCACACCGACAGAGTTGTTCGCAACATTGAGAGCTGGATGAAGAGAATGGCATTTCACAAGACTAAGAGCACGGGTACAGACTTAAAAAATGCCCTCCTCGGAGCGCAGCTCTCAGCCTGAAGGCCTGGTTGCTGCTTTACCTTACCCAGGGGCTGTGTCAGTGTCAGTCCTGGGGTGCAGCTGTCATGACACAAACGACGAAGCTGCGGGTGGAAATAGAGTTTGTACGACAGACAATGCAACTGCTCGCAGTTGAGACACTGTGGCTATGGGCAGAAGTGAAAGCGCTGTTGGAAGTGCTCTCTATAGAGGCATCTCAACATGCGATTCCAATTAGAGCATGATGGCTGATGGGATGCCGTTTTTTGGGGGGTAAGGAATAGGCCCCGACACAAATTGTGGGCAATTACAGGCAAATGGTTAATGGTATAGTATCAAAACCTGGTTCTGTTGACGCTGACATTGATGTAAGGTGGGGGAAACTGACAAGTATGTGTAGCAAGCAGAGTAACTCACTGCCTCAGCCTGATGGCCTCAAAAGTCTAATATCTCCTCCGGTCCAAAGAGATATCCCTTTGGTCTTGTGGTTAAGATATTGGACTTTCACACGGGAGACCCGGGTACGAATCCTGGGCGTTACAATGGTGTCGTGACCCGGACCGGGTTTCCCTGTGAGAGGAGGTCAAAAGGAGGTTAGCAGAGTGACTTTGATGGCCTCAAAAGTCTAATATCTCCCCCAGTCCAAGAGGATATCGCTTCGGCCTAGTGGTTAAGATCCCGGGCGTTACATAAGGAAGAGACTATATCTTAATGGATAGAAAAGGAACCGTGGTGCTGGGGAGGAGAGATGATGACATCTTGTTGCATTTACAAGATGCGGGAGGGCCTTGAAAAGAGACGAGGTAGTGTATGCCTGCAGCCCTACCTCATCTCTTTAGGGTAGGCTTCCCTTGCTCAAGGGCACTTAAAGGTCACCACTTTTCAACCTGTCTTCATATAATAGGTCCTCACTAATGTTCATGATAAAATAGCAAAAAAAAATTCTATTCAGTCTGGGTCTCATAGGAGAGCTGTCAAATCCTTCCTACCGGTGACATCATCGTTTGACAAAAAATAATAATAATATTTTTGAAAAAAAGAACAATGGCTTCCACTTTAACATTGCAACTTTTTCAGGAATAGAAAGCCTGCAGTTTCTATTAGCTTGCATTTCCCATTGATGATGTCACCGGTAGGAAGGATTTGACCCACCCACAGCTCTCCTATGAGACCCAAACTGAGTAGAAAAAAATTGTGATATTTTATCATGAACATTAGTGAGGACCTATTATATGAAGATAGGTTGAAAAGTGGTGGAGTTCCCCTTTAAGCATTTATGCCTGCAGCAGTGTTCAGTCTCCTGTCCCCTGTCCCCACTCCAATCCTCATATCCCCTTTCTCTGTAAGTGAGTTAGGTTCTGCAGAGTATTTAGGGTAAAGATATAGGCCCAGTTCAGTTAAAGATCTTTATGAGAGGAGGCTGTTTGGCTTTGAGCTGGCAATCTTTCAGTTTACTTCTGAGAACAGTTTTTGCTGCCAGGCATTTGTCAGATGTGCTTTTAGTCTTGTTTTCCCTGTTTTGTTATTTCAGCCTGTATTTTAGCCCAGTGGTATAGCGAACCAAAATGAAAGTCAGGTTTACGGTTGTACCTCTAAAGTGGCTCAGTGGACCTAATGGTGCCTATCTCTTATGTCTTGTGTTTTGTCAACCAGAGCAGGGCAGACACCTTGTAGTCTATCTCCGATTTCATCTTGTGTTTTTTTCATGAATCAATCAAAATGTGTTATGCAATATATATCAGTGGTTCCCAAACCTTTACAGGACCCAATCCAGTGAAAATAACAGATCTGCAAGCTCACAACGTGTCGCTTCATGCAGCGTTGTGAGCCCCTAAAAATGTTTTCTAATTTATGGAATTCATTGTATTTTTTTAATTTTTATTCATGAAAATCTTTTTGGGGAATGTTTTTTGAAAATGTTTTGAAATAATAATAATTCCAAACCAAATGTAAGGGATCCATAAAAATGTCGCAAATGGGTCCCGACCCATGCAGTGCTTGGGAAACTGTGATATACCGGTATATGATAGTGTCTCAACCTCACACGGTGTCGCATCGCGATGCATTGTATTTTATTTTCTGTATTTTTGTAACTTCTGCCTAATAATGACTGGGCCATAATAGGAAAGCCAGGTTGTATTTAGTGCTTAAAATAACCAATGAAAAGTAGTAACAAGAGCTTGTGACGGAACTCATTTTTCCTTGTGAAGTTTGCCAGTCTGTGTGTACACCTATACATTTTGTGCAGGCTATATGTGTTTTTTCAGTTACATTTTAATTTCTACAGAATGTGCGCACTGTAATATAACTGAGGGAGAGGTGACATGTGTGTTTTTCCTATTACTGTACATTAACTCTCTCAGTAGCTGTTAAGTGTTGGAGTCTGGGTGCTTTCCAAGTCCAACACTGTTTATTTATAGGGCAGGATAGGCTATTTTTGTGTCAGCAGGAAGTGTTGCGTGACGACTATTTTTACTGGGGCCTTCTAACAACCACAACCAACTTATCATGGACTTTTTACACAAATCCCCCAGCTTTAATGAAGTAAGCACCTTGAGGCAACCAAGAGTCGTTAACTGTTTTCAGATGGAAGTACCCTGTACTTACCCAGTAAAGACTCGTGGTTTGTATGAGTTTGATTTTTGTTTAGTCTTCTTATTCTTTGCTGGTATTTTGTTCCACCAATCCCACTGAAGCATGTGGAATGTTCTTAAGGAAAACAATAAACAAACAAATAAATACATAAATGCAAGAAAAGAAAAGTTGTGTTTGAAAGGAATATAGTGTTCATGAAAAAGGTCTAATGATAGAATATCATTAAGCACTGTGCTAATCCCTCAATGTTAACGCAGCACGACCGCAAACGTTTAGAAATATGGCCTAGATCTAGATCATGAAACTTTTTACGTTTACAGTAGCTGACCACTCAAGCCCCTATTTTCAAAATGGAAACGGTTTCAATGTCAAAGTTGTCCAAAAATAGCTGCTATTCAGCTTCTATAACTGGTAAAAGCAATATGAAAGAACTACAAAAATGGCATGCCTAAAATAGAGACACTGGGATTAAAGTGGTTAACTTAACATTTTGGTAACATGTCCTTGGTTTGAACTCCCTTCGGTCCGACCACCTAAACCTAACCTCAACTCTAACCCTAACCCTAACCTCAGTAAAACTATGCCTAAACCTAATCCTAACATTAACCCTAAGTCGGACTATTGAGAGGTCGGGCTTGTGATCTGTCCCCAACATTTTGTGACGATTAAATTATAGACTCGTTATTGCTTCCTGTGCAGTCCTGCGTGGACGACAGCATTGTGAAATAGACGAACATAGTGTTCTGTGGTCGCAGTGTTCTGTCTCAACATCTCCAATGTGAGACCAACCATCTGCTCTTTGTTTAACAGCCATGTCTACCAAAGTCTCACTCTCTTATTCTGGGTTATAGTTTCAGAGGCCACTAAACTGTTGTTGTCGCGTGTGTGTGTGCGTGCGTGTGTTTGTGCTTGCGCGTGTGCGTGAGTATGTGTGTGTTTGTACTGGAGAGGGCAGTAAGCAGTTTCAGCTGTGTCTCCAGAGAAAGGATGTATTGTTTAGGGACATTTGAGCATCTGCTTTGTTGTAGATAAGCGGTTTGAAGTTTGCAGCCGTCACTGATCAAAGAGCTCAAATACAGTAGACACGTAGCTCATTTGTGCATGTAAAACCCTCACTGATAATTTAACTCGGAAAGAGTGTACAAAATGGAAGCGTTATTTTTTTTGTACACTCTTCTAAGTTAAATTAACACCAAGGATTTTATTTAAAACAGACACAGGTGCACACACATACACGCACGCGTAACACCCCGGAATTCGAACCCAGGTCTCCCGCGCGGGAAGGGACACTAGAGCCAAACATCTCAGCCATTAGCCTGAAGGGGAATTCCCCCTTGGCCTAGTCTTGGTCTTCAGGCAAAGCCTCTAAGGCACCCTGCCACACACACACACACACACACACACACACACACACACACACACACACACACACACACACACACACACACACACACACACACACACACACACACCTCTCCCCTACATACTGTACAATATCCTCTATCTATACACAATATCCTCTTTCTGTCATTCATAATGAGCAGTGCTGATGTTATTTGTTTGTCTTTCCCGCCCACCTATAACCTAATTTGCCTCTCTCTGTGTTTACATCGTTTTATTATCTCTCATCTGCACAGGTAATCCCTGAGGTACTGACAACATTTTCTTCTTTGTGTTAGAGGAGACAAGGGAGTAATGTCGGCGTATAACTATTTTATGTGAACTGGGGCATCAGTTGATTACAGCAGACATTAGGGATGGGATGATATGACAGTTTCATGTCACGATTCATTTACGATATTATCGCGACAATCAAAATATCCCCAACATCCATTATCCGGCAGAACATTTGCCAAAAAATTGCCGATCTATATAGCCGATCTACTAGCTCACAAGTTGTGAGCTTGTAGATCGGCTATTTTTTGGCAAAGACATTTGGTAGAGAGTGAAAACAAGACTGTATCAAGTACATTATTTCCAGGTCCGTTTTACCAATTATAGAGTGTTTATAAATTGAATTGAAAAAGGTGAATTGATCTTATATTGTAAAAAATTACCTCTCAGTATACAGTCAGTGTACTATAGATTAGGGTCCCAGTGATGAACAACAACAACAGGGTAAATGGTAAATCTATATAGTGTTTTTTATCCAAAGAGCTTTACATAGATGGTGCATTGCATTCAGCTATTCACACACACATGGCAGAGGAAACCATGCAGGCACCAACCTGCACATCGGGAGCAATTAGGGATTCAGACTTCAGAGTCTTGCTCAAGGACACTTCAACACTAGCTCTGGGGGAGCCTGGGATCGAACTGGGAACCTTCCGGTTCCCATCCGGCCGCTCTACCGGCCGCTGAGCCACTGCTGCCTCGGCTACATCATGTTAAATGGTAGTGTGGCCATAATGCATATCAAATCAGGGGTCCCTCAAATGAAAAAGGTTGAGAATCACTGTTCTACTAGCACCACCTTGGTGCACTTCTTGTTCGTGCAGCTACAGTACAGGCCTTGTGCAACAAAGTATGCACAATCGTTTACTTTTTGTCTGCCATTCTCTGTTTCTTTAGTGATCTGTCTACTCACATGTTTGTCAGTTTGCTAATCCCGCTGCTCCTCAGTAGCAGACAAAGAGGAGATTCGGTACTCTAGTAGTTTCTGTACATAGTAAAATTAAATATACCGCCCATTTTTACACTGTTAAAATTATAGCATTTGCTGTAGACTATCACAGTTATAACATCTTTTACAGTTAAGTACAGACAATCTCACTTTCTTAAACGTTTTGTACAATATTGAAAGTACTGTAAACAGGAGAGAGAAGAAATGTATTTAGTTAGTACTCATTTAGTATTTGTGCAGTCGATCCATACCCCATGTCACCAAACAACAAAGCAACTCCCTCCCAACTTCCATGCCACCCAAATCAAACCAACAAACAGATCATCAATATTATTATTGGTTCTTCTAAAATTCTGCCTTTAATACGGCCAATTAGTCAAGCAGCTTAAGGGGTGATTTAGTCTCTTCCCAGGAAATGTAGCAGGGTTTCTTACATAAATGTTTTCTTATTGATCTCCATCTCCTTGAAAGTGGCTGAACTCTACAAACATACAGAATGTAGCAGAAGGAATGACTGCTTTCCGGTCTTTGTTTGTTTTTCCTTCAGAGAAATGGAGGTTCCGAGGAATGAGAACCATTCCAGGGCAACCATATGTACTGTATGAAAAAGAAAATTAAGGCGCGCTTTTATGAATGTCCCAACAATTAGCTCATAGCTTTTAGTGCTGGTTGTATGAGTTCTGATTCATTGACAAAGAGAGGGAGAGTTTGAGGGAGCGATCAGGACAGCCATCTTTTTCTTAACAGTCAATTGGACATAACGTAAGACAATGAATCATATGTTAAGGTGCAGATGATATGAGGAAGAATAATTTATAAACAGCTGTAAACAAGAAAATGTTTTTTTGGTTATCAGTGTTAAACCTACCAGTGAGGCTAGCAGTTGTTTGACGCTAAAGCTTTGGGTGGAAAAGTGTTGTGTGACAAATTTCCAACGTGAAACGTGTTAAAATGCGCAAGCGACGCATCTCTTTCACCAAAGCGAAAGCATTTCTCTCTCTCGCTAAAGTTAACAGTCAAAGATTTCAAGATGAATTGAAAAGGCAAGGATTGATATTCTTAATTCTCTTGTTGTTTTAGGGAAACAATTGAAGCCTGAGGGGAAATGAATGAAAATCTTCTCTCTCTCTCTCTCTCTCTCTCTCTCTCTCTCTCTCTCTCTCTCTCTCTCTCTCTCTCTCTCTCTCTCTCTCTCTCTCTCTCTCTCTCACACTCACTGTTCTGTCTTTGACTGTCTAGATTTCAATACCTGTTTTCTCTCTTTCCTTCTAGGGATGGGACGATAAGTGATTTATCGTGATAAAGATATTCATGATAATCGTATCGTGGAGATTTAATTTATTGTGATATTGTCCTCTGTCGATAGCACTGGGATCAATTCACCTTTTATTTTCCGAGCTGCATATCTGGTACCACTTGTCTTAAACCCTCTATAATTGGTAAAAGGTACTTATAATATACGTACTTGATACAGTCTTTTTCACTCTCTATCAAATGTTCTGCCCCATGATAATGGATTTTGATTATCGCAATAATAATATCGTCACAATAATCGTGATATGAAATGTTCATATGGTCCCATCCCTACTGGCTTCCCTGTCCCTCTGCCCAGCAGACTCTGGCCTGGGCAAACAGGAAACACTTAGTGTTATCAGCAGGCTCTCTGTGTGTCTTAATGAGTGTCAGGCCAGAGACGGAGAAGAAACAAACACTACTGTCTGTCCACACCCCGATCCCACTGTAAACACACTTATCAGTGTTGCCAGATTTTGTGAGAGAAATACGCATCCAGGTCTAGGAAAACAAGCCCAAAAGAAGCAATTTAAACATACTAATGTATATACTGTATATATCGGCTATTTGAAAATAGACGAGATGCGACGAGTCGTGAACTTTTCAGAAGGGGGGGTCCATGACATGAGAACGACTGTTTCTAAAATGTTAATTAATTGTTTATTAAATAATAATTAAAACATTTGGGAAGAAAGCCCAAAAAAGCAATTACACTTCAGAAACCAGCAGGGGAACATATCCATTGAAATTCCAGGACAACGATCCACTGGTCTTAGACAATTCGCACTCCTGGCCCCACAAACTGGAATAAACTCACTCCCTAGCTTCCGCCGTGGTCTGAAGAATCACCTCTTCAGACTTCACCTTAGCCCATAGCACTTACCGTAGCACTTGCCTACCCTCAATACATGTAAGTTATATAGCATTTTCTAGGTTTTTAAATAAAGTTTTTACTGAATAGGTGCTTGGTCTACTTACATTCTTCTTCTTAGATTACTATTTCTATGCATTTGATGAATTGATGTTGATGTATTACCTTGCTTATTGTAAATCGCTCTGGATTAACTCACTTAGCGCCGAGCGACTTTCGGGGCGACTAACTAATGATGGCGTTTAGTGCCGAGCGACTCGGAGCGACTTTTATATAAAAGCATTGTTTAAGCTTTTAATTTGGGTTGATAGACGGAGCGGAACGGTTAGCTTACCTTCGACTAGCATACAGATGAAAACCGTGAAAAAAAAGGATACGATTATGACGTCACCTTTAAGCCATAGCTTCCTGTTTACGTAGGCCTCTGTTAGCCGCTAGGCTCAATGCAAACCATCCGACCCTCACGTAGCTTCACTAGGTCGGATTTTGATTCGGAAACTTTCTGTGTGGCATCTATATACGTTCCGATGCCCATACCAATGGTGGTTTGAGACGATCAAGCACGAATTGAGCAGTATTGAGCTCAAATGGCGGCCCGCGGCCTGTCCATTGAATGTCAATGGAGAGCATGTCATTGTACCATCCTGTTATGTCATGAACCTTGTTTTTTATTCTGACTTAACATGGGACCATGGAAAGTCAATGGGCTATGGCTCACTCTAGTGGTCATCTTGTGGCATCTGCAGGCACGTGTACCTGTTTATGTAATGTGATTTTGGGGATTCAATATAGCTATTTCCTGGCGTTATAAGCGCAGATTCATATTGAAATCTGGCTCGCTCGGCGCTAAGTGAGTTAAGAGCGTCTGCTAAATGCCTAAATTGTAAATTGAATTGCTTAATTGTTCTGTACAGTACGTTAGTCGTCTTACTAGTTTAATAAGTGAACACCTCATACCTATTATCTCAAGGGACCCATTACAGCGTTATTAATGGGTGCACACATGTTGGTTAACTTCATGCTTTTCAGTCGGCCTGCCTGCCAATGCAGTTAGCTTGCCAATCCAGACTATAGGCTCACAGTAAGCTGGAACATATTGTCCAGGGGCTTCATTAGAGCTCATATACAGTGATTTACAGCACATTGTGGATGAATTAGCTGTTGTCCAACAGTTCCCTGGAAATAGGCATAGACTGCACTCTGTCGAGGTGCCAACTTGCGGCTTGTGCACTCGTGGCCATGTATGGCCTACTTGTGCGCCAGCAGAGTGCCCCTTGTTATTTGTATCAGGTTGCAGTTGTAGATGATGGCGTCACCAAGAATACTTGTCCCTCATTGGCTGTTGATGATGATGTCACTAAGAATGCTGGTCCCTGATTGGCTACGGCGTAAACGCAGACAGACACGCCGGATACAAAATCACTGAGCGCAGTACTAACAACAACATACAACGCCAATAACATACAGCGCCAAATTCACTGATGGGTGAATCGCAACTGTGTCTGCAAATCGGTGTTGTTGGGAATGATGTCAAGGTTTTTGTTTTTTGTGACATAAGACCAGAGCTCTGGTCGGCCTGAATAAGACATGAAGCAGTTTTTAAACAACACATTTAGTCTGAGTACGACCAATAGAAGGTTTTTACAAACGGGCTGTGCTGTGAGAGTCAGAGAAGCAGTAATATTGGTACATAGACATCTAGAGGGGGAGAAAGAGATTGACAGAGACTATGTTAAAACATAATCTTTCCAGACCGCAAGAGACAAAGAAACGCCAAGTCCAAATAGCAGCAGCGATGACCATGAACCAATCTTCCAAGACTCAGGTCTCCTGTTCTGTATGCCCATACGTCTTCACATCTCGGGTCTTCCTCCATGAACACATGAAGTTGAGCCACAACGACCTCTACTGTCAAATGATAGCAAATGGACAGCTGCCCTCTTCTTCCTCTCGGACAATCTCCAGCTGTGTAATGAGACAGAAACAAGGAGACACACACCAACCAAGATTTTGCGAGGACTTCAACTCAGCCGTGAGAAGTAAAGACTCATTTGATGACTTACACAGGAAAGAAAACCTCAAATGTGATAAGGGTTTCACTGAGGTATTGACGCTCAAGAGAAGTGGAGAAAAAACCTTCATCTGTAAGCAGTGTGACAAGAGTTTCAGTAGGTTAATTGACCTGAAGAAGCACCAGCGTGTCCACAGTGGAGAAAAACCCTTTGTGTGCAAACAGTGCGACAAGAGTTTCAGTCAGCTAGTTAACCTGAAGACACACCAGAGTATCCACAGTGGAGAAAAACCCTTTGTGTGTAAACAGTGTGACAAGGGTTTCAGTGTGTTAGGATCTCTGAAGAATCACCAGCGTGTCCACAGTGGAGAAAAACCCTTTGTGTGCAAACAGTGTGACAAGAGTTTCAATCAGCTAGGTCACCTGAAGATACACCAGCGTCTCCACAGTGGAGAAAAACCCTTTGTCTGTAAACAGTGTGACAAGGGTTTCAGTGTGTTAGGCAACCTGATGAGACACCAGCGTGTCCACACTGGAGCAAAACCCTTTGTGTGTAGACAGTGTGACAAGGGTTTCAGTCATTTGGGTTCTCTGAAGACACACCAGCGTGTCCACAGTGGAGAAAAACCCTATGTCTGTAAACAGTGCGACAAGGGTTTCAGTGAGTTAGGTTCTCTGAAGACACACCAGCGTGTCCACACTGGAGCAAAACCCTTTGTGTGTAAACAGTGTGAGAAGGGTTTCAGTGTGTTAGCCAACCTGAAGACACACCAGCGTGTCCATACTGGAGAAAAACCCTTCATCTGTAAACACTGTGACAAGGGTTTCAGTCATTTAGGTTCTCTGAAGACACACCAGCGTGTCCACACTGGAGAAAAACCCTTTGTTTGTAAACAGTGCGTCAAGGGTTTCAGTGTGTTAAGTTATCTGAAGAGCCACCAGCGTATCCACAGTGGAGAAAAACCCTTCATCTGTAAACAGTGTGACAAGAGTTTCAGTCAGTTCAGTAACCTGGTGAGACACCAGCGTATCCACAGTGAAGAAAAACAAAAACCCTTCATCTGTAAACAGTGTGACAAGGGGTTCTCTGAAGACACACCAGCGTGTCCACACTGGAGATAAACCCTTTGTGTGTAAACAGTGTGACAAGGGTTTCAGTGCATTATGTTCTCTGAAGAAGCACCAGCATGTCCACAGTGGACACGCTGGACACGCTGGTTGAAAAGAGCTTCGATCAGTTAGATATTCTGATGACGAACCATCATCCCCACACTACACCAGACAGCACTGACCAGTCAGGCCATACTTAAGCAAAACGAAAAGCGATGATCCACACAGCTCAACTATGCACAACTGTAGTTAGCTTGGTCGGTAGTCTCTTGAGCCCGGCGACTCTTCCCAAACTTCAAACTCTACACATTCTGTTACAGACACTTACTTCACCTCCTGAAAATGTTGAACGGGAGAAGATCCGCTTGTCATTTCTAAAATCTTTAGAATCTATAGATTTGAACTTCCATTTGGTCTATGCAGCAAGCTAGAAAGGTTTTGACTACTTAAATTGACTGTGAGGCTTATTTACAGCCAGAACTACTAGACTGCACTCTGTCGAGGTGCTAACTTGCGCCTTGTGCACTTGTGGCCATGTATGGCCTTCTCATTGGCTGTTGATGGTGACGTCACCAAGAATTTCTCTCTTTGACTCATTGGCTGTTGGTGACGTCACCTATGCTGGTCTGTGATTGGCTACGGGCGTACACAGACACCCGACAGGGATGCCACTGAACGCAGTACTTGTGAGCTCTGCTGGCGGAAGTAATTACTTGTGCCAGCAGAGGGCACAAGTACTGCGTTCGGTATATATGTTGCGTCCTCTGTTTGTGTTTACGCTGTAGCCAATCAGGGACCAGCATTCTTTTTTTTTTTACCTAAATATTTTATCCCATGATTTGGTAACCCAGTACCAATTCACCTTTTTTCAAGTCCCGCCCATTGTCCCGTCCCTCTTCACACCCATTGGTTGCAGTGTCTCGGTGGGATATTCGGTGGGACACTCCATCCACTACCATTCTAATTCAGTTGCTTCATATAGTTATTCTGTGTGTTAAATTCTAATTCCAAACTTGGTTTCAGTAAAATGGAGCTGCTCAGTGGCAGTATAGTGACTCAGCATGTTTTTAAATGTTTTTATTTCTCCAAAAACGATGTTTTTGCAAATTCAACATAAAAAAGGCAGAACCAGGGCGGGACAAGGCAGATAGAGCCTGCTGGTTGGTCAGTCAGGGACCAACCAGAAGGCTTACAAAGGGCTCGACTTACCTTTGCCAACCTGGGGAGGGCCCCGAACCGAGTTCATGCTTCCGTCAGTGCATGAGGAGTGAGCAATGCCGCTTCTGTATCATTGTTCAAAATTTGAATCGGCTACCAACTAGATGTTGCGCAGTCGTACGCTTACCACAGCTTGGGAATCACTGGTCTAAGCCAGTGGTTCTCAACCAGTGGTCCGGGGACCACCTGTGGTCCTTGAGGGTGTTCCAGGTGGTCCCAATAAGGGTCCATTTGGTTTCATTCTACGCTTTCAAGAGTTGAATACAATTAGTCTACACAATTAGAGAATGTAGAAGTAGAAGATCTACATATGCCTGTTATCTCTCCTATGGTACCAAATCAATACAGCATGGAATAGTTTTTTTTAATATACTTTACTAATTATTTATTTATTTACAAATACATACAAAAAGATCTCATATGAAACAAATGTCCACAAAATAGTTCCTCATATGTATATGTATGATACTGTGCACCAAATTCATTGACCCTTTAAAGGTCATAGAAATACACAAGTCCAGATAGGGAGCAAAACAAACATTACATATCAACAACACTTTTTCTTTTTTTTATCACCCAATGATAATTTACATCTTGTCTTTCATAATTTTGCTAAAACAACACCAATCCAAATCCACCAATATAAGTCATGCTTTTCCCTCTGAAATCTATCTCCGAAAACACCATACCAAGATATTCTACGTTTTGGGTCTGAGAGGCCAAACCTCATCAAATGGTGGTTTGGTGGCTCAAACTGGGTCTAAGCTAGCATTGAGAGCTGACCCTGCCAGGAAGCTTGCCCGGGTCCTGGTCGTATTTATGATGTTTTGGAGAAAGAGGGTAGATATAGCTATCAAAAACAAGGTCTGGAACACATGTGACCAAAAGCTGTAGCACAGAGGGAATGTCTCTTTGTCTGGGTGTTTAATGGGTCATAGTGACTTTACAATGGTTCTTGAGTTTGTTTTTGAGAGGACAACTGAAATAAATAGTTAGATATAACTAATAGTTAGTTATATCTTTTCGGGGTTTAATACTCTCTCAACCAGTACATTATCTAGTCTAGAGCAGTTGTTCCCAAACCTATTAACCCAAGAAAGACACAAAAGACAAATTAGACATTTGCCCGGGACCCAAACTAGTGAAAATAACAAATCTACAAGCTCACAACACATCGCTTGCCCACTGTTTGGGAAACATTGATCTAGAGGATGTAACTGTCCATGCTATCAGTAACAAGCACACGATATTGATGCATTAATGGCTCAGAAAACACTCTCTGTGCCCACTTTCTGTCAGGCTCTACACAACAGACGCTGATATTATTCCACCTCTGTCAGCACCATTATCGCACCAGCCTTCCTAGGATGCCACTAGCTGTGTGTGTGTGTGTGTGTGTGTGTGTGTGTGTGTGTGTGTGTGTGTGTGTGTGTGTGTGTGTGTGTGTGTGTGTGTGTGTGTGTGTGTGTGGAAACTAGAGCAGTGCATTCCGCTCCACTTAAACCTGTCCATTACAATGCAGGCCAGTGTCACACCGTAGATGGCCCTTCAGTTTAGTTCAGGCTATAATCAACACACAGGCCATTAAACAGGGGCACCTATAGGGCACCGATGCATTGCTGTCATTTCTCTGTACTGTAGCTGTGGTAACCGAGGGTTATTTTTGCTTTAGTCTTGTCTAAGAAGACAAGAGCATTGTTTGATTCCCAGATTCCCACTTTAGTCCCAGTAATGAATGTACGAATGGTTCTTTCTTATTATTAAAAAAAAGATTGAGAAGATGAGATGTTCTTTGTCTAAGGGGCCATGTCCACAGAAAGTGAATTTTTGAGCGGTGGTCACAACGCTCCTATACGTGGCCGTGTGTGTGGGTCTGTCTGTCTGTCTGTTTGTCTGTCTGTCTGTCTGTCTGTCTCCGTGTCCGTAGCCTGCACTCCTGCAGTAACCTTTTCTGACCACACATGTTAAGGGAGGGGCGCTGTTGCACACACACACACACACACACACACACACACACACACACACACACACACACACCACCGCTCAGTTCACACGAGTGTGATTTTTTAAATAGCTGCCAGTGTTTTTTGCCATGCAATTCTTTTTGTCGATATTTTTGGGTGTTTTCTGCCTTTATTTCAATAGAACAGTGTAGGTTGACAGGAACAGGAGTGAGTCTGGCTTGGGAATCGAACCCAAGACTCAGTCAGGCTGCAACAGAGCCTACACTAATGTTGTATGTATGCCCCTTGGTTAAGGGGCAGCCATCGGCTCCTCTTCCCAGCGTTGCCTTTCAGCACTCTTGGCAACCAGCGTTTGCTGAGCGTGGCTCACTGGGTGCCTTGAGCAGATAATAGTTAAGCTTTTGACATCAAAGACAAAGAGCACTTTGCCAAGCAGAGGACAACACCTGTCAAACATTGAGTGTCTCATTCAGTGCAGTGCAGTGCTCTGGACGTGATGTCCAAAACGCTTTCTGTGGTCACAGCATCAAAAAGTGTTTTGTCCGTTGTCACACTGTGTGACAGGATTTAAGTTCTCAAACTCTTTTGTGACATCAAGGACCCCCCAGATTGATATTTATTTAGCCGTGGACCCCCATCTGGAAAATATTTGGGGCAGGGACCCCCAGAAGAGAAGATTTGTGTAAAAAGAAAAGCTAAATTATTCAACATTTTCCAGGTCTGGTAGATTGTAGATCTGCTATTTTCGAATAGCCAATGTATGAATGGATAACCTGGTTACAATTATTGTGACGCTACCTTTGCTGGGGACCCCCTGGAACCCCCTCAAGGTCCCCTGGGAGTCCCCAGACCCCACTTTGAGAACCACTGCTCTAATGGTGTTTGGATACACTGCAAGATTTTGTCTGTGATTTAAATAAAACAAATAAGTCGTAGCCGATGCAAAACTATTTTTTACTACAGTATAATATCTAAAGCAAGCCCAACACTGTGATGTGAAAAAGCTCAAATCATGACTTTCCACCTATTCAGACCATGAGTTGAATTGAGTCTACCTGTCACATTGTGTAATGAAACTATGTCCGATGTCTGCCAGCATATGCCGGGAAATGTTCTACTTCCAGAAAAACAAAAACAATGAAAGAAGGGAAATTTGGACCCAGTCCGACTCCTGACTTGACAGAAGAGCACGACATGGGTTGGAAATTCTCCAAAGGGAGCTGATAACATCTACATGCCATTTCCACTAGTGATTTATTCCCTGTGATGTGACTTGTGAAACATCTGACGTCGACAGTCGACTCAGACCTCAGATTGTTGTCAAATTTGAACAAGAAATATAGTTTTAATCTACTTGGTGGGCCATTCATGCTTCCTGGATAATGACCATTATCAGTAAATAACAGCTACTGGTCCTTGAACACCGTGATAGTAGAATCCTCTGGTGCCCTCGCCCCCACCCCTCCTTTCTCTGTAAATATACCATATGATTCTACTGAGTTTTATTCCAATTTGGATTGTATTGCATTATGTATGACTGAAGAATTGAGTACAATGGACCACAATGGAAACATTTGTGTTATCCTTTTTGCATAACCTTTGACTGTACTACCTGTACCGTTAACAATCTTTGCTAATAAAGTATCCAATCAGCCGATCAAAGCTGTTCCCATACTGCCACAGTAGTTGAACCGAGTAGGGATGGGACGATAAGCGCTATTATCGTTTATCGTGATAAAAAAACACTCACGATAATCGTATCATGGACATTTAATTTATCGCGATATCGTCCTCCGTCATGCACTGGGATCAATTCACCTCTTATTTGCCGAGCTGCATATCCGAGCTGCATCCCTAGACCTGAGTCAATCAGGGTGAAAAGGTTTGAGAACCAGTGCGCTCGCTGGGAATGATGAGTGTAATCTTATCTGCTTGGAAAGTCTTTCCTATCCATCTATCGGCGCGGCTACTTCCCAGTGTGTCATGTTGGAGTACCAATCATTATGATGGACACTAACAGCCTCGCGTCTGACCTCCCTGCTCCACTTTCACTGGCCCAACATATGTACACACACACACACACACACACACACACACACACACTGACACACACACACACACACACACACACTGACACACACACACACACACACACACACACACACACACACACACACACACACACACACACACACACACACACACACACATCACGCTCACGCTCACGCACTCACAGAGCGAGAGCACCTGCAGTTGCTTTGCTGTTTCTAATTCAGTTTAAATACATGCATACAACGTGCCATGTCTGCCTGCATACATACCTATGTACGTATGTTTGCTATGCACACGTTTGTGGTTTCAAATGGCGTTTTCCCAAGGTCCGTATCCTGGGGTGTCATACTGTAAGACTACTGTCTGAGGGCCTGCCAAACAACCCAGTGTGTGATATTCTCAGCCTGTAGAACCACTTCTCAACCACCAGATTTGTCCTTGGGCACTGATTCCCAAACACATTTTTATGGGTCCCTTAATTTTTTGTCTCCCACACTTGCCACATTTGTCATGATACCGACGGCTTAACTTGCAGCATGCAGCATGAGGTTGAAAATCAGTCATACTTTCTGATTTCTGAAGGAAAGCACCACTGCAGAAATGGGTGATATGACTTCAAATAATCACAATTAATCACAACGATTACAAATAACAATTATAAAAAGTAAGAAACAGCATTGTGTGCTATGTGGATTGGCTACTTTCACTATTTCCTTTTTTTTGCCACTATACAGGGTTAATCAGTGGTTAATCAGACTACAGGTAATCAATTTAGTCTACTATAAAAAAAATCTATATCATTTTTTTGTTGATATTGATATATGAAAGAAAATACATGTATACAGTATATTAAACAACTGCTTCTCCATTATTCGATTATCCTCCATGAGCAACATCAAGTTGGTTATTGGTTCTAAACATGGATATATCTTCGTATCTTCGGCTAATTGCCCAGCAGCCCTTCTGCAGAACCACTGTGACGTCAGCCTGAGTCCTTTCACCCGCTCTTACTTCAGCGCGGCTCCGTTGACCTGTGACCTTTCACCTCAGCTGGAGGGGATGTTTATAGCCTGGGCGCTTTTTCCACAAGCTGTGCAAAACGCATCGCAACAACAGCCTTTGGGTGTGTGCCACCGATGCTATTTACACCCATCATGTACTGCTACGCTCGCCAGCTTATATTGCTGCACTGAGCACTTACTGTACTGTATGCCAACATGGCTATTTGCGGAGTGGAGGGAGAATTTGCTCCCCTCATCACGTGTAGGTCAGTGGGCTATCGGGTCAGATCTAATACTGTACTGCATCCTAATAAGTCCAGACTAATGGTACAGGGTGGTGATGGTCTGGCCTGGGGGGTTGTGGCGGAGGGGGGATTGTACCCTCTAGTCATTCATTTCTTATCGCTGGTGGGGATAGATTTTATCCCTGCATGCTTCTGGTCAGACTGAATTAAATACATGATGCATCTCCTTTTGGGAAATGTAGACTGCTATCGTTGTTGTCTGGTGGAAACCTTGTATGTCTGAAACCGTTCGTTTATCAATTTAAAAATGATTTAAAATAGTGAGAAAAAACTGGCATGGCGGGGCTCGTAGATCAGCTATTTTCACTAGTCTTGTGCGACAGTCTTACGAGGTTTCTGCCCGACAGTGACAATATGTTTGATAGTGTTCGACAATATCACAATTTAACAATTTAAATAATTTTTTTTCACTTGAATATAATGGAATATGGTTGAGGATTACTGTGATTAATAGGTAAGCTTACATTTCATATTGCACAAACCATACCTATAACTTTCCCTGCAAACCCCCCCCCCCCAAAAAAAAAGAAAGATTTTGGATATAACATAAAGGCGGCCCACGGGCCGCCAGTTGAATACCCATGCTAGTATAGAGTAACGAAGTTTGACGTCATTTACACATTCTACCTGGTTGACGTGAACCAGGTAGGATGTGTAAATGACGTCCCATTCTGAATTCCCATAGACTTTTTTCCTATCACGTCATATAAGAACTGTGTTCCAAACATAAACAAATGATCTCCGCTGTTTGACTCATATGGATATGAAGAATCAACTGATGGTGAGAAAACGCTAATGTCACTGTCGCCGAATTAATTACATTTTCACCAGAAACAGACTGTATCAAATATGAGAGACTGACTATCATAAGCGATACAGAGACACCTCTCTGACAATATCGCGGAGACAGTTTGTTTATTTTTGGACCACAATGCTTATATGAGACGATTTTAAGATGACCTAATGTTATTCTCCATAGAGAGAAATTACTTCTGTGAAACGGCGATGAGCCAGTGACGTAATGACCTTGTTAATCTATTTTGGGCAAATTTGTCCAAAACAATCAACATCTAATAGCAGATAAGCTTGGATAGACTTAAGGGCTTAAATGGTTAACAAAATGTACCCCCCTCAGTTTCTTTTAAGAAATCAAACCTTGGCTTCACTCATGATTGAGTTTACTAATATGCTTGCCAGGGAAAGTTGTCGTTCTGATACTATGCTGTCAACGAAAGGAGTACTTTGAGCACTAGCCAGGTGTGTGTCATCACGTGCCATTTTCCATCTCCGTTTCTTGCTGGTAAGCACTCGGCAGTAACAAGTCCTGGATGTCATTGACATACTTCCTGTTTGATCTTCTAGCTACAGGCCACTCCCTCCCTGTCCTCGCTGCACTGTGTGATAGAAGACGTATAGCGGCGTTCACACAACGCTGTTCCCATGACAAATTGCTATATTTAATTTTCTTTATTTTTTCCCTTAACATCTTTCAAACATGCATCCCTATTTTGGGCACTTCAATATAGGTGAAAATGTTAAACAATTTGAGTAAAACCTGTTTGAAACAGTGACCTACAAGGTTACCAGTTGTGATGCGTTAAGCTTTGTTTGCTAGTGGAAAAAGGCTATTTTTGCTGTAAAGAGCTGTGTTTAGCGCACTTTCAAACGGTGCTGTGCAGTGAGCTTTCAGACTGTGAGATTGCCTTTCTATGAGGTCATGGTTGAAACACTCCAATAGCTGAATACTCTCTATCTCAGCACAAGCTGTCAGCAATATAAATTAGGCCCTGTTAGCTTAGCTCTGTGTGGGTGTGTGCATGCACCCACACACACCAACACGCGCACGGTGCAATTTACATTTGGGTACAGTTCTGTCCAGTGCATTTGTCTATAAGCTTAGATGTGTTTGTTGTTTTTGTTACTGAATAGTCTAATGACTGCATGTGGATATGTATCAGTGTGCCAATACAGCAAACAGAGCTGTGTGTGCGTGCGTGCGTGCGTGTGCACAGGAATGTATGTAAGTCTGTATGCACACACTTGGACGGTCACGTACATGTGTATGTGCGCGTATGGGATTGTGTGTGTGGCCACACACTTGCACGTAAGTGCACAAGTGTTTTTGCATGAGCTGCTACAACAGAGCCAAAATAACATGTTCTTCTTTTTGGGAGCATTACTAACATTCAGAGCATCTCAGCCATTTGCCTTGAGGTTAGTCTAATGTGTGAGTGAATGTCTGCACACAGCATTACATTTGCAGGAATGTATATTCATCATCATGAGTTGGGGTGGGTTAGGGCTGATGTAGAATGTTTTCTTTGTAACAGGAGTCACATTTCTCACTAGGCCATGTGTAGATCTCTGGTTCTCATTGTGGGGTTCAAGGACCCCCAGGAACTCCCTCAAGGACCCCCACGCTGAGAACCAACTAAAGTAAGGAACCAAATTGACCTTCATGGGTCTGTGACTCCAAAAGTGTAAAAAAGTGTAAGTGATTTCATAGTGTAGATTGCCAATGCTGAGAGAAAGAATAATCACACACAGTTTGGAACTTTGGAGTGAGTGGTGCTTTTTGTGTGTTAGTGTCCCACGAAGCTTGGCCAACAAGCCAAGTGTGGGTACATACTGTATATACAAAGAGACAAGCCGGATGTAGGAGCGGTTAGCACCGTTCAAAAAGAAAAGGAAAAAACAAAACATGTCAAGTGGGGGTCCTTGAAATTCAAAGTTTGAGAATCACTGCCTGGTACATAAGTCATCCTCATCATTAATTTCTGTCCCCTCTCTCCCCCTCTCATTTCTCCTTCCTTCTCTCCTCTTCACGTGTCTCCTCCTTCCTTCTCTCCTCCTCCTCTCTCCCCCATCCTAGACCCATGAGTGGAACAAGAACGACGAGCGTCTGCTGGCTGCGGTGGAGCATGGCGAGGTGGAGAAGGTGGCATCGCTGCTCGCCAAGAAGGGCGCCAGCTCCGTCAAGCTGGACAGCGAGGGCAAGTCAGCGTAAGTAGCCTGCTCCAGGTGATCACAACAACAGAACAAGAGCAGTGCTTCTGCTAGACATTGTGTCATCGTTAAGTTTTTACAGCATGCTTACTGCTAAAACGCCCCATTCCTCTGTAACGAAGGTCTTGTGAACGAAACAAGAATTGACACACAGTCAATATAAAATCTGGTGGATTGGTGTGTTGAAGTTAGTGTAAAAAAAGTTTGAAAAAAAAACTTTTTTGAAAAAAAAAAAAGTTTGAAAAGGGGGGGCCCTTTTTTAGGGGGGCCCCTCGCGGGGGTTAATCCGTCCCTGGGCTCGGCCCTCACGGGGGTTAATCCGTCCCTGGGCTCGGCTGACACAAACACACTACGTTGTCAATTCACCATACAGTAAAGGAGGGGAGCGCACTTTTTATGATCTATTACCACTTTGCTTGTTTCTCTCCCATAAGTCTGGCAACACGCTTTCTTCCTCCTCTCTCCACTGTCCACAGTTTGGCTAATGGCTAATGCTAGCTCCGGTAGAACTGGTCGTTTTAAACTCTATTGAGGGAATTAACAAGAAAGAGAAGAGAAAACGCTGCAATTTTTCCAGTGGTGGAAAAAAGCGTGGAAAACACTAGCCCTTTCTGGTTTTACATTGTGTAAAGTAACTACGTACATTTACTCAAGTACTGTACTTATAAGTACACTTGAGGTATTTGTACTTTACTTGAGTGTTTCCAATTTCCAATACTTTTACTTCACTACATCTCGGATCCAAATATTGTACTTTTACTCCACTGCATTTACAGAGTAGTTCTATATTGCAGTATTGATACTTTTACTTAAGTAAAACAATTGAGTACTTTTTGCGAGAACAGGACAGGAGGAGAGAAACATGAGCCTGTCTTCCATGCGGAGAATAACACAGCGTTTTTGAAACTATTCATTTCATCAATATATATATCCTCCTTCAAATCACTTACTTACCCCAAAGTCGTCCATAAAAAGTTGTTTTTGTATCCTTCTACTTTGAAACTATTACGCTACGGCGACGGGCGCTGATTCATAACCAGCTCTGATCCATAATGAGTTGACGCTATGTCACCAATGAGCCCTTGCGAGGCAGGAAAGGCTGCGCACCCTCTCATCCGTAGTAAAAATAAAATATACAGTTTCGCTACTCACCAAAACAAAGACGGATTTAAGGAGTTGAAAGCCTACTTTCCTTAGTGGGAATCCTCAGATCCCCCCACCCCACGTCTAAAATACACTTTTTGGCCAGAGAAAAAAAAACTTTTACCGGAGGTTTTAGTTACTCCACACCGCCCTCTACAGATCTTGTCAATAGAAATGTCCATTGACCAGATTTTGCCTTCCGGTGAAATATTATCTTCTCTGGATAAAAAGTGTATTTTAGACGTGACGTGGGGGGCTTTGAATGTTCCCACTAAGTAAAGTAGGCTTTCAACTCTCTAAATCCGTCTTTGTTTTGGTGAGTAGCGAAACTGTATCTTTTATTTTAACCACAGACGAGTGGGCACACCGCCGATAATGCGAGCACAAGGGCTCATTACAGTCATTAGTGACATAGCGATCTGTAATCTCTACTCTTATCTGTACGTTAGCACGTTAGCTGCTAACGGCTAGCTAACACTTGAAATGAATGAAGACAAGTAATGTACAAATTGATGAAGAAGGGGGGAGTGTTTCTTACCTCTGCCTTGTCTGATGACGTTTTCCACACTTCTCATATTATATCCCCAACCATGGTCGCCGTTACATTAGCTTAGTGCCAATATGGACAGAATAGCACATCTTCGTCCCCCCGACTTTCAAGTTAAAAAAAAAGAGTCACATGGCTTGTTCTGTTTTATTTATCACAAGCAGGCTAGCCAGCTGCAGGCCTACTGTACATACTACGTTTCAATGAAGGTGTATGATTCTCTCTGTATAATAAACATTTGGTTGCATAACACAAAGAATGATAGCCGATCTACAGCTGCAGAGTCTTTTATCACTGGCTCCCGTTGCCGTTTGTAACCCATAGTCTGGAGGAGCGTTAAACTCGCCTGCGATTGGCTCTAATGCAGTTCTTTTCCCCCCTTCCCCCCCCATTGTCTGGGGGGCCGCGACAGCCAATAGGCAAATAGGTCCCCTGTATGTGGTGCCAGAACAACACCGAAATGTTGAAATCTGTTTCCAGATTTAAAAACGTTGTGCCTACTATTAACCACTTGCAACCTGGCAATTTGGGAAATGTCTGAATAGGGCTTGTGAAAATAGGAGGGGTGGACGACGTCGCGGCCATGACACGTTGTCGTTCGCGGTAGGTCAGGACGTCCTCATTGAAACAAATGTATTTTAATGAGATTTCATCGTTCGTGTCGCATCGCTTGGGTCGCATTGCGGGCAGTGAGCAGTGAGCCTACAATACAAGGGACCATGTACGGTGCATGTACAATATTACATCAAATGTTGCCATTTGATTTATGGTACCAGATTTAGCTTCAGCTCATTTCAATCTGCAGTCTCTTGGCAGGTTGCAATTAATACACAAGCACAGTCCACAGCATACTGTAGCAATATCAATATATGTATAGCACTTCAGATAATAGGCAATTGAAGTACAAGTGAAGACTGTGTGTGGGATTATTCAAAATGAGACTTAACTGGAGGATAGAGATGGGATGATGGATTTGGTTGTGTTAGCTTAAGCAACAGAATACACTACCGACATTTACCAACTAGTCTGAACTCTGAAGCCAAATTCTTCTCACGCTAAGGCAGTCCAAATCTTATCAGTGTGTAGATATGCCTGTGTGTGTGTGTGTGTGTGTGTGTGTGTGTGTGTGTGTGTGTGTGTGTGTGTGTGTGTGTGTGTGTGTGTGTGTGTGTGTGGGTGTGTGTGTGTGTGTGTGTGTGTGTGTGTGTGTGTTACCGTCCTGAAATGGCCTCTATAGACCAAGACCATGAGCTCATCGCAGCAGCAGACTACAGCCTAGCTTTCATGGTTGCTTTTTTAAGCTTTTTTTTTCATTGGTCCATTTGAATAAAAAGCAGTAAAGATAACCACGTAAATAACCATTTATATAAAGATACTCAAACTATCCATACAAAATGTCACGAGTTGTTCACCCTGGAATCACCTTTTAAGTGTTAAGTCAGGAAAAGAGGTGTCATTATACACTTAAGCCTAACTCCGTCATAGAACGAAAATAGCGGATCTACATCAGCTTGTTGAACTGATTTTACTGCTGTACAACACTGGCATACGCAGTGTCTATATATTAAATTGCTGAGACTTTTTAATGACATGCTCAAAATGGGGATGTCTTGTTAACCTTGTGGAAAAACATGTATTTAAACTTCCTCAATATTGTGTGGAAGGAAGACAGTTTGCGATTCATCTGAACTTGTATGCTCCTGCTATTGGCATTAGCATAGTCATGGTCTTATCTACACATACAGCACATTGATTAAGTCATGGACAAACAAAGAAAGGGTGATTTATGGCTTCACATTAACACAGCGGGTGCCCAGGATTATTCAACATTTAATCGGCAGGTGCCCATGGCAACCCGCCATTTTACCTACCTTTGAGGTCCTCCTGGCAAAAAGTAATCTGAGTAAATGTAATCCAAGTATGTCCTGTTTATCATGATAATGTTTTCTTTCATTCAAGACTGTTTTTAAACAATCGCGGGCCACAGTGCTTTTGTAACGGCCAGTAGAAAAGGCCATGTTTTGAACATGAAGGTGAAAAAGCTAGATGAGGAGAAAAATGCACTTTTCTGCAGCAGCGTAACATGCATGTCTACAAGGGAGACAACACTTCCCGGTCACGTGATCTCGCGCTGCATTTCGGGAAATGGACTTAATGTGTTTTTGGTCTGTGATGTCAGTCATCCTCCATGATGTCAGAGGTGGAAAAAGTACGTTTTTGAGCGGTGTTCTGCTACGTCTGTGAACAGCATGCACACACGTGGTGCATGATCTATGCATGGGCTTGCATGATCTGTGCACTATGAATTACATGGAAGTCTATGGAGACAGTCTATGGAGCCAT